>NW_026623258.1:0-136023 GCF_030028575.1 Malurus melanocephalus | reverse complement strand
AATTTCTGATATCTTGCTAACTTGCTTACATGCTCAAATTTATCACCTTCCTAAAGGTAGAAAGGCAACTTTGAGATATTGAAAACAATTAAACCTTAACATGAAATGACTACATTATCAAATAAAAATATCTAACTAAAACCTGTAAGAACAGCAATTCCCAAAGTTTTTCATTTTTGAAACCCTCTTTTGGACCACAGTACAGTTTTCCTTTGCCTTTCCAAGTGTATGATCATTTCCAGTTTGGGATTCAGGATACATCCTAGTTTGGGGATGCCCTGTGGGGAGCAAAACCTCTCCATGCTGGGGCCCTTGAGTCACAGTCTGCACTTTCATGGCATTCTCTGTTTCTCTGTGCTCTAAAACCTCTGTTAAAAATGAAAAGACATCAGCAGTGCAATGCAAGAGAGAGGAAGGGTTTAATCACTCCTCTGTGTCTTACTGCCTTTTTAATTTTCAAGAACAGGATCCTTGATGTCATGTTTTCTTCTGTAGAAAGACAGACTCATGGATAAGTATTTACTGGATGGATTTGGATTTGGAAACAGATCCTTGGAATCAAGAACATGGAGAATTTTGTAGAAGGTTTCCCAGTGAGTTTTGTGCCTTAATTTAAATAATTGTTCATTGAAAATCTGTGTCACTTTCATCAACTTAGTGCAGCAAAGATGGTGCTGCTGATATYGATGGTACAAACTGACTGAAAATCCATCCTGCTGTTAATAAATGGTGTCTGTAAACAGAGTGGTATTTTGCTGTTCTTAAAAATTTGCCTGCTTTTGGCTGTGCTGTGGAAAAATAATGCCTGCTGGAGTGTTTCTGCCTCTGCCTGTCTTCTGATTGTGACCTGASATGAACTTGTTTATGTAATGCTCCCTAGCAGCAGTGCTGCTGCCTGAGACAGGGCTGCTCCTGTAACCAAAGGTAGCTCCACCTCCAATTTTAAAGGGTTTTCGAGCTATACCACTTAAAAAATACCATGCCAGGAAGGAGGAGGTTTCTTCCTGGTTATATCACTGGCACTGGAAGCCAGTAGTGTTTTATCTCCAGCTCCTATCTTGTGCCAGGTGAGCTCGCTGAGAAGGGCTGTATTTGTTCTTTTGCCTTTGGCTGTGTGTTGCCAAACACTCCTCCTTCCCATGTGTTACAATTCCTCCTCTCCTGCAGATAAGGGTGAATATTGCAGTGAGGTGCTGCTGTTTGATATGTGACCTTTTTTTGTTCTAGTGCCAAATGCAGACTGACCATTGGGAAGTGGTTTGGGAAGATTTGATGCCTTAGCTCAGGATGGTGGAGTTAAGTTCGGTGGAGTTTCAATCCACTGACTTCACAGTGGCCGTCCAAGGCTCTGCAGCCAACGCTTCATGGSTTTGGTGTCATCATCTCTGAAGGATCAGTCTCAGTGCAGCATAATAAACAACAATATTTAGTTTCAAGCCAGGAGTTTTMTTCATCATTTATTATATTTGTGGAAGTAATGATTTCTTTAAAGTAGCACAAATCTAACATATGCAAGGAATAGAAACCMTCCAGATGTGCTTCCAGGCCTAAATCCAAGGCTAGAAATCCATACCATACTTCATTCAAGAGCAATRGAGAGAGGGCCTGGATATCCTGTTATTTCTTTGAGCTGCCTCCATATTTCAAGAGCCCAGGCTTTGTAGCATGAAACTGTAACTTAAGGATATTCCTTTGCTRATTTCARGCACTCAATTCTTTGAATTTTAAGRATTAAGTGCTCTYGGGGTGGAAATGATGTGTCTCAGCTGAAGTCTATCTTAAAATAATCTGCTGGTGATCAGCTGTCTATGGCCAGACATCTGGCAGGAATCATATGGCAAAACCCAGATCTGTAAGTCCAACACGACTCCCTGAGAGGAGTTAGACTGCTCCAGTGGGGTGTGTTCTGTGGGACAGCAATTCCGACTCATTTCCATGCCACAGACTTATGCATCCATACACAGCAAACCTCAGACTGCAACACTGGGCACCAGGTATTCTGCTTTGTTTTTCTCAGATGCTAAAAGCTTATTTATAGAGCTTTCCCACACTCTCTTTTCTTTTCTCATTTCTCATTGCTCATTTTCTCTCTTCTCGACTCCACTTTCTATATGGGTAAAATGACACATCTCAGCTGAAAATTTATGTTCACATGTACTTGTCTCCTCTTTGTGCTCATGATGGCTTAGAAAGCCTGAAGGGAAATTCTCTAATTTAATGTCCATTCATGTGTRTTTTCAGTACTTCCCATTGAACAGCTACATGCAGAAATGTTGGCAAGAACAGAGATAACAGAAAAGCTGTCCCCTCTATTCCATGGAGTACAAAGCAGCCATTAAAGGCACAAATTTGCCTTGTTTTCTTCAGGAATATCTCATTGCTTTGAAGGCTGTCCCTTTGACTGCCCAGTTGTTCCATCTCCCTGAGAGCTGCTGCAATCTGGAATTGGGAGTTTTTTGGCAGATGGTGCCAGAGACACCTCAGCTGTAGTCCCAGCCAGGGAAGTTCTGAGAATTGCCAGGGAACTCAACTATACCCCAATTTATATTGATAGAAAATACAGAATACAGGACAGTATGGATGTGTTTGGGCTGGCTCCACACAGAACATCCAAGCTGATCTGCCTCTGTCAGTCCCACAGGTGATGTCCCTCTCACAATTTCACTGCATCTGGACTAAGATGATGCATTTCCCTACCAAGTGCTGTCCTGCAGCATGACTTAGCCCTTGACAGGGCACCAGCGTGGATATCTATCCATGTTGTGGCACAAACCAAATAAAAACTACAGGGAAGCACCCAAATTTGTATTTCAKTTGGGAATATCCTCAAAGGCCTTCAGTGCACTTCTGTCCTTTTTTTTTCCTAGGTGTCTGTTGTACCTCTGGCTTTCATTTCTTCAAGTAAATTTTGCCTTGTTGGCAAACTGCCKCATTTTAATAACCTTTTATTTTGAATTTGCAGTACATAAGCATGGTTTTGATTTGCTTCAGACGGCCAGGGCTGTATCCTGCAGCATAAGAACCMCTGGTAGAAAGCAGGGAATGGAACTGATTCATCAGTAATAGCATCTCAGATGCATTTATTTATTTCTTAAGTGCTCTGGGAAATGCTTTTGTTGAAAACCGCAGACTGTGACACATGTGGATTGATGGCTGGGTGGTTTTGCTGAATATAGAAACCAACAACTCTGTATCTARAGTGATTGGAGGCATGGAGACCTTGCTGACACCTCTGTGACACAGGAYCATTCAAGCAGGATAAGGTCATACTTAGAAAACTTGCAGGAATCTCAAAGCAGGATCTGACAAACCTTGCAAGATCAAAACCATCAGTGTTTYGCATGGATTCTCCTTTCCAGCCTCTGGAGTCTACTTCCTCAAAAATGGTTAAAGGAAGAAAGGTACTTTTAAGTTGCTCTTTGTAAATGAAATCACATTTGATGGAAAATTAAAGCAATTGATGTAATATAAACCTCCTGGTAACTGGAGAAGGTGCTACAGAGGCTTCCCAGCAGTTATACATCAAGAAACATTCTTAATCTCCTAGATAACATGGAAAAGGAATGACATTTATTATCTACAAGTCCTCACAAGCTGAGGATGCAGTTTATAAAACTGTATTTGGCTCCYCCTCCTTTTCCTCCTTTATTGTAATCCTTCACCATGGATCATTTTACATCCRAACTCACCTTCATCTGTTATCATCCTTTGGTGATTTATCGGCATCACAAAGTTCTGATTAATAAGGCTAGAAGGACATCCATCAGAAGAACTAAGAATGTGTGATCATTTCCTCTCAGGCTCTCATTAGCTGTGGCTGTCCTTCTGGGAGTTTTATCTTTGTCTTTCTATTTCCAGACTAAAGCACATGAGGCTTAAAAATAATATCCTACAATTAATCTTTTGTTTCTCTCGGCTTTTAAAACCTTTGGTCAAGATGGAATATGATCTCCACGCTGTCAGCTGAAATAAGTAGAAACAACCAAASTATACAAATAGACTCTTAATGAATGAGCAGGCAAGTCAGAATAATAGATGGCTTGATTCAGCCTCCTTCATTCAAAATGGAAAGTACAAAGCTCTATAGATAATCCTATGATCATAGAAAATATTTGTGGGGTAAGTAGAAATTACACTCAACAGTGTCTTTTCCAAAAGAGCTTCCCTCTTTCTTTGCGTTGGTTTAAAATTACATGAGTTGTGGTGAAACACCCCTCTGGTATTTTCAGGTTGCTGTGCTAAGTGAAGTGGGAAAGGTATTGTTTTTAGAGTTTCTATACTAAGCTCTCTTTTTAATGAGACACTCTTAGGTTAAAAATACCTATAGAAAGYGACTTCCCACGTCTTTCCTACATTAGTGACAGATCGGAGAAGAAAATGTGGAGTACGCCTGAAAGTGATAAGTTGAGGTTAGAGGTCTAGMCAAAGTCAAGTGCTAGGGAGTTTCAGCTGTAGAGAGCTGATGCTTTGAATTATAATCAAGTGATTAATGTTTCYAATGTAAGTGGGTTTGGGAGTTACAAGGACTTGCAGCAACAGCTTGGGTAAGTRTGGTGAAACCTGCTTTTAGAGTTATTTTATTTATAGCACATTCATTAGGTTGGGCAAAATGGACAACATGTGCTTATGTGGTTAATGATAAATCCATATGAGGACTAAACTGGTCTGCTGAGTTATGAGAAAGCCATTTGTAGGTCAGGCTTTTCTGGGGAGAAACAGACTTGAGAGAAACAATTCCTATCTGTTTGGGGGTGGGGGGGGGGGGAGCAGAGGAGGGGAGAGGAAGAAACCAGCTTTTCTCCTTTTGTGAAATACATAAGCTGTAAATGTTACAGATCTTCATTAATTTTTAAAGTCTGTTCACCCCTGAAGTTTGCGTAGGTGGCTTCATAAATACCAAAAATAGCATGGGGAGGAGCAGGCATGCATGGAAAGGTGTACAAAGATTTTTTTATAAAATAGCAAATAATCCAATATCAACATATGAAAACTTCAGTGATCCCTGTGAAACTGCAAAAGCCAGAAAATGATACATCTCTGAGGCATTATAATTTTTCTTGTGGGATTCAGACAGTCTAGCATGAAATGAAAGGTATTGAAGAAAAAAAATCCTTATATAGGACTATTCCTTCTGTTTGAATTCACCACACCTTAATCCCGCTGCTGTAAGCAGTTTAAGRTACTCTTTCAAACATAAATAATTTCCCCAGGTGAGAGTATAGTTAATAAGCCCAGTATTTTGGCACATGGTTCATCTTATGGTTTTAGTTATAGATCTGCCAAAAGGATGAAAAAATATTGTTTCCCCTYCTCTGTCCTTATCCAGGTTTGTGCAGGTACTTTTGCCCAGGTTCCTCTGGTTGCCATCGTAAACCATGATGCCATCTGGATTGGAAAAAGGGAAATAAAAGCAAGATAAACAAAGAAAAACAAGTAAAAGAAACCCCTTATAAATTCCCTTTCTATGGCAGCCAAATGCRTGTGTTATTTCACCCTAGAATCTCAATAGTTGCATGTTGCACGTTGTCACAAATAAACAGCAACAAGCCATTTCCCTTCCTCTGCTCTTATTTTTAGGGAGAAATGGAAGKGGGAAGTTAATTTTCAAGGAAGCAAGTTGCCAAGTGAATACTCTCAAATGTGTTCCCCTATCTCTTCTGGGTGTTGCTGCAGGTGCTATTTGTGAATGAGTTCAGATTATCAGAACACACTTTCAAAAAAGCTGACTGATTATACTGAGTATTTTTAGAGAGAGAATATGGCACCTAGTGCAGAGATGTTTAATTATATATATATATATATATATATATATATATATATATATATATATGTACAACAAAAACAAGTACAGGAAACTATTTCCCATTGAAAAGTCATTCAGGATATGAGTGAATAAGAGACATGGGGGCTTCTCCCCTCCCTTGACACCTTGTAATCCAGAGAGGATCCCTGCTGAGAAGATGTATTTTAGTGCCACACAGCTTCTCAGGCTCCAGTGGTAACTGCATGAAAACTAAGGGCCTAATCAGAGTTTACTTCATCCAGAGACTAAACAAGATGACTTGTTCCTGGCATCAAAAGTCGTGACAACACTGTTATAATATTTATTTTTTAGATCTGAAATAATCTGTGTTTTGCTCTGACAGGTACACACATATCTTGTGTTTGGCCCCCTTGTTAGACGCTGAAAAATTAGGTGCAGASATTGAAACAAGTAGCAGGGCTAATAATCCCTGGAGGAGGAAGGTCAACTCCAGAAGGGATTCATCTCAGCAGTGTTAAACTAATTACACACGTGCCAGTCTCTATTTGCTAGAGAGGGACAGGCCAGGTATTTAGCTCAGGTCTACCCTTGAGGTGGCTTAAGCAGAATGCAGACACATCCCACCCCATGGACTGAAACACTAGTTGTTTTTTTTTAATGGCAAGCAAGGGCCAAGTTCTAGGAATAGACATGTTCCTTACTTTGGAGACCTTACAGACAAAAAGCAGACTCTGAAGAGCAAGAAATAAGGATGTTAAAGCTGTGTGAAAAGGTCTGAGTCTCACAGGGCAAGCCTGTATTTATCCAAGGCTTCAGGATGAAGAAAAGGTCTTTTGGGTCTTTTGGGTAACTTGTCATCCTGAATTAGCTGTATTTAGTTTATTGGTTAATTAAATAGCACCAGGGCCCTGCCACTGGAAAACATTTGTGGTGTTAAATGTTATCATGGTCCCTGTTCATTCCAGGGTGGGGTGCCAAGTTTCTGGCATTGCTTGAACAGYAGCATGGACCAGAGATTGTTCCCAACAAGGGGTCTGGATGAAGCCATTCTCTTTTGGGGGTWAAGGGCATTTGGCCTCCAATGTGTATGTGGCTGTGCCTGATGRCCAAAGACCAGCCCTGACCCTGTTTAGTTAATCTCTTCCTCTTCTGATTTTATTATTTGGCCTTTTGACAATCAGAACCATGGGGAAGCGGCTATGGTGTGCTGGGCTTTATACAGAGCTAGCCTTACTTTGGAATAATATGGTGCTATCTAATTCCCTTCTGCTGCTCTCTCTAATCTGTAAAGACCTCACAAATCTGATTTTGGCCTGGTTACCCTAATCTGCATCATGGGCTGCCCGATTCACTGRCTTCAATGGGCCACACTGGAGTGTGTCAGGGTTTGGAGCTGAGAGCTGGGGTTTTTTTTGAGCTGGTTGAGCAAACAGATCTGCAAGATCTCTCCTTGACAGTGCACTAGCTCTGATCTGAAAGGAGACACAGCTTTAGACATCTGTTTTAGGGGCAGACTATTCTGAGCTTATTTAAACTCGATACAAGGCTCTGTTTATATTCCTTTGATTAATTGAAAATAACCTCTCATTAAGGGAGTGACAACCGATACCTTACAATTGTGCTCGAGTCATTCACAGGAGTGAAAAAAATACGCCAAGGGTTAGGCAGGTCAAAGCCCTTGTTTGGATCAAAGTGTATGTTGAACACTGTATAAATGCCAAATCTGAAAGTGTTTTGTGTTTAAGGTTGAAGTTTGGAGTAAAAYGATACTGTAACAATAAATCCCTAATTCAGCTTGTTAGGTCGCTACTGCATTCACAAAGGCACAGCAAAGAGAGGGATGGATCTGATGGAGCAACTGGATAGGAGTCCAAGTCTGTTAAAAATTTACAGGATAGGTGAGGTAATACCACATCCAGCTCTGGTAGGCACATTTGAAAATGAGCTTTAATGCAATGRAAATGGATCTTGAAAGAGTGACAAGCACGGTTTGTGGTTTGTCCATAAATCTGCCTTACCGTGAGAGACTAAAAAAGCTCAGCTATTTTTATTTATTCAGGACAAGGTTACGAGATGACTTGTCTGTGGTTTTGTGAAGTTGAGCTTGCATGGCGAGGCAGCAGCAGGCTCCAGTTTCCACTCAGAGCTGCACGGCCTGGGTGCTTTTTAACCAAAATATTGGAGGGTCCCCAGCTATGCCTGGGCTTGAAATATTCCTGCTGTTCTGGGGGAAAACTGAGGATGGGCTGTACCTTGGTGGGCTGCAGCCTTCTCTGCCCACGCCTGATCTGCAGCTTCCTGGAGAGACTGAGGAGTGATGGCCAGGGTTGAGGGTGGAGAGTGAGGCCAGACATATGCAGATCAAAAAGGCAGCCTTTTTTCTTGACAGGGTAATAGCCACTGAAATAATTTATCTGGGGTGAAATAATTTATCTGGAGGCCTTTCCTGAAAGCCTCCGGTTCAGGGTGGGCTGCATCCTTGCATGATGTGCCATAATTTGTAATGATTCAGGTGTTGTTTTGGGACACCATTCTGTGGCTTCAGCTCTGCAGGTGATCAGGCCAGGTGATGGGAATTATCAAATGAGTGATGTCACTTAGCCTTAAAATATCCCTATTAAATAGGAATACTTAGAAATTCTTGTTTTGGTGGGAATATTATATTCCTGTAAAACTGATTGGTAAACAAAGAGGTCTCAGTGAGGCCATCTTTAAGCTGAGAAAGGTAAATTTTTAGAAAAAAATATCTCACCACTTTCATATTTGTTGGCAGAATGGTAATGTTTATATTTTTTTTTCTGGGAAAGAGTTGAATCCGAGCTTAGACYTGGGTCCCAACTGTCCCTACAATTTACTGTATGTGGTAGGACATCTTTCAGTAGGACGAGGAGTGATACAGCTTCTTCCATGTGAAAAGTCTCCATTTGACCTCCTGGTCAGTCTGCAGTGACCTGTCATATGGGCATCTCATGCACTTTTCAGCAGTGGTGTGGGAACCAAATCAGGACTCCTTAGAAAGCCCCATGGGCCCCTGTCAAGGAGTTTATGGCACTTCCATGGGCTTTGCAGAGAGCTAAAGTCAAGCTAGGTCAGGGCTGCCTGTGAAAACACGTGTTTAAGGTGTTAGGTCTAAAAGATGCTTTACAAACTGCCACCCTGTTCAACAGCTGTTGTCCCCTCACACCCAGCGTGTAGAGAGGTGTTCAGAGGATTTGCCTTGCTGGAAGGTTAGGGCAGATATTAGGAAAATAATCCTAGTGGATTAGGAATAATGCCATTAGCAAATCCATTGGATTGGATATCAGGAAAAATTTCTTCACTGGAAGGCTGGTGAGGCATTGGGACAGGTTGCTCAGGGACATGGTGGAGACACCATCCCTGGAAATGTTAAAAAATATGTGTAAATGAGGTAGTCGGGGATATGGTTTAGTGGTGAACATGGTGTTGTTAGTTGGACTTGGTGATGTTTGAGGTCTTTTTCACCTTCAATGATTTTATCTTTTTATGATTCTGAAGTATCCACCCAACTTTGTTCAATCAAGGCAATTTCTTGCATCCATCCAAACAAAAGCTTGACTGCACTCTCAGTGWGATTTTCTACTTCTGTGAGTCGTACCACTGTCGTGTCTCACCGGTGCCTGGGCTGTCCCTTGCCTTGTCACCGAGGTGTTTGGGGCCGTGCGCTCCTCTCCAGGCTGGGCACAGGTCCATCCCCTGTGCTCCGRGAGCTGCGGGCAGTGCTGCATTTCGGAGCGACTCCTGCATCCCCGGGCAGCACTGCCTGGGCTCCTGGGGCAGCAGCTGCCCCGCAGGATGGAGGCAGGAGGGACCTTGCTCCTGCCTGCTGCCCCCAGGCACACGCTGGGGCATTCGAGAGCTTRGAAAAGCCAGGAAACTGCTGAAAATGGCATTTTGCTCTCCGTGTTWAACATCGCACCACTCTTACTCGAATAAATAAACAAACTCTGATGGGAATCCCCCCCTCCCCCAAGCCCCCTTCATTCCTTGCTTTAATAAAACTTGTCGCAGGGATGTTTGGTTTTTTTTTTTTCCAGTCAGCGGATTTTTACGTTGGTTAATGAGGGGGAAAAATTTTCTCTTCCCCCCCCCACCGCCCCCAATGCCTCCCCTTTCTTTCATGTCAGGGGCCAAGTTTGGATTGGAGCCTGGTGAAGTTTCTGTGTCATTTCCTGTTGCTGCCCTCCCCGACACTCGCTCCGCGCTCCGACCCTCCCGCAGACGCGCAGGGCGTCCKCCCTCCCGGCCGGTTTTTGGGGAGGATGTGACAGCGCTGGGCACACCTCACGCTGCCGCCTGTCACGGCTCATTCCTGCTCCTGCTGTCCCCACGGGCTCAGCTCCCAGCCCGCTGCCAGCAACGCCAAGAAACCGAACGCCAGAAGAACTTTCTTCTCTCCGCGCAGCTCGCCGTACTTCCCAGGCTGCCGGGAACCTGAGGCGGTGAGAGCAAACCCATCCTTCTCTCGCCAACTCGGGCTCCGCGGTCCTGTCCGTGCCCGTGGCCGGCAGCGGGGCGGCCGGGGGATGCTGGAGCTGTGTTTGGGTGGGCGAGGGGCAGCGGGGACGGGCGACACGGGATCCCGGCGTGCGGCTCGCTCCGTAGGACAGGTCAGCTGCGAGGGTTGGCACTGGGGATGTTTTACAGGCGCCGGTGGTTTGATGTGATATGAGTGAAGGGAAGAAGGGCTGTGAACAGAGRCAGAGAGCGGCACGGGGATGTGCAGAAGCCGGGCAGGCAGTGAGCGGAGGTGAGGCAAAGAGCAGGGGGTTCTCGGCGCTCTCTCTTACGTGCATGTACAGCTTCAGTTTAGTGCTCACAGGTTTTTCTCAGGGCTGGCTTGMGGCAGCGTTCGCGGGGTTTGTGAGTGTGTCCAGTCCCGGGGATTGCTTTTCTGACCAGAAAGAGCTGATACTTGTGGAAATCTGCGTTACCCACGCTAGGAGGAGAGGGCACAACTCAGCTGGCATCAGTAAAATCCTGCCTGTGTTGCCTTTCCTCTGCCATTGCCTTATTTGCTCGCTGAACGCACATATATTTGGTAGGAAAGAGACACAAATGCTTGTGCTTCAAAGTGGAGCAACTGTGACTTCATGTACTATTTYTGTCATTCCTGACTCGTTCAGTCTTGACTGTTTCTTGGACARACAAGGCGTAACAAACTGACGGGTAAATCCTGAAGCATGTGCTGGAGCCGGTTCTCGGAGCTTTCAGAGTTAAAAGGCTTTCTTGAACTCACTGACACAGGGCAGTAAATCTCAATGTGTCAGTAAGCAAGGGAAAAAAGCGCTTGCAGAGCATTACACACCGGCAGATAAAGTCGGTGCTGCACAGCCCCAGATCTTCACAGGCAGGATTAGCTCCCAACACCTCCAGCTACTCAGCAGCATTTAGAAAGGTCAGTTCTATGTACAATATTTACCAGCTAATTATGAGTGGGGCAATAATAGCCTTGGAGTTGGCCCTGGGAAAAATGAACCCAAGGCTCTGTGAATGTTGTGTTTACCTCCTGGTCACTGCTTGATTCACATTGCTCCCTCAACTCCCTCTCATTTTATGGTAGTTTGGCTGTGGAGTCTTCTCTGTCCCCCTTCTCCAGTGGGAAAGTGGTGGAAGAAGTGACAAGACGTGTGTGTAGGAAGGGGGCTTTGGGCTCACTCGTCCTTCTGCCCTSCCTCCAGCCAAGGCACATCACTTCCCATGGCTGGGCAAAGTTCGAGCTCCCTGTCCAGCCTTGGCACCCTTGCCTTGCTGCCACAGGCAGTGGGGGACCCAGGGGACGTTTACTGACAGCTTTGCCTGGAGTCAGTTTCTAGGTAAAAGCTCAAAGTTTCTTTCACAGTTCCTATATGAAAGCAACTTTTTTTTTTTTTTTTTTTTTTTTTTTTTTTTTTTAATCAAGTTGAGTAGGAAATCCTTTTTTGGGCTTTCCAATCTTGAAGACTCTGATTGCTGTGCTACTGAAGGATTTATCAAAAATACTTATAGTATTTTCACAGCTGGCTTATCCATGTCCTAGTGAGGGTCTTGAGGGTCTGTGCTACCACAAACGGCTTGATCTGAGACGACTTCTGGGTGTTGCTGGAGTTTAGGAAGGGCGGGGACACTCCAAAAGGAAGTTTGGATGTAGCCACCTTGTTTCAGAGTGTAAGAAAGTTTAATAATCTGTAGGCGTCAGGCTGTGCCAATTGGCTTCAGGGCTGAAGAATGGGCTCTGGCAGGGGTTAGTTTACTAGCAGARACATAGCCAAGAGAGTAATGAGCTCATGTAACACAGGGAGGAGAGAACCTGTGGCCAGAGTTGCTCCCAGCACCTCTCAGGAGCCTAAGGAACAGCACTGACCTGGAGCTGTGCTCTGTTTTCTCGATGGCAAAGGAAATGGGGGGACAGACTGGCATTTTTGCAGGGGTTCACCAGGCAGGTCAGCCCTGAGGTGAATGGAATCATTGCCTGTGCAAGGTAACTGGGGGGCTAACTGTGCTTCAGGGGCTGCTTTGGGTGCTTGGAGAGGGGAGAGGACCTCCAGTCCTTTAGAAATCCACCCAAATATGTGGATGCTGAGAATTGAACTTCTATCTCAAGCGCAGTTTTTGGGAATCAATTTCTAAACTATTCTAAAACTTTACCTGTGTGCTGTGTTGGGAGTTGAACATAATTTCACCCTCTTCATTTTTAAACTGACCTCACCCCTGATGATTTCAGTGACATTGTTCTTGATTTACAGCAGTGCAGGACAGGTAAGAATCAGTCCCTTAGTATCTGCTTTTTTCTGACACTTGCAAAGGAGAAAGGAAGACAAGAGAAACCCACTCAGGGTGAGATCATGATGAGAATTGAAGGATTTCAAGTACCATCATGACCCTTCTAGCTTTTCTTTTTTTTTTTTGGCTTTCTAATTTGCCCTACATATCAGCTTTTTTTTTGTCTTAACAGAAACTTGTTCTGTGTGTAAGCCAGTGCTGGGTCCTTGTTTTTACACAGAACTGCTGTAACAGCAGTAAACCCGGGGTCCCTGTCCTGTCTCTCTCCTTGTGCAGGCGTGTTCTCCACACCACACAGTGTTCCTGCAGCCTTGACAGATGAGCCAAGGGATGGCCATTCCAGTTCTGCTGCTTACCTTGGGAAAGCRCTCTGGAGCCCCACAGACTTTACTGTCTGGAAATATTTCCTGTTGCACAACATAAATAGTGTCTTTCAGTTTAATCCTGTTGTCTTAGATTACCTCACCAAAGCCCTACCTGGAGTAAAGCCTCTCTGGGCCACTCTGCTGCAGTGGGAGAACCAGAATTCTGAGAGGCCACTGGGTGGGAAGAGCCTGCAGGAAGGTGGGGTAAGCACGTGAATAGGGTGAAGCTTCCCTTCCCCYTTTCTCATCTGCACAAGGACAGGGCAAACAAGTCCTGCTTTGTAACAGCAGCTCTGTGCTGCTTCTCATCCCTGAGCCAGACCCCTCTGCAGCTCCACAAACCCACCGTGGCCACTGAGACCTCCAGGAGAGGTTTCCCATCACTGGTGGTCACCCCTCATGGTGCTGGTGAGGGGTGACCTTTTCTCTGTGCTGCTTTTTCCTGCTTCAGTGCTTGAGCTTGGTGTGGTGCTCCCAGTCCTGCCCGAGGTTGCTCTGAGGATTCTCTGCTGCTGCCYGCCTGCTTCTGTTGGCTGCCATCTGCTTTAGTTTCTCACAGGGGAACAGCAGCAGCATTTGGGGTGGCCTTGGCCCAGTTTGTGGGTGCTTCCCAGCTCCCTGTGCTTCCCTGTCTCCCCAGGCTGAATCAGACACTCTGTGTTCATCTKCTTTGCCCTTGCCCAGCTCCAGCCCCAGTTCTCATGGTATTTAAATGCTGATGCACAAATTTAGGTAACATTTACACGCTCCAGTGAGTCTTCAGCTCGCCTGCACAAATTTCTTGTTTTCCTTCTTYTAATGCAGTGCCACTACCTGAGGACAGTGCTGCCTCCTTGCTCCAGGGAGCTGCTGATCYCTGCTGTTTTTGGGACATTCCCACAGCAGTGAGGATGTGTAGTGGAGATGGTCAGGATCAACCAGACCATATCCCTGCTGCTGGCCAAACAGAGCCAAAAAGGTGCCTGCCTCCTTCCCTCCCCAAACAGAATCCTGTTTGCTTTGGCTATTTTTAAACATATCTACTGATGGAGCCTGGAGCTTGCTAACAGACTGAGCCTTGCCACATGCAACCCACAACTCTTAAAAATGGATTGTTGTGGAGATGGGAAGGGCAGTTTTTGTTCTTCTGCTCGCTGCCTTGGGGCTGCCTGACGTGATGGTGGTTGTGGCAGTCACTTACTTCCCAGTAAATCATCTAAGGGTAGCAAACTTCTCAAGGTCAGAGGCTTTCTCKCCTTCCTCCTGACTCCTGGACCTGAACTGGTGAGAAGGAGGTGAGAGACCTCTATATCCCATCAACAATTCCCTCAGTTGTCCTCTCCCTCCCTGGAAGTGTTATTTTTGGTTAATTCCTACAAGTCTGGGCCTCCCTGGTCTATCCTGTGGGAGGAAGCTCCAGGCTGGAATTTTGTAATAAAAGCCAGATTTTTCTCTGGAGGCAGAGTGGAGGAGGCCACTCCTGTTGCTTCTTCAGTTCTTGTTAGTTCTTGATCAGCTTAATCTGGCAACTGTGAGAGGTTTTCTTTCTCTGCTGAGAATAAATTTGGCCTCTGAGGAAGGTCRGCATTGTGGTTTTCTCCCTGAGATACCTGATTTCCACAGGGCCACTGGTAGAAATCACAGCTCAAGCTGTTTGAACTTCATCTTCCTGATGGAAGTTCTTACCAGTTCACTGGGGTTGAGTCTCTGAGTGCATCCAAGGCCATTAGAACCATAGTTTTGCTGAAAACACAGAGTTTTTGTCCAGTGTCCTTGGCCAGGGTTAGTTTGCTGTCAGCCTGAGGAGCAGGGAGCAGTCTGTCCCCTCACACACCAGCAGAGGCTGGTTTTCACTGGAGCGAGTATGTCTTTGTACCTGCACTTTGGAGAGCTCTCAGAGGTGTTCTATGGTTATGAAGAAAACGCAGATCTGGTCTCTGATTTCCTCTGTGACCACAATAATTCAGTGTTTTCCTCCTTCAGTGACCACTGGCAATGGAAAGACCATTGATCCCTGCTCTCTTTTCCTTGCCCGTCCTTGAAGTGGGGGTTGTTTCTGTAGGGGCTGGTGCAGTGGAAAGCTAAGAGCATCTGAAGTTGCCATAATTTAAATATGCAGGCATGATCTTAAATATATAGGGAGCTATCTTAAATATATACAGGGAGCTTGCTGATTAAATCTGAGTTTGCTTCTTGGTCATCAGACCCAGCACTAAGGATGGAGAAGCAGCTGAAGCTGACAGATCATCCTCACCTGTTAAATAGTTTTCTGGAGTTTCCCATCCAGACTTATTTCACTGATTTAGTAAAATCTATCTTGTGTTCCTTTCATTTTACTAGTCACTGTGATTCTCCTCTGACATAGCCTAAATTATGCTTGGACTACTTTTTTTTTTTTTTYCCCCTTCTTTTTTATTAATGTATCCATGGACTGTACAGTCTTCAGAGACTTATTTTTCTTTAATGAAATCAGCCTAATTTTCCTGGCTAGTGTACTGCATGAATGTCACACTTAAATATGTGCTTTCAAGTCCAGTCCTTTCCCTCAGATATATGACTTTACACTGTGTCTGTCCATGTTAAACTGCAGTGCTGATTTACTACATCAGTGACCATGAAAGAYTCCAGTTCCTCTGCCTCCTGTTTTGTTGTTTCTCATTGTTTATTATCCACAGTGATCTGATTTTTGGAATGGTTGGCACATTGTAAGCTGAAGTTTCTTAATTATTTTCCTCTGCTTGATACAATGGTTGCAATTAGATTAATGTGTATTTAGTAGGTTTGGATTACAGAGCAAGTACAAAGAGCTCTCCTGGGAGCAATGATGCCATGAATGTCACAGCAGTGTGTGGTSCCAGGTGTGCACAGGAATGAAGGGGTAAAAATGTGCCCAAAGTGTACGAAAGATCCCTTCTCTTCCTCCCACAAGCAGGAGGTGGAAGCAGAGTGATCACCTGTCAGTGGCTAATCATCYTTCCTTCCTTTTTTTTTTTCCCTTGAAGAGTCCTATAAGTGTTTTCTTTGCACAACTTCTGCAGCAATTCAGAAGGGTGCTCTTCAGCCTGCTGAGGAGGCTTGAACAGTACCGAGCTTGTGAGATCTGAGATTTGGTCAGCAGGAGTCTAAATAGCTTTCAGTCTTGCTGTTTAAACATGCAAAATTGGGAATTCCCTCTGTTCTGTTTGCTTACTTGAAGAAGCCCAGGCTAGGCAAACCTGCCAGGCATGCTAATGCTTCCTGACAAACTGCTTCAAAACACGAGTTYCATGTGAGGACAGCAGAAACCCTTCCCAGAGAGACAGAAGCTCGCCATGGGCACTGTGGTCATATTTAATCAACCTCCACCTCCAGGTTGTGCTTCCCTGCCTGGCTCTGCATCACCTGTCCTTCGGGAGGATGCTGTGCCAGGTGCTGAATATCTCATGCACCACTCGTGAGAAATCCCAGCTGGTATTTAGGAAAGGCTTCTGTGCCATGGCAGCCAGCTTCAGCAAGGAGCAAGCCAGGAGGCAGGTGCCCATTTGGATTTTCCCTGGTGTTTCAGCTGGCTGGCTCTCAGCAGCTCCTGGCTGAGCACACCAGGGAACACCTAACTGCCCTTCCCAGACACCCTGTCTCCCTGCACCCTCCGTGTACAGTGCAGGTTCTGAGTCACTCCTCACAAATTCGGTGCTCCTGGCTCCTCATGACTCTGCTGAATGCCTCAGCTCTTAAAATGAGTGCTCCAGGTCATGCTGCTGGACAGGGTGGCTGCAGGTTTGCTATTGTGACACCTTGGTAAGGCTTTGATTAAACGTGGCCTCTGGTCAACTTGCCATAACTCAGATTTTGCAGGTGCAGAGGACAGGCTTCAATCTGGGGAAGCATTCTCAACCTTAACCATTATTTGTGAGGCAGTGTGTGAGGCACTGCCTGTTGTTGTCACTAGGAGAAATGATGCATGTTYGAAGGGGATCACACAGCTATCAGGCTGTGCAATCTGGCTTTATTTTCCACCAACACTAAATACTTGCTGATTCTGTCCAGATCCTGCTTGTTCTGTAGTTTTCTAGAGTTGTCTCTGAGGCAGGAACTTGCTTGCAAGAAAAAAAAAAAAAAAAGAAAAAGTATGCATCATACAGGGCTCTGGTTTGCTCTCTGCACAGCTCTGACTGTGCAGCTGGCTGCCAAGCATCACACAGCAAGGCAGAGCAATGCTTGTGAATCACCATGGAACAACATCAGACGAGCCAAACAGACCCATGTGATTTTAGGCAGGGCTCAAGAATTTTGTTCCTTTAGCTTCAACCCAGGGGGCAAATTTGTTCATTTTTCTGGCACTGCAACAATGATAAAGCCTCTGCACCCATTTGCCATGAACCGGTACAATTTGTTCTTTGAAACATTTGCTGTTCCCATTTTGTGTGGTAATAGCAGTTAAAGGAAAGGTGGAGTTTTTGTGGGACCAATTCTCAGGTACATTAAGCTGCTTTTACCCTCTCCTGAGCATATAAAATATCCTTAAAGCAGTGTAAATGGTGTTGTTGAAGGACTCCAAATAGGTTCCTGGCTCTGAAGGATGTGCTGCAAGCATTTGTGGGCAGATGGATAACAAACTGTGAATTGGCACCTCTCCCTCTGGTGCTTAGGACAAGGTGCTGATGTCTGGTGGCCACAACAGATGTTGAATGGAAGTTTTGGGAAGGTTGAAGCACCTGTGTCTGAAGACACTGAGTGCTCCCRTGGGTCACCTTTCCCATGCACTGGACACTTGCAGGTTCCTGAGCCTTACCTGGCTGGGTCCCAGCAGGCTCGGACTGAAATCACAGAACCATGGAAATATTAAGGTTGGGAAAGACCTCCAGTTTCATTGAGTCCAACCATTAACCCAACACCACCATGTTCAACACTCACCCAAGTCCCTTAGCACCACATCTGCACACTTTTTGAATGCTTCCAGGGATTGCAATTCCACCAATTCCCTGGGGAGCTGGTTCTAATGCTCGAGCACAAATCTTGTGACAGAACTGTGTAACAGCATAGATGGTAAAGTTCCAAAACCTGAAATGCTCATTGCTGCAGAACTCACTGCTATAGAAACACCACCAGAGCTTTCTTGATTTTTGATTCTTTCCCCTCATGGCAGAGATCMCATAGTGTGAATCAGCTCAGAGATGAAGTGTACAGCTACCAGCAAAAGAGAACTTGACCTAGAGAGGAAGGAATGAAGGTGTTTTCTGTGAAATACAGGAATGCAGGCAAAGATGTGAGGAAAACTACCTACTAAAAAGAAGCAAGCTTGTGAAGTGGACATGAAACTTCCTACATTGCCTTTCCATGTTTCCTGGACAGGGTACAGTTATTTCAAAAAAACACAGCCTGATGCAAGAACCTTATTGTCCTTATTACAGTGGCTTCTTGGAACCTAATGTGCCCCACAGGACCACTATGGACCTGAGGAAGAGACCAAATGCAGCTGGAAGAGCCTGTTACCTCCACCAGTGCAAAATCTGTGACAGGAGGAAGGTCATCTTATCCAGTTGAAAAGTAGGGGTGCTACCGTGAAACCATCTGTCAGAGGTTTCATTCCTTCTTGTTTGTGCTGTGCTGGAAAATTGAAAAGCTGTATGTGATTGCTTTGGTTAGTAATGAGGGAAGGACAGAAAAAAAACCCACGACTTTTTTTTTTTTTTTTGTATATGTTTCTTGACAAAACATGTGCTGTCTGCAGAGAGACCTCACAGCATGCTAGTTCTTAAAGCATATATGCAAAAGTGCAAAACTGGAGGTTTGTTGATCCTGGAAGAAAARGCAGATTCTACACAGGAGCTCAGGGAAAAAAAATCTCCCATTTCATCCGTATTTGCATTTGCTTTACTGATGAATGGATGCAGCTTGCCTGTGTAGTGGTTTTGTCCTGTTAGTCTTCTGAATCTGTGTAAATTTTATTTCTGGCAATTATGATTTCAAGACCTGGTTGCAAGGTAGGCAGCTGAGGAGCTATATCATCTTTTGCATCCTCTCCTTCACTGAATTCCTAAGCTTTGGCTCTTGCTTTAGAGCAGAAGTTTAGTGATGGAGACTSTGGGGACTAAATGGCTGCATGGAAAATGTGAACCTCCATCAGGGACTGAACTTTGGTCTACAGAAAACAACCTGATGATTTCAATCTGCAAAGGGCCACGAGGATCTCCAGATTAAAAAATGCACTATGGGAAAATGTAAAATAAAATCTCCATAGCTTTGAAGAGAATTAGTTCTACCTTCATGTTTCCATTGAGCCATGGACTGTTTGAGGGTATCTGTGGGKTTTTTTTCACTCTGGTCCATACCTAGATCATTGATTCAGCTGTGGCACTGCTGTGGTACAACACACAGTGACATTCCTGTGAGGTTCCAAGGAGGAGGAGAAGTCAGTACTAAGGCAGGCTGCTTTGTTTGTGGGGAAACACCTGTGATCCCGCATTCCTTCTTCCATGTGTTTAATCTGTTACATCACCATTCAGAGTCTGGTACTGAACAATGAGACTGAATTGTTCTGCTTGACTTCAGTTCAGCTTTTTTTTGGCCCCTTCAGTGTGAACGTGGGCTCTTCATGGCTGCAGTTAACTAGGAGGCACTGTAGAAAAGTTCTAGCATGCATTTATTTAAATAACATTGCATTTATTTAAATAACATCTGATACATTCTGGGGGATAAAATGTATGGAGTAGTTACAGTGCTGTTTCCAAAGAGCATCCTTGGCAAGAAAATAGAGAGGAAGGAAAGATTTGTTACGTGTGCCTGCATATTGCCCCTAGAACAGGATCAAAGTTACAAGAAAACCTCTGTTTTTGTTTCTCCACAGTTGTTAAAGTTCACAGGCTTCCCAGGATCTACATTTCAAGGCTATCATCAGCTAGATTTTTTACATTTACATTTGTTCAAAATAGTTTCCAGGCAGTGGGTAATTAGTGGTTAGGAATGGCTTGCAGTTTGGTGATAATTTGATTAAGTGAAATCCTTAGGAAAATGAGCATTCCAGGTCTTTTTTGTTTCCCTGCTTCACCTGTGGACCACAGCTCCTTCCCCACCCAGTCTCACAGGAGGYACCTCCTTTATCTCCTGCATTTCATAAGGAATAGAGGAATGATAGTCARAAAAGACAGGAGGATGCCTCCAGCCAGAATGAGTAGCAGGAAAAGACATTAACTCCAAAAAATTGCCACTTTAGCATTTTTCCAGGAKAACTTAAAGTGCAGTAATTATATCCCTCTCCCCAAGAACTCCATGTRCTCTGGTTCTTTTGAATTAATTAATCCCTAAGTCAGAAGCAGTCTGCAAACAAATGAAGATGACCTGTGCCTGTGCGTTTCTATGCTGGCCACTAAGCTAGTGAAGAAATGGGGGAAACAAAAATAAARAGGTAAATATTCAAAGTTTACCCAAATATGTAAAAATGAAAATAATTTTCTAATGTTGTGSAAGATGGGATGTGAATTTTTTAAAATAAGATGGTGAAGTGATATAGCAGTATAAGCTGAACTGTTAGTCCTTGTTAATAAAAGGACCATTTTTTGTCCTGCCCCTTCATTCAGAAGTGGGGACAGTGGAAGGGAGAGTTAAGTACTTAGGTTAATTTCTTTTATAAAAATCTTTGTTTTACTCATTTACTTCAGGAAATTTTGATTTAAAATTCTGATTTAGAAAAGGATGATGTCTTTATGCCTTCCTGTGTAAACTGTGGAGATTTGTCAAATAGTCACTGACTCAYGTATTCCCAGTTGGTGGGAATGGATTTACAAATGTTTGGACTTAGAAACCCAAACAGATTTAAAAAGAGTTGCTTGAAGTGGTTTTGCAGATCTTGTTGTGACAATGATGTATTGTTCATGCTTCCAAACCATAGGATTAGGACCAACACAGTTCTGCCTTGGGTAAAAGAAGAAAACAGTCTCACTTTCCTTGCTCTCTACAACCCCCTGACAGGAGGCTGGAGCCAGATGGGAGTCGGTCTCTTCTCCCAGGTAACAAGTGACAGAACAAGAGGAAAAGGTCTCAAGTTGCACCAGGGAAGGTTTAGATTGGATATTAGGAAAAATTTCTTCACAGAGAGGATTGTCAGGCATTGGATCAGGCTGCCCAGAGCAGTGGTGGAGTCACCATCCCTGGAGAGATGTAACAGACACGTAGATGTGGCACTGAGGGGCAGGGTTTAGTGATGCCTTGGCAGTGCTGGCTTAATGGCTGGACTCGATGATCTTGGAGGTCTCTTCCAGCTTAAATAGTTGTATGATTCCTTGTGTGCTGGAGAATTTTCCAGCATTTGGTGAGCCAGCATGGTCCTGTGTGTAGCACCACCACTGGCCACCATCTGACATCCTGCTGGACACTGCCTCAAGAATAGCAAACCCAGCTTTTTAGGTACCTATAAAAATGGTCAAAAAGGAATAATGAGTCCATTCAGTCCATCTTCCTGGATAACAGCAGCAACAACTAACAACCACAGACTTACCATGGATTTCATCTCATGGCAATTACAACAGGCATCCCATCCCTGTTTTTCAAGTGGTACCATCCTTGGCAGTGCTGTTTCTACCACTGCCAGCAGCTGACATGGGTAAAGCTTTTGTYACTGTCCCTCCTCTCAGCCCTGTGTCCCTCTGAAGCAGCGCATGTGACATGAGTGGTCCCTGTATCCTTGCTGGGAACCCCCTGAGCTGTAGCAGGTTCTCCCAGGGTCTACATCCAACTTCATTTGCAGGACCTRTGTGTGCAGAACACGTGAAATCCCTCAGGAAGGTTTTCAGTCTAAACCCATTTAAAACTTCATATGGAAAAAGAAAAGTCAGAAAGTCCTTTCTCAGCAATACTGTATCCATGAGGTTTGRTTAATTCACCTTGAAAGAGGCCTTTAGGAGGACTGGCACGTTCCTGGTGTGTTTGGGATAGGACAAAAGCAGCAGCAGATAAACAGAAAAGATGACAGCAGCCTGGCGAGGGGGTCACGGGATCTGCGGGGCTGGCGGCACTGCCAAAGCCGATCCGTTTGTGCTGCAGCCGCTTTTTCTCACAGATGGGATAAAAATAAGATAGATTAAGTATATCCAAGAAAAAATAGTTACACAAAGGCTTGAGAAAGCTGCCARTGTCAGCAAAGGGAGGCAGTAATGTAAGCAAACTTCAGAGGAGGGAGCTGCAGAGCGTCCTGCCGGAGGGAGCAGAGGGGACTGGCGGAGTGTTGGCTGGATGTGGGGTGAGGGGTGGCCGGGCAATTTGGTTGACTCGTGTCTTCTGTGTTTACCAAGGCAAACCCCAGTGGAGGGGGAGGTTTTTCTTTTAGCTGATGAATGTGTCTGCTATTAAAATGTTTCCCTCGCTTTYTGTGGTTCTTTGAGTCAACATCTGCCTGGGAGAGTCATTCAGGTTGATAGGTAGATACAAAGTCCGTGCAGAAATCTGGAGCTCGCTRTCAGTGCTGTTGATGTCTGTTCTGCTTCTCTGGGATTGGATAMACATTTGGCTTTGTTCTTGCACCCATCTTTCCATCAGTTCCTTAGGAATGGCCRGTTTAGGCAAGGTGAGGCACTGCTCCCTTAGACTGGATCTTGTATCAGTGAGCAACCACGCCTCAGCTGTCAGAGCTGTAGGATGGTCCCCAGTGAGCACAAAGCTGCAGTTTGGATGTCTGATGGAGCAKAAGAAGATGGACTTTCAGGGCTTTGCAGGGCTGAGACCAGCAATAGTCATGGCTTCTTGGTGACTCTGTAGTCACTGGCTGTGAGGTTGGTCCCAGGCAGAGGCAGACTGCTCTGCCTTGTTTCAGTCAGCTGGGAACCTGCTTCCTGTTGATTTCTGCTCTTCCTTTAATTTTGTTTTTAGAGAGTTACCACAGCTGGGTTAAGGCTAATGGTCTAAGGGTCTCCATACATAAAGTCTTCAGAGGGGCTGATGCATAGAAAAACCTCTTACCTGGCACTAAGAAGGGAAGACTTGTACGTGCATTAAGTATGTGAAGGGAGGAGGATGGAGCCAAACTCTGCCTGGGGGTACCAAGCAGAAACTGATGCCCAGGAGGTTCCACCTGAACGTGAGGCAGAGATTCTTTCCTATGCAGTAACCAGGCATTGGAATAGATTGCCCCAGCGAGCCTGTGGAGTTTCCCTCACTGGGGATATTCCAGRCCTGTCTGGACACAATCCTGTGCCCTGTGCTGTGGAATGACCTTGCTTGAGAAGATGAATTGCTGTGGTCCCTTCCAGCCTGGCTCATGCTGTGATTCTGTGATTCTGAGACCAAGTCTGAAATGGTGCTTCTGTGATTTGTCAACAGTTACTCTGCTTTGGGGAGGTGTAAGCAGTGAGGGACATGACCAGAAGGAACTAAGACCACAGGATATCATTCTCCACTAAGGAGCAGTTATTTGTTGGCCTCTGGAGTAGTTACTTCAGACAGGTTTTTAAATGCACTTAATTTAGACAAGAAGTAATCTCGCTGGAAGGGGGTTGGGAACGTGTAGAGAACATWCTGGGGATAAACATCTGCCTCCTTTTGGTTAACAACCATATTTATTACATTAAAACAAATAGCACTATCTGACCCAGAGAGCTTGTGGAAAGAGGCCAGAAAATAAACTGCGTTGCTACTGATGAGATAATGGATCAGGAAAAAAAAAGTAAAAAAATGACAGTGCTAAAAAAATAGTCAAAAAGCTGTTTCTCATTTCTTTTTACATTCTTCTGAAAATTAAGACAAGTGTAGTTTTTCATCTCAGCTTCACTTTGTAGTTGGTGGGTTTTACACTTGGCCAAAGAGAATTACAACTTGTCTTTTGCACATTGTTTGAGAACAGCATCAGAAATGTGTCTGAGCAGCAAACTTCACTCCCTCCATGCATAAGGGTTGGGGATTTGATGTGTTTTATATCAGAAAGAATAACCAGATGCAAAGATTGTGCCAAGGCTCCTAGATGGCCAGGAGGGAGCTGGATCTGGGCATTCCCTTTAGCCCTCTTCTCTAGAGCTGTGTGTCTGTCTGGGTCTGGGGAAGCAGTGTCACTGATGCCAGGGCAGTGATCCCTGTCTGCCTGGCCAGCCRTGCTGGTCTCCCCTCTGGGATGATGCAATTTCCTTTGCTTCTTTATTGGGTGATTAAAGGAGCTGCTTCTTCTCCCTTTTCCTTGCAGGTAATTTATCTGGATTTAATAACTTTTCRTAGTTGAGGGTTTCCTCCAGATGGATTAGGAGGCAATGCAAGCAGTGCAATGACAGCACTGTCAAGGGAAGTATCTACAGTGTATAGATTACCTGTTCTCCTATTGTATTTGCTGGGATTTATGTGTACACCCTGGCTGCCACTTCAAAGGCAACTKTAGCTAATGGGTGTTGTTTACTGCAGTGAAGTTAAAAGGAAAATTATTTTACATGTCTTTCTGGTAGCTGTTGCTAAGTTTAGTGGTGGCTTTACCTGCCTGAAAGGAGATTGTAGACAGATGAGAGTCAGTCTCTTCTCCCAGGTAATGAGGAAATGGCCTCAAGTTGCACCAGATAGGGTTTAGATTRAATATTAGGGAACCTTTCTTCACTAAAAGTGTGGTCAGGCATTGGAACAGACTACCCAGGGAAGTGATGGAATCACTCCCTGAAGTGCTGTAAAATTTGCAGGTGTGCCACTTAGCGACTGGTTTAGTGGTGGGCTTGGCAGTGGTGGGTTAATGGTTGGACATGATGATCTTAGAGGTCTTTTCCAACCTTAATTTTTCTGTGATTAATAACTGCTTCAGAGTTTTCAGAATTCTCCTCTTGGTGTTTGGCCCATTGGTGGTATATGCTCTTTTGAAACAGTCAGATACCACTCATTATCACCAAGTTTTCTATCTAGAGGACCCTCCTACCCAGAAGCTTTCRTTGCCTCTCTTGTGAGCAGCAAATGGCCCCTGCCACAGCGAGTCAGGGGTGCTGTGTAGGGATTTGCATTAATAAAACATTGAGCTGGAGATTTGGCCGGAGGCTCTGACTGCAGCCCACCTGCTGTAGAGCCAGATGTGAACCCATGAGRTCCTGCAGGGATGTGCTATCCTAGCATGTGCCATCCCAGCCCTGGGAGCCATCCCTGCAGCTGAGAGTGGAGCTCTGCTGAGCTGTCTGTGGCCAGGYTGGCTCTGCTGAGTCTCTGCTGTCACTGCAGCCCTGCCCTGCGCCCCACGGAGCAGCTCTGCCTGTGGCACTCAAAGGGACTGCCTCTTCTTCAGCCCAAGGGGGGAAATTGTGCCCTTTTGGGCTCTCTGGGGCCCATTTTCAGTCCTGGCACTTTGGGGCACTTCCCACATGACGCGATTGTTCTTTCAGGGCACGGATAACTACAGCTATTGATTTATTTTGTTGTTCAGCGCAGGAGGAGCATGAGGGAATACAGATGTCTGCAGTAAGTTTCAGAGACCACTTTGTGGCWACTTTGGGTTGCTTCCATATTTGCAGTTGTCCCATTTTCTTTGATGTAGAAGACTCCCCTGAGTCTGAAATACTTCCCTTTAGGTTTTCAAGGTCTAACTCTTTCTGCAACAGTTCTTATGAATGTTTATTTTTTCTAGGGAAAAGTCTGCATGGGAATRCTCAATATATGAAGGGCTTGCAGAGGTCTTTCCTTTGAGCCCATGGACAGTTTCCCCCGTGGCAGGGCAAGGATTGATACACAGGGTTTAGCTCACAATAAGCCTCAATTTGGGATAGGAAGGCACTTGGACCACACCACACAGGATTTTAGGGGTTTCCTCTGGTAGAAAGGTGGATCCATCTCTAGTGGCTGTTCACAGCCCTGYAATGAGCACATCCTTTGTAATGACACCTTTTTTCTTCCTCCTTGAATTCAGGGGTTGCTTTACTTAACTCGATTTGCAAGTCTATCAACCAAACTCTATCCATACATTTTCCCAGTAAAGACAAACCTAGTCTCTGACAAAAGGATTTTGCTTCTGTGCTCACATAGTTTATTGCTTAGAAAGAGGAATTAAGTAGCAAATAGAGTTCCTGGCCCCAGCATGGGTTTCTCTGTTTGCATAGCCCTGTCAGCTGTGCCATTTTTCACACGCGGCATGGACAAAGTGTTACTGGCAAAATGTTTATGTACAGGAGGAGCCAGTGTCACGTACCTTCCCCAGTCCCACTCACCCACCTTTCTCTGAAAGCTTTATAGAGAGAGCTGCAGAGCTGCTGATAGAAGCAGTAGAGAACAGAAAAAGTCAAATGCCAAGTTTTGTTGCAGAGATTTTCCTCCTCAGGACTGTGAAAAGTGGAAACACAAACTGAGTAATGGGTCTGATGATGCTGGACTGTGAGCAGGTTTTAAACCCCCAATCTTCGCAGCACACCAGCATTTAGCCTTCAGTCTCCCGAGTTACACAACATTACACAACGCTCTTAAATAGGCCAATTATTTCTCTATGCAAGAGTGACTCAGAGAGATTTTCCTGTCTGTTGCATATGAAATATATATTTAATTTTCTCCAAGAAAGCCCATTTTTATTTGCAATTCAAGTGAATCAATATTCCAAAATGGCATTTCAATAAAATCAAAGTTGTAAAGTAAACAGGGTAATGAAAAAGAAAGCACTGTAAATAGATTTTCAAATGTCAGACAGTTGATATATATTTTCAAACATGTAACTTGATTTCACAGTGATAAATATGGGAAACTCATAGCAGGTGAAAAAAAACTATGAAAAGAGAAATGATGTGAATATCCCTGTGTTTTTCCCTTTAGCTATGGCAACCTGCAGGTGTGTGGTACACCCCTGGCTGGAAGGGAGAGGACAGGTATTGCTTTTGTAACAGATTTTTAGAATTATAGGATAGTTTGGATTKAAAGGGAACTTAAASATCATGATGTCCAAGCTCCCTGCAATGAGCAGGGACATCATCAGCTAAACCAGGTTGTTCAGAGTCCTGTCCACCCTGACCCTGAATGTTTCCAGGGATGGGGCATCTACCACCTCTCTGGGCAACCTGTGTCAGTGTTTTACCACCCTTATTGTAAAGAAAAAAAAATGGCTGAAAAAAAAGGCAATTTGCATTTAGAGGCTCATTTCATCAAGCCAGCTCTTGGATTTTTTTTTTGTGTCAGCAGAGGAATGCACAGGAGGAAGGGCACTCAGGAAGAGCTGTGGGGGTCACTTCAGGAGTCAGTATTGCCCTGATGCCTGAGCTGATGGTGCTGGGAGGATGCTGCAATCCCCATCTCTTCTGTGCTTGCAAATCCCTCAGCTTTACCTGATGTTCCACGTGCTGCACAAATGACTCCCTCCTGCTTTTCCCAGGGAGGCACGGTGTGGTTGTGCTCTGCTGGGCAGGGACCACGTTCCAGCAGCAGCGGCTGCATTTTTATGCTCTTGTGTTGGAACAGGACTTGCGTAGTTCAGATTGTCCCTTGCAGTCACCCACAGCAGAAACCCTGTGATTAGAAACTTGTGAGGACAACCCTGCAGCTTGCAAAAAAAGTTTGCCATTTTTTGGGGGAGAAAAACAACCAGAGGACTGAAGAAGTTGTACGTCCCGAGGTGTGAAAGTTGATGCAAAGAAGCCAAGTGTACAAGTGCCACGTTATCACCAAACAACTTAGAGGTCGTAGAAGGATAGCAAACAATGCCATACATGTTTTGGTTTTCTTAATCACAGTATCTCTCCCTAAAATCTGATTCAGATTTAYGTGATCCAGATTTCCCAAGTGTATGGTGAAGTCAAAGCTGGTTGGTTTCCAGGTCAGAGAGATGTGAATGGACTGTAGACACCTACAAATCACCTACAAAGATTTCTAAATTAAGTGCTATTATTTAGATTAGAAAGTTTGGGAACACTTTAAAATGAATGAAAGAAACTATAAAGTAATTGAACTAATAATCTGTTTGAGGGGAGGATTGAGACATGAATTCAAATTGGTTTAAAAAGAGGGACATGGAGGTTGAGAATTAATACAGCTGGTGTCTCCTGTCTTTGGAGAGCTGGTAAGCAGGGATGGGACATTTGGTGGATGAAGAAACCATTGCTTTGGAAGTGGAATTCTCCATCCTGGTGAATTTTTCAGGCTTTTCAGGTCACTACCTGAACATGCATTTCTGAGAGTGGGAAGTTTTCCATTCTGTGAATGAGTGATTCGGGGGTTTGGTGTGTCCATGCTGTGATGTCCAGCAGTGGGCTGAGCTTGGCTGAGCTGCCATGTATCACCTCATTGGTTTTATCCAGGGGCTCTGGATTTCTGAACAATGGTGATTTTTTAGTTTGGGAAAGTGCTGTTCACATSACCCTAAATGTGGGCTTGGGCATTTTCTTTGATGTGAGAAGCAGATGTGGTGCTGTCCCATTTTGCTGCCAGGAGTCCAGGGTAAGACTCAGACCTCCCAAGCTTTCCTGTTGTTTTGTCTTAATCCAGGAAATTCAGTTGGCATCTTTCTTATTCCTGCTGGTTGGAGGGGCTTAGAGCTTTCATTAGATGCTGGATCTTGATCCCAGCTAATGAAAAGCAGAGCAAAATCATACTCACAGTCCGGCAGGGGGTTTGAATACTTGTGCAACAGGAAAGGTCCTCTCAGGTGCAGCTTAAGCAGTATGGTTTGTRTAGTGCTCAGCAAAGCCCTGTCAGTGCTGAGGTTTCCTGTTGCTCATAGAATTCCTTTACTATTAGTTTTCTTCCTTTTTTTTTTTGGTCATGCTTTGTAGAATTTGATCTCTGCTTTAAATTGTATCTCCGGTAACGTGTGCGCTTTGATTATTGCAGTGTGCCTTGCTGGATAGGGATCATTCCCTTCCTCAGTCTCAATTTGCTTCACCTTCACTTCTAACTTTACATTCTGGGGAAAGGAAAGGTTTGTTTTCCTTTGGGATTGCCTGAAATGATGGTCTTTGATTTCTATGTCCATAGCCTGAAATTGTTCTCAAATCCAGCTTGTCATATTGAAATGATTTACTTCTTTCATTGTTTGAATCTCCCCATTACTCCTTGCCAATTCTGTGTGCGAGAATGTTCATTCCTGCATTTACCAGGGCTTTCTGCATCTGACTGGACTGGCAGGTTCACATCTGTCTTTCATAAGGAGGATTTTGCAGACAAGAACTCCCTGGAAAGGGATTAAGCTTTTTGGTTGTTGTTATTGTTGTTGTTCCTGTGTTTGTCACTGCTGAGAGGATGATAAATGCCATGCACGGGACTCACCATGAGGAACTTGTGTCCCTCAGAGGGGATGGATGTCATTGTCTCTGCCTGTCATCACCTGTATTACAGTTTTTATTAATGAAAACCCAGCAAGTGCTTGCACTGCAGCAGCCTGGGCAGTGCAGAGCAGCTCYGAGGCTGTGGCTGAAGGCTGCTCAGTGATTCTGAGTGTCATGGATAAAGGAAATGGAAAAATGGATAAAGCAGGATTGCCAGGGTCTGCATATCAATATTTGCCCCATCTTAAGCCTGTTTGTTTACTGATTCCCTATGGATCAGCCACCTCCTGCTCATGGTGGATAGCATGAGAAAAGTTCCGTCTGTGYCCTGAACTAGCTGTTCTTATATTTCAGGGTTAGTGTGGGGGTCAGATAAATTTTAAAAAATAAAGTGGTAGATAGCTGTAATTTTAAATATCTAAATCTCTCCATCTGGTACGGCTGGAGTCCCTAAGCCCAGAACTCCAAGCAGAGTTCACACCAGAGTTCACAGGTGCCATCAGCACCTGTGGGGTATCTGCAGGTAAAATTGTGTCTGAACACCTTGCAGGGTTTTTTTGAAAGCCCTCAGAAGCAGAGAAGTCCTGTTSTCCCATCATGAAGTCCTTCAGACTGGGGTCACACGGGCAGTGTGGGGCAGAGCGAGGAAGCAGCTTGGCTGGTTTTGTTTACTCTGGCACGAATTTGCCTTGGTGGCCTTGGGCAAGTCAATCGAGTTCCACAGTTCAACCTCCTCACTTGTGAGAGGTAACTGCTGTGCTGTTTTTAAAACATCTGCGGTGTTTTTGAGAATTAATGAGTTGGTGTTTGAGGCACAATAGTTTTCCATAGGAGTTATTCACAGAGCTCTTGGTCCCTTTGCTCTGGAGGGTGTTAATTGCTGTATGCTTATGGAATGGCCCTAATGAGATGAGAGTAAAGGCATATGAAGGTGAGTGTGTGACTAACAAAAACAGCCTGGGTTAGAACAGATTTCCCCAGGTGAGAAATTGAGTTGCTGTTGGCTTCTGGCTTTCCTTTTGGCATGAATGCCTGAAAAGGCCCCAGTCCAGAGAGCATCCCATGATAAATCCCACCGTTCATCTTTCTTGGGACTCTCAGTGTTGTTTCTTTGCTTTCAGAAGTGCTCAGCCATGTAAGGGCAGAAAGGATTTGAAATTCCCTCCCCCTCCTATCTGTGTGGCCAGGTGAGGAAGTGAGGAATGTAATTTCATGCACCATAAATACTAATAATTCCAAGTACTTAGGACTCGAGCATGCACATTACTGTGGGGTGAGCTCTCTCCCCTGGCTGCAGCTGGAGTAATCACACTCAGGACCTGTTTGTCTTGGCAGAGCTGCCCTTTGGAATGAAGTAACTTTGGAAAAGACATTCCTTTGCTCATGGCAAACTGCTAAAAATATCTGAACTTCCACAGGGCTGTGGAGGAGAGCAAGCGTCGGGGTAAAGCACGGAGCATGGACCTCTGGAGGTTCAATTTTGAGCTCTGCACTGAGCTGAGCAGTGGCTGCAGGTCCCCAACACCCTTTATTGGACCTGGCACTGCCATGAGAATGTGTCATGGGGCYCAGAATGTTTAGCCCAATTTAGCCACTCAGAACATGCAAGTTACAGCAAATGACCTCGTCCTTGCTGAAAACCTCATTTTGCARCTCAGTGACTTGCATTTTGAATTTACAAGAATGATACAAGAACCTCTCTCTGTCAGTAGCTGTGCGAGTATCTTGGACAGTGCCTTGAGGCAGGGTACACAACACTGTTGTTAACCAAAGATGTGTTTTTCCCCCCTTAAAATAAAAGTAGGTAGCATTTCTCTTCTGTGACAGAAGAGATGCTGGTAAAGGCTCCAAGTTAAGGCTGTTTAACTATTTGAACATGCAAGGATGGCATAGTGTGAACTGAGTGAAGGCTGAGAGTTGCCTTTCTTGTGTGTGTGTGCATTTGTATAAAATAACCTTTTCAAAATGAAACAAAAAAGCATAATTTCACAGCTTGAAGGAAGGTAATGAAGTGCTGCATTTGTGCCTCTTCCTGAAGATCTGTCCCCAGGCCCTCACAGGCAAAGCAAGGGGCTTGCTCAGGTAGTTTATTATGCAGTGAGAGTTCCTGCTGCCGCTTTTCCTGTGCAGCTGGAACCCCAGCCCTGGGTGTTTTTATGTGTGATGCATGTGCTTACTTAGAGACACTTCATAAATCACATCTGAAAAGTGCCTTTGTGTGTGTGTGTGTGTTTTTCCCTTAGTTTTGCTTTGGAATTTGGCAATAAACAACTCAACTAAAAGAAAAATCAAACTTGGGATTGGTTCAGTCACCAGCTGTGGGGGAAGGGGGATTCCGGAGATCAGCATATTTGTAAGTGTGCAGTAGTTGTAATGGGTGTATCAGCTACTTTCTTGGCAAGGCTGATATTGTTTGATTATTAAGAATGATTCTGTGTTATTKATGTCACCCATCTGAGGTTGCTCTATCTTTGCAGATGTGCCCTAGAGCAGGGAAGCAGAGCACAGGCAGTGCAGCCAGACTGCTTAGGTTTTATTGGAAAGCACTGCTTTCATTGTAAGAACAGCTTTTTACAGCCAGGCAGCTCCGTCTGTCCTTGTTTTCCTTCCAGGAATGCAAGGGGCTGGGGCGGGGAGGACGAGAAGCAGAGAAATGCAACCTTGATTGAAACTCTGGGGGACCATGAAAAAGAGCAGAAAGGAAAGCAAGAAACCCATAAAAACACCGTAGTGTGGCCAGTGAAAGTGTGACACAGTCCTGAGAGCARGAGGGGCTCTGGGAGCTGTGGCTTTCCTTGGGATGCCTTTGGATTCTTGCTGTGAGGACTCCTCCCGCTACAAACATTCACTAAGGAGGTTGGAGAGACCATGGATGTGGTTTAACTCATTTCCTCTTTCAGTGGGAAAGGCTGTACCTGGGTATGAGAGCAATGCAGGGGTCCCACTGACTGTCCCTAAAAGCTCTGTCAGCTTTCAGTGCCCCCTGTACAGAGATGCTGAACGCAGGACTGAGGCCAAGAGAGGTGTAAACCTGCCCTGCATGAGCTCTTAGGTGCTGGTGTGCCTCAGCCAAGAATCAGGACCACACACCAGTTCTCCCAGTCCCACCTTGAAGGCTGCAGGAGCCAAATTTCATGCTGCCAGCAATTTTTCTGCCTCCCTGACCAAGGCCCACTGGAGGCACTCAGTTCGTGTCTGCCTTGTGTGGCTGCTGGCTGAAGCAAGGAACAGTTCACCATCTTCTTTACCTCAGYGGGGTGACTGGAATGGCCAGGCTCTCGTTTCTGATGCTCCTGAGAGAAGAGCAGCATTATGGACCATCATGGCTGCTGTCAGGGACACARCCCTTCCTCACTGGGGCTGCCAAAATCAAATCCACTTGTGTGGGGATGAAGCTTCACAGCAAGGTTCTGCCCCTGTGCCCTTGGGACTCAGGTCTGTGTAGCAGCTGAGCTTCCCCAGGAGGAGAAGGCAACTCCTTCAGCAGGGCTCTCTGGTGCATTTGGGATATGGAAATTATTGAGCCCTCCTGAGGCTGAGCTGAGGTTTGGAAATGCAGCTCCTGTCCCCTGAGCTCCACTGACAAGGCTGCAGAAGGTGGCTCTTGTGTGCACTTGYTTGATGGAGAGTGGCTGTGACTGCTGGGCTTTGCTCTGAAGGCAGGGCTGTCATTGTGACAAGATCCTGCAGGAGGAGATGGGTCCTTCAGGAGTGTTTCTCTGAGCCTGTGGCATTCYTGGGCATGTGCAGAGGATGCCAGCCTTGGATGTCAAAGTAGGTCTAGGTGTGAAGGAATTTAGTGAGGTGCCTGGGCAGGAAATCACTATTATTTTTGTGACTCATTTTGTTAKTGTTAAGCACTTACCTTCTCCCTGAGGTGAAATCCATGTGCCTGACTGCTGTGTCATGAACCCTACCTCCAGTGGTACTCCCAGGGTGAGAAATAAAATGAGGGAAAAAAAAATAGCAGGCAGAGCCCAAACTTACGGCTTTGTCTTTGCTGGGGCTGATGTGGTGACACCAACAAAATCTTYGTGCCTTTGCTCACAGCTCTGGAGCTCTCCTCTGTCTGTTGAAGTGTCTGCAGGGAAAGGCCACCTTGTCTGCTTCTATTCTTTCTCTCCTTGCTTTGCCAGGATGATGCATTTATTTGGGTTTGGTGTCAAGCAACATCCTCTGCTGGAACAACACTGCTGGTTGCCAGAATCAGGTCACTGCTGGTCACTCACTGCATGCTCTGTTATTTCAGGCTTTGGCTCTCTGCAGCACTTAGGTGATGATTTTAGAAACTTTGTTGTGGAAGCTCCCATCCAAATCAAGCTTTGGGAAGAGCTCCTGGTCAGCTGGGAACATGATGCYTCTGATTTATTATGGGCCTTAGCTCTGCCACCTAAAACAGAGATGAACAAAACTCAGTTGTCACATCCAGGTAAGGGGATTTGATGTTTGAGCAAACAACTTTGACTGAATTAGTGTGGATTAAGTCTAGAAGGCTCTGGAGATCTGGGAAAAGTGTCTGGGAGCCAAGGATTATTTTAAAAGTACTGTGTCTGTGACCAGCMGGCAGTTAAAAGCTGCTAATGCAGGTGGACTTTGTCAGCATCTTCTTGTTCACGTGGAGTGGAAACTGCTCACTCCTGASTCATGCAACTCCTTTTAGGAGCTCATTAGTCACCAAGCAGCAYGGACACTGACCACTCCTGACAGACATTCAGTCAGGGGAGACTCTTCTGGCAGTGCATTTCCATGCTTTCCTTTCCATTAGAAGTGTTTTCCTAGTGACTAACCAAGATTTTCCTGTTGTAACTTCYCTTGGCCCATGACTTGTCACGTGTCCAAATGAGCACAGAAAACAGATTCTTTCTTTCTGCTGTCTAGCAACCTCTATTTTTGAAGCCTCTTTTCACATCTCCCAGGCTCCTCCTCAGTCTCCTGCTGTTACAGTGACAGTATCAATGCTGCCTAAAATTGGTGATTGTTCTTTCTCTTTCCTCTGGGGTCTCTCATGGAGCTCCATGTTTTGCTTGCATTCAAGAGCACCAGACTTGGCACAGGACTCCAGCTGAGATCTTCCTGCTGCTGAGCAAAAAGAAAGRGTTTAGATTYTCTGGTCTGAGGTCCCTCAGCCACTTGACTTCACTGGYTGGTKTTCACCATTCTGACCTGCAGGACTGCTCTGCAGAAAGCTGRTTTTCATCTTGCATCTGCCCTGTGGAATGTTCCTGGCTGATTTTGGTATCTTGGACTTGCCTGTATCTCCAGTCTCYCAAGATCACATTGAATTTTCTCCCTCTCGTTTTATTGGAGTCCTTCCTAGCGTGGTATCATCTGCAGATGTAATAAACATTATCTATATTCCATCATCCTGGTCATCATCCAGGYACTCTGTCCTCAGGAAAATGAAAATATTTTCATTAGAACCGGGTCTAGGACTGACCTCTGCAAAACCCCACTTGAWGTATCCTTTCACTGTGAAAAGTGAATCCTAGATAACTACACACTAAACASTTTTCCAGCTAGTTTGGTTCCTGCCTTAAGAGCACACTGGGCTTCTGTRTTTTGATTGTGAGAAGCTCCTGAGAGACACTGTTCTTTCCAGGACACTGCTGATGTGGAGCCTCTGAATAGGGAAGGTTCAGATTAGCAGTAAATCAATCCTCTGGTGAAGGCAGATCATAAATGAAATGCTAGAACACACAGTGGCCACACTGAAGGCTACTGCTCATTTTTTTTCCCTTCGTTTTCTGAGCAGAAGCACWGTTCTCGAGACCACACAGCATTTGATGCTACAAGGCAAACAGTGCATCTTTCAGAATATTTCACCGACTTTCCTACAGAGGCACATGAATTTTTCCCTCTCCAAAACACCTTTCACAAGACAGGGRAATACTGTGTAGAGTGAGTGTTGGTGTTCCCACACCTTTCTGAAGAGCTGCTCAGTTGGAAGCCAGGAGCCAGCCTTTGCCTGGAAAAGAGATTTTATTTGCAGAGTTGGCAAGTCCTGGTTTGCAAAGACATTTCTGTAGATTAAAATGTAGGAATCAGATACTTACCAACAATAATAAATGAGATCCAGCCAGGAAGAGTATATGATGAGTCCCACCCTGGAGCACTGCATCCAGGTCTGGCACGAGAGGTGGACCTGGAGTGGGTCCAGCCAAGTGACACAAAAGTGATCAAAGCASCACCTTCCCTATGCAGACAGGCTGAGAGAGTTGGGGYTGTTCAGCCTGRAGAYGAGATGGCTTTAGGGTGAACTTACTGCATCCTTCCAGTACCTTAAAAGGTTTTATAAAAAGAAGGGAGAGGGACTTTTTCTACTGGCAGTGACAGGACAGGAGATAATGGTTTTAAACTGAAAGAGGGCAGTTTAGAKTAGATATGAGGAAGAARTTCTGTACTCATAACACRATGAGACMCTGGGACATGATGCCCAGAAAGGCTGTGGATGCTGCATCCCTGGAATTGTTCAAGGCCRGGTTTGATRRGGCCCTGAGTGACCTGGTCTAGTGAATGGCATCTCTCCCCATGGAAAGGGATTGGAATGAGGTATCTTTAAGGTCCCTTCCAACCCAAACCATTCCATGATTTTACAGTTCTATGATACTGCATAAAAATCGGTGCTCAGTTGGAATATGCTGTTAGGATTTTTTTATAATACAACTGCATTAGCAGGGAGATGGGTAAAAATTAATTTTCTTTCTATACTATTTGCATCACAGATTTGACTTTAACTCACCTCTGGTCAAACTATTTATATTAAATATCCAGTCACAGGCTTTTTTCCTGTGTTTCTCACTGCTCTCACTGGCAGTATCCATATCAGCAAACTGCACAGGCCCAAAGTGTGGGCTCAAGCATCATCCAAATGATTTAATTGTTTCTGTGCTCTTTGCCCTGGCTTTGCCCCCTGCTACGTAACCCTTATCCACACATGGTTCAGGAGCCTGCATGGCTCTTCCCAGTGAGCAGTAAGAATGGAGCCATACCTCGTGGGAGGGTGCAAGGGAGAAAGTTTAGTCATATGGACGCAATCTGTGCCGTGCCTGTTGCCCTGAGGGTCAGAGAATGAGCCTTGAGCTGTCTTATTTATAAATAACCAGAGACCCAGTGGCTGCAGAACCCTTGCATTGTAAGGAAGGGTACAAAATACTTCAATACACAATTTATTTGCAAAAAAAACAAAACTTGTGCTTCTGCCAGGCTTGTTTTTAAGTCCAGATGTTAATAGTTGCATGTAGGTGAGTTTCATGACCATTTACATGTACCTGAATTTGTTTGGACAAGGGTTCTTTTGTGATTGAGGCTTAGCACCTCGTGAGCCGTGGTTTATATATTTTTTTTTCATTAATACCTTATTTATGGTGTGGAGGAAGAGAAAGACAAGTTTGTTGTTTGGATTTTTGACTCATTAACTTCATTCTGTGAGCAGCTGAGTGTACCAGGATGCTTACACATGTGCTTCATGACATGAGCTAATTACAAACTCTTGAACACAAAAGCAGGACAAACCTGGCTGATTGCTGCTGCCAACTGTTTGCTAAATTGGCTCRTTGGATTCACTGAAGTGGCAGAAAATAAAAAAGGCAAAGAAGTGACTGCTTGGATTTGCAAGTAAAACCAGCTTACTTTTGACTGGGCAGGGGAAGAGATCAAGTGTGGGTGTGGGGATAGCTAGAAGTAGAAAAAGGAAGGAAATTAGGGTCAGAAGGAGAGAAAAGCAGAACAGAGGTGAGGAAAATGAAACCYACCCCTTTTCTGCAACAGTAGACTCTTGGCTTAACTGTTCTGGTGAGCACTTACTTTTCCAGGTGGTGGAGAAGTGTAGATGACTTCAAAGAACAARTCAGTCCAACAATCAGTATCACCTTTTGCAGGAGGGGTTGAATTGCCTTGGGAAGGTGGATTGTCTTCACCTGTTAGTGACATAGGGGWTTTCATCATCTAGTTTAAATGAATCTTTTAAATTTTATAGTGACATTGGGTGAAGCCTGATATCAGACCAGTACACATGGAATTATCAGACTGATGCTTCAACATTAAAAAGTCAAGACAAAGATGAAGCAGGACACTTCTGTATGCTTAGTCTCAACCCAAGTTTTTATTTGTTTTGTTAGTGGAGCTAATGCTCCATTCAAATTATATTGAATGATACAAGTACTGATTAGCAGAAGCATTTCTTGGTGCTAAAACCCATTGGTCACTGCATACTCCAACACCAGACATGTTTGATACTGTGCCTGGAGAAGGACCTGGGGATGAAAATCGGATGTGAGTCAGCAATGTGAACTTGCAACCTGAAAAAAAGCCAGCGAGAGAGAGTTTTCTATCTGGACAGGACAAGGGCAAGTGGTTTTGATCTGAATGAGGGTAGATGGGATTAGGTATAAGGAGAGAAAGTCTCTTATGAGGGTGGTGATACAGTGGAACTGGTTGCCCAGAGAAGAAGTGGATGCCCCATCACTGGAAGTTTTCYRGGTAAGGYTGGAGGKKGTTTGGAGCAGCCTGACCTCAGCCCCCATGTCAGGGGGTTGGCTTTAGATCATCTTTGAGGTCCCTTTCAATGGAAATCATGATTCTGTGATGTGGACTCCTTTTCACATATCTTGAGAGGTTTTCAACTTTTTTACACATCAGATTTCTTTGCAASTCTCTTTTGTAGATTTCACAGAATCACAGAATGGATCAGATTGGAAGGAACCTCAGTGGGTCATCTGCTCAAGCTGAATTACCCAGAGCACAGGGCACAAGGTTGTGTCCAGACAGGTCTGGAATATCTTCAATAAGGGAGATCCCACACATTGTCTGGGCAGCCTGTCCAGTGCTCAGTCACTGCACAGGACAGAAGTTCTTCACATCCAAATGCAACTTCCTGCACATCAGTTTCTGCCCATTGCCTCTCTTTCTGTTACTGGATTTAAGGCTTGTTGTCCTGACCTCTGTCAGGTCAGAAATATGGTCTAGGAAAACACTCAAAGCCAAAATGTGGAAGGGAGCATAACTTGCCCTGAGCTATAAAGGATACCTCAGTGGGAAACATTTCATCAGAACAGGGGTTTCCTTTTGGAGTCAGGTGCACTGATGGAAGCCTCAGCCCCTGGCTTGCTGTTCCCAGGCTGTCATTTGTTGTGCTGGAGCTGTCAGCATTTTCTGTCCGTTCTTGCTGTGAGAAGAGGCCATTTTGGGTCTCCAGACTAGGGATGAAGCTGCTTTTCTTCTTTGTGTAACAATGGTCCTGAAATGGACCTGGGTACCAGCACCTGTTCCATCACACCAGCAACTTTAATGAGGAATGTGAACCACCATGGGAGCTACAGAATGGAACAGAGTACAAGTGTATGGGGATATTTGATTTTTTTTTTTTCCCAGATGATACTTCTAAAAGTTCACAGGCAGGTCTCACTTAAGTCCTCACTTTGATAATTGCCTATTAAAAAACTTTCAGAAATGTCCTTAGCAGCTCCAGCAGGAACTGATCCACCCTCAAGATTTACCAGCTCCATGATGTTGATTAAGGGTTGATTTTTTCACACTTCTGATTGATTGGCAATTACGAGGTCTGCCTGTTACAGGTTTCCAGCATAGAGTCAGTGATTATTTTTTCTGTTAACGATGTTACAAGCCAAGCTCTGAGCCTCTGGCAATTCTCTGAATTGCTCATCATCTTGAATTTAGATTTCATGATAATTAGGATGTCTGAGTTGGACAGTGGAAATGGGCATKCTGATCTAACCCTCTACCATGTTTTTCCAAGACATCTGCATGCTGTGAAAGCAGACTGGGAAGCTCCTCAAATTTTTAAAGGTGAAGAGGATAAAAATAAGTTTTCCTTAACRAGCTGAGTGCTCTGCAAACCAYATCTTGAGTRTCAGCAGGACACAGAGGRGAGTCTGCCCATATAAAGCTGAAAWCAGGAATTAAARAGACTGTRTTTGGTGGATGCATGTTGCTGAAAGTTGCTCCCCACTTGCTTTTGGGAAGACCTGAACTCTCTGGGGTGGTTTGCCCCCTCTGTCAGTGCTGGTTCTCGGTGCTCTCAGAGAAGGAAAGCAGCCAAAATGGGGCACTAGTCACAACCAGATGTTGGGCTGCCTCGTGTGCCAGGGAGTGGCGGGTGATAAATCCCAGGCAGTCCCGTGCTGGGGGTGACACCCCACACATGTGATTGCCATTAACCATTGGCTTTGCAAGGGAGAGAGAGGGAAGGGAACAAAGAGGGGTTGGGGTCTGTGGGGCCAGGGGCCAGCTTTCAGAGGTGGCAGGGTGAGACACACTGATTTACACCTTGTCTCCATGGGACAGATGCAAGTGCAGGAGGGTTTTAAGCGGCCTTCAGGAGCCAAGAATGTGGGAAATGAGCATCAATATGAAATAAACTCAGGGCAAGTGCATTTATTTAGGTTAGAGGGTCTTGTTAGCTCATCTTGGAGAGAGAACTATGCATAAGAGTCCGCTGCCTGCTTTAAATACTGTGCCTGGTCAGGTGGACCTTCCTGCGTTTTGGCTCATTTATTTTTCGTCCCCCAAGTGTGTGAGAGAACAGAAACATACCCGGAGCCAAACCAGGTAAAATAAACCCTGATTCCTGCAAGTGGCTGCAGGCAGAATTCCATCACAAACAGGCAATGAAATAGGATCACAGGATCACTTGCCATATGGTAATTCAGGTTGGAAAGGAGCCCTGAAGGGCTCTGGTCCTGCCTCCTGCTCAAAGCTGGATCAGCTGCGGGGCACACTGGGCTGCTCAGGGATTTGCAGCACACAGCATGTAGGATGTTGGGGAACAGAACAACTGCTGAGATGGTTGTAGAGCCTTTCTCTCTGCACACTGAAAATGTCAGCCTTTAGTTTTGGTCCAATTTGGTTTAAATTAGATATTTCTGTTTGAACCACAATTAAAGAGCTTTGAACTAAAACCTCTTACCCTGCAGTCATCTTCAGCTACCACTGTACACACAGACATGGATACAGGACAACTGGTACAAAGTGCCCCAAATTGTCTGTCTGGGAGGTCTGGGATGGGAAAAGAGAGAGGATTAAAAGCTAGGGAGGGGTCATCCCTAAGTGTACTGGGAGAAAAATGGTTCCTGGAGGAGTGGCCTAAAGCAAGGCAGAGARTTTAAGAGGGGATGTCTAATTTGGGGAATTCCTCAGAGACAGCAGTATGGAAGAGCAAGAGGAACCCCAGTTATGGGCAACAGGAGGAGTGTTGGCTGCATGAGTACATGTAGAAGAGCTGGGAAGGGACCAGACAATTGTGGCAGCAAAGAAAGGAGTCTGATGGTGCTGAATGACAGGAAATACCACGTTGGTGTGCACATAAACAGCAGTGGTAATGCAGGGGCTGATAGTACAGGAGTATGGGCCGTGCTTGGAAAAACATGAGGTCAAGYGATGTTAGAAGCAGAGTTGGAGATGCATGCTTTAGCATAATGGAAACTCATCATGCATACATTTAAATATCTTCTCCAGTACATGCAGTKCTTTGTAAAGGTCATAGGTTCATTTGTGGAGTTTAAAAGCCAGAGGAGACCGTGGGATCATCCAATGTGGTCCAATACATACAAATCTAATTACATTTTATCTGTGTGCCTTTGTACTAAGTTCAGTACAATAAATGCATCCCATCTTGATGTTTAGACCTTATCTGGAGAACTCATAAGAAGGACAAGACACGTGTGGCAGTGATAGTAAAAATTAGTGATCCTGACTGTTTAAAACCTGCAGTATTTCTATAATTTGGGAAGTGTGCTAGGACTCCTGCTAGACTGAATCGTTCACTGGAAGCTGGCAGCTTCCTTCTCCTCATACATCAGGGCATCTTTCATAGACTCCACGTTGATACAGTAAATATCACTCTCCATTTTCCAGCCTAAAGCATTTTTTCCAGGTCTTGAATCACATGACAAACTCATCTCTGTGTCATCACTCATTTTTTTTAAGTTAAAGCAAATGGACTTCAAGAATCATAAAATGATTAAAGTTGGAAAAGACCTCTGAGATCTGTTAACCCAGCACCACTGTGTTCACCACTGAACCATATCCCTGAGTGCCACATCCACACCATTTTTGACACTTCCAGGAATGGTGATTTCACCATCTCTGTGGGTAGCCTTTTCCAATGCCTTACCACRCTTTCAGTGAAGAAAAAAATCCATCCTTTAGATAGGATTTGACTCTGCTCCTGCCCTGCTGCTCTGCTGAGTGATGGTTTGCTGCCATAGTTGTGTGGGCACGAGCAGACTGAGGTCATCGACCCAAGCAYGCCCTGTGGCTAATAACCAGCAGTAGATTTTCTATTTGGATGTTTCATATCTGAACAATTCAAGATTTATTGCTTCCCCTGAGGTACTTTTAGGACCAGATTTTTTCATCAAGTTGTTTGTCTAACTCCATCCTCACATGCAACTTCTCCACAAAATCAACTATGTTGTGTTTATATTTATTTAGAGTCATTCTGTTCCCTGGGTTTTTTTTTGGGTTTTTTTTTTTTTTTTTCCTGGGGGTTTTTTTTTTTTTTTTTTTTTTTTTTTTTTTTTTTTTTTTTTTTTTTTTTTTTTTTTTTTTTTTTTTTTTGTTCATTAGCATTAACTTTACATTTATTACCATATGTTCAGGGTCTGATGAATTCTAATATTGCAGTCCTCCACATTGGCCTAAACTGGTATTCTGTGGATATGCTGGAATTATCCTCGCCTTTACTGTGTGAATTACTTGAATTCAAAACCATGGCAGTGCAGGGCATGTAAAATGTTGCTAAAGCATAAAATTGCAACAAGCAGGGAATTTATGTGTGTGCTAATGTCAGAAAGAATGAATTAAAATGGTGAGTGATTGCTCAGSGGAGCAGATGGACGATAAGGAATGYACATAAAAACTCAGAAGGCCTTTTTAGAAAATCTTAAGTTTTGCCATTCAGACAATTATTAACGGATCTGTCTGAAGAAAATTTGCATGTACAGTAAATTTGATATGTAGAATCCTTTCACCTTGTATTCATTGTTAGGGTTTGCCTTGCATGTAAGTGTGTCAAGCAAGTAATGATCATTTTGTCTTGAGCTCCTGTAGAAAAAAATATGATCTTTGGAGAGTTTTGAAAAATGCCATYAATCATCTCTGCTTCCCCCACAAGGAAGAATGGTTTTGAGATTAGGGCCTTGGAGGGACATTTGGAGGATCTGGTTTGTGTTTCCCAGATCWGTCAGGAACATTCATACATCTTCAGGTTGTATTTCAAAATAGTTTATCTAGGAGCTCAGCAGAGGCAAAAATGACCCCATTTCCAAATGCAATAATTTGGTTAGATATTAAGCCCTCAGTAAACTCCTTTGCAGCTATGGGAGTTCTTGAAAAGACTAAACACGTGTCTCTCTGTACCAAGTTCCTACCTTTAAAACAGGAATAATACATTTCTTTGACCTTTTTACTTTCATCTTCCCTTGATTTTCTGTGTCGATTCTAAACATTTTGGAGCAGCGACCCTCTTAAACTAGGTTTGTGTGATTCCAGGAAGGACCTCAGCCTTGTTTTTGCTTTTGAGTACAATTGTAGTAGGAATCCTAATTTGAAGTCATTTAGCCTAAAATTAGAAGTCTGGGAAGAGAGTAGGCAGTAGTTTTCAGACACAGAAAAGGCTGTGGCAGAGATAGGGAGGATTGTATATTGATCACCTTGCCTGAGAGGCTAAGAGATAAATTGTAGCAAAGAAATTTGAGCTCTAGATTCAGAAAAATGTTATAATGGTGAAAAGAGAGATGTTCTGGAGAAGTCTGAATGGTTATTATGGGGTCTACATCACTGAGGGTCTTTAAAAATGAGCTAGRAGGGATCCTGCTGCAGGTCTAGAAGGGCAGACCAGATGACCCAGCAAAAGTCTTCCCAGCCCTGTTTCTCTGCGACACTCAACCTTGATTTGCAGTTGYCTCAGGCTGAACCAGTGACTTTCCTAAACCCACACAGTGTGTTGTTCAGAGGGCCAGAATTTGCTGTGCTTCTCTTCTGACTGTTTGCCAGTCGAACTCTCCGTGGACTTCTCCTCAGCRGTGCCAAAGCCAACGCTGCTCTTTYACTTTGGGATGTTTTTTCCTGAAGCACAATACTCTACCTTGAAATATGGGTTTTCCAACTGTGAAGGCAGAYGTTTGTTTTCACACAGAACTTGAGGCAGGACAGGAGAAGGTGTTTGGTTTTTGGTGACGCTACCCACATGTGATTTTTGGCTGGGTATGCAGAGCGTGGAGTGGAAAGCCTTATGTTCCAGCTGGCTTCACTCTACAGCACAGGACTCCTGCCAGATTTCTCAGGACAATTTAAATCAGCTCAGACTCTGGCTTGCTCTYTCTTGTGCAAATGGGAAGGTATGAGCATTTGTGCTGGGGTCTTACTCCTTACCAAAACTCATTGAGTTAGGTGTTAATGACTGGTGATGCACAGGGACTGCACTTGTCCTGTGGAATAAAAAATAGCAAAGCCTCTCTTGTCCTGGGGATGAGTGGCACAGCAGGACTTGCATCTAGCCAGAWGCTTTTCCTTCAAAACAGGGCAGTCACACGTGTCCCAAGTACCCGAGGGCAGCGATCCAGTCTGTGGCCAGCTGTGAGTGGGGAGAGCGTTAGCTGGCACRGGCCAAGTCGCTGTCGAGCACTATGTGAACATTTAAAGAGTACAAGTGATCATTTGCTAGWGCTTGGAGCAGTGCCCTGGGCCTCCTCAGTTTGCAGGGAGGACCTAGAGCAGCAGTGCCAGCGCTCAGGGAGCTCAGAGCTGGGAGGATGCACTGGAGCTCCATCCTGGCTGAACAGCGTGTCCCTCAGCTGAAGCCTGCACTGAGGCAGCAATTAGTGTCTCACACCAGAAATCCAGCATTTAAACCTTCTTCTGAACTCGTGACAGAAGCTCCATGCCGTGCTCCTGCTCCTTTGGCCAGGTATCCAGACACTCAGCTGGGAGCAGCCAGACAGGCGGGGTGCAGCTCTAACCCCATCTTTTGTGGTTGCTCTGGGAGCTGACAGTGCTTGGGGTGTGAGCCAGTGCACCTCTAAGACCTGGCAGCTGGGGGAACATGCCCATAGACTCAAGGCACCATCTATTTGGGAGATGTTTTGTTTGGGTTCATTTTTGAGAATTGTCAKCTATGGATCAAGGCTGTCTGAAGATATTGTAAGGAAGTGTTCTCTTCTTCACAAAGGATTGCTTTAATTCAATCAGATTTGACGATATGGCACTGGAATATTGTATTCAAATATGCAAATMAAATTTACTTTGGTTTTTTTTGTGGTCACTGGCTTGTATCCTTTGCTGCACTCTGGGTCTGTTGCAGGCTGACACATAGGACTGGTCTCTAAACAGTTTATAAGGTTCACAAAATGGGGCTAGTGAAGGCCGTGGAGCTGACAGTCCTGTAGCCTGGGGTGGATGTGCACTGGCTGTCAGCAGAAATCACACAGCCTCAGCCATGTCAGCCTCACACATCCCCTCCAGGCTGCTTTGGAAGAACCACAACCAGGGTAGAGGGGACATTCMTTGTGTTTTCAGCATTCAAACCACGACAGCCAATAAGCCCTCTCAATGGAGCTGTTGGTAATTGTGACTTTTGCTGCTGACTGCTGGAACATGGGTAACACATTTGTTTCACTTAATTCATCACTCAGACATAATCTTTTGCCTTTTTGCCATATTTTTTTGACTGACACCTGTGTAGTGGTTAAATCCCAATCTGTTGATGCCTGACTAGTTGTGTCCACTTGGGGAAAAGAGCAGTTCCTGTATCTAAACATTCCTCCCAAGAGGCCAGGACATAGTCTGTTTGCTGCTGGCCTGGCAGTCAGAAACCTCAGCAAACTCCCTTCAAATTCCACAGTGGTCACTTCCACCCTATGGATGCAAAAGAGCACAACTGTTTCGAATTTTTCTTATATTTGTAAAAATAAAATTATTCCTAATCAAATAATTACAAGCCCTTTGTTTGATTAAGGCCCACACTTAGCAGCATTTTTTACAGCTCTTTGCTGCTATTAGTGCTAAATCTGGAGCACAGAACAAAGGAGACAGAGGAAGGCTTGGTCAGGACTAATGGCTTTTAATCCCTCTCCTGACAGTCCATCTTTCATGGTGGCTTGTGCTCATCTGTGTTCATGTGCCAACAGAAGCAGAAGGCAGGGTGAGACATCCTATTGAGATCTATTTGAAACTGTCTTTGGGCAAGACTTCCATTAATAACTATTACTAGGAGAAGTCTGTGATCTCCAGAGTTGGAGCCAGGCCTGGGAGCACAGCCATGGTAAGCTGTGCGTGTATTCAAGTTGGGTGGAAGGTTTCTGTCTCAGGAGAGATGCTGTGCTCATAATTGCTGGCTTTGTGGAAGTGGGAAGATAGAATTTGTCGTGTCTGTGGGTGATCACACACCTGTACAAGGTCAAAGCATCATRGAATYRTWKRRKTKKKKRGGRWSSKWRRRRMCYWWMWSATYMYMWCMYYMYRRYCWSRKRSWCMKKSMMMCMKWCCASSMKRCYMSRMKKCYYSWMSWSCYKKSCMKYSWRSMCTTSMASRSWTSYWGGRAKKGKKCATCARCAGCTTMTCAGARCAAACTGTTCCAGGGCTTCRTCACCCTGACAGTCAAGAATTTCTTCCTGATATCCAATCTAAATCTACCCTCTTGAGGCAAGGCTCTCTTCTCTAAAGAGCTGGAAGTGTTGGCCTGAGGAAGCTCCATCAGGAAATTGACTTTTCACTCAGTCAAATTGAGAGGGAAAAGGATTTTTAATACCTGCCTATAATATCATATTCTTGTAAAAATGATGCAATCAKGATTAATTGTGTCCAAGTGTGGCTCTAAAGCCTTGTCTAGATGGAGATGTTTTTGGGCTGAGAGTATGAGCATAGGAAGTTATCTTTTATCTTTACAGTTGGTTCTAGCACAGAGAAAAAGCACTGATGGGAAGAAGATGGGGGAGATTTAGCTGTACATATATAATCTATTTTAGTTCTCTGTCATTTGCATCATTGAACTGAAATACGGAAAGATTAAAAGTCAAACATTTCCCTTAGGCATAAAAAGGAACAACATTCATGGCTTGAATTTGACCCAGGAGACTGTTTTATCCCACCATCTCTCCCTTAAACCCTGCTGGTGTCCTTGATGGATGAGGTGCCCAGTGTAAAACCCTTTCACAATCACATGAGCCTGCTGGAGTCTAACACAAACTTTGAGTTCCTTGTGTTTGACGGGGAAGGAAGACATGAGGGAAAAGATGTGGTAATGCATTTCCTTCCTGTTTCTGGGCAGTAGCAGCACTCTGCTCTGCTAATAAAGCAATTTGATAAAAGTACTTTGATAAGAGTGTTCAGCYCAGGGTGCCTGAGTTCAGTCTCTTCATCCTCGGAGGAGGCTGAGAGCTGCTCTCCATGGAGCTCTGAYAAGTTAAGGGACATGTCCTGCTCCWTGAGGGCAGATGGTGCAGCACAKWTGGGCTGTTGGAACAGGTACCTCTGTATAAATCAGTGTTTTTTCCCCAGATATGGCTGGAGTGTGTGCAGGGACAGTTCAGGGAAGTCCAGGCAATTTTTTTCAGCCAGCTTCTTTGCCTGTGGAGCATTTCAGCATTCAGTGTTTCTAWAAGACTGTCCATTCAGATAACACACAGCTGATAACATCCCTGAGCTGAGTATTTGTCACGGCCTATGTCTGGGGACAGTCCCACAGGGCTATTCCAGCTTTCCTCACTGTGGACAGGCAGCAAATTCAGCTCTTTGCTTGGCCTGACACATCTCCAGGCCATCATGGGTGCCATGTCTGCTGTGCTGTGTGACCTGTGATGTGCTGTCCCTCACTCTCTGAGCCCTGAGGAGCAGCAGTGACCGCCCGAGCTGGGACAGCTGCTTGGGCTTTGTGCTTGACCTCTGGGCTYCACTGGGAATGTCTGTGCTGATGCACAAAATAGTGCCAAAGCCCAGCTCTTGACACTTTGGCCAGGTTGGTGGTGCCCTGGGCAGCCTGATCTGATGGGTGRCATCCCTGCCATGGCAGGGGGKTTGGARCTATATGGTCTGTAAGGTTTGTTTCATCCCAAGCCATTTTATGATTCCATAATTCTATGATCCTGGGACACCGAAACGCCACGGACCATTCTGCTACAATGAAAAAAGACATTTTGTGTAGCTTGGTCTGGGCAGGGCTGAGAGGTCAGCAGGGACCACGTGCTATTGCCAGCAGGAATATTTTGGATAGAGTCACCTTGTTTTGAGTTGTGAAGGAAGTTTAATGACACAAAGGTCACACTGTACCAGGTGGTGTGTTTCATTTTCTTGCATCATAGCAACCACAGTTTACTTGTTCCAGAACATGTAAGAGTGGAGGTTAATGCTCTTTSTGTCTTTGTAAACAGTTTCAAGGATCAGATTATCTCTATTTTATCTACCACAAAATCTTCTCAGGTCTAAACAGAAYACCGGAAGGACCACACATGTTTCCCTTCCCAGGTTTCCTCGTTGTTTAGGGCGATGAAGCTGGTGAAGAGTCTAGAAAATATCTTATGAGGAGGGGCTGAGGGAGCTGGGGTGTTTAGTCTGAAGGCTCAGGGTGGACCTCACTGCTCTCCACAACTCCCTRAAAGCTTTYCTGTAGCCAGGTGAGCACCAGTCTTTYCTGCTGTGTCTCAAGTGAAAGGATGAGAAAAAGATGGCCTTCAGTTGCACCAGGGGAGGGTCAGATWAGRTATCAGAAAAAAAGGTCATTGAAAGAGTGGTTGGGCATGGGAMTAAATTGCCCAGGGWGGTGGTAGAATCACTCTCTGGAAGTGTTCAAGAGGTGTCTGGATGTGGCACTTGAGGATATGYTTTAGGGATGATTATGGTGGGGCTGGGTTGATGGCTGAACTAGCTGATCTTGAAAGTTTCTTCTTCTTGATGCTTCTGTGATTGTGGGATTTCAGGCACCCTTTGCTTCATGGGGGTAGGGTTATCCCTGCTATGTGTGGGYTCCTTTTCAGATCACAGCATCCCTCTTCCTCCTCAGCCTCAGCTTGTTAGTGCAGATAGTTGCAGATGGATGTTTAGTCTCTGATCTTTTCAGGATAAGCTAAGCAAAACACTCCTTCAGATGACATCAAGACTCTGCAGAGGAAGAAGAATATTTTCTGCCTCTGAAGACGATCTGGGTAAATACAAAATCTGAGGGTGGACACTGTCTGCATGCATAACATGCATAACAAGCAGCACCAGCCACTTCACTGCCTGCTTGGCCTGCAGGGACAGAGATGGGCTGGGTCTTTGAGGCCAAGGAGATGTCCCTGCTCATTGCAGGGGCTTGGATTAGATGACCTTTAAAGGTCCCTTCCAACCCAAACCATTCTAYGATTATTTGAAGAGTCACCTGGYTRTTCATCTCACCTGTGTMCTTTCAGCCCTGTGACAGCAGATTTACAGAGTGGTATGAGCTGCATGAGGGTTGGKGCAAGTCCCTGCTGTGCCAGATGCTGGGATTCCCCTTGGAAGAGCCTGGGAAATGAGTGAGATACCAGAATTACTGCTTGTGTGTCCCCTTAGCTGCCTGAGTCTGGATAATATCCCATCCATTTCACTCCTTTGTCACCCTGCTGTAGGGAGACCAGCCTGAAGATGGTTTTTGATTTCCAGCTCTGTGAAACTTGGCTGCAGACTGGTCCTTGGGTGCCTCCAGAGCTTGTGTTGCTGTTGGGAAGCTGGGCAGGCAGTTCCTCGCACCAACTGCTGTACAAGCACACAGATGCCATTTCTTCTCCATGCAATGTTTGTAATTATTGTGCCTCTTTCACAATGGGCCTCACTTTGAACTTTGTCTTAAACTTTCTATTACCTGGAACATAATTGGAAGTGAATTATTTGCTCAAGGGTGAAAAAAAAGCTTTGATGCATGATTTTAAAAAGAAAATACAGATTTTTAAAATATGTTACTTATTTTTTCACAGAGAAAAGTCAGACAACTCATAAATGGAAAGCTCAGATTAGACAGAATAGTGATCCAGTTCTCACCCTCCACTCCATTGATTTTAATGGAATGGCAGAGGTCTAAACAAGGCAGTGATGTAACAGATTTGTACAGTGGAGTTGCTGCATTTCTTGCTGAACTGGGAGAAAGTTAGGAGGGAGGTTTACCTGAGTGTAAATGAGATTAATCTCCTGTCTTATTCCACTGAAACAGCCATTGCTTTGATCTTCATTCAATTATTTGTTGTATTCCCCCTGTGCTTAGGAGTTATGGGCATGAGTCACAGCCTTCTCCTGCCAAGCTGAGGTCAGTTTTAATACTTTAATATTTGATATATCTCCTRTCAGCAGTCTGCATCTGGCAGTCAACAAGTTAACAACTATTTTTCTCCTCTAGCTGTTATGATCCCATGCAGTTATTAGAGTTGAGGTAATTAAGGTGGATTACTTCAGATTTTAAGTAACATGGATGGTTATTGGAATTGCAATTAATAACATCTTGTCACTATAACCCAAGCAGGTTGTGAGGTAGATTTTATCCTGTGCAGCTGCATTGACAGGGATTAATTTTCCTCTGGAGGACTGGCAGCTCCTGTTTGTGAGCTGAGCAAATCCTGCAGCACGTGTCTTTACAGAGATGGGCAGTGGCTCCCTGGGTGTGAGATGGGGTCACYCCAGCACAAGACAGAAGTATTTTGGAGGATATTTATGAGTTTCTCGGCTGTTTACAGCATCTCCTAAGCCAYCCCTGTCTATCCCCCCACCCAGGAAATTTGTTTGTTAAAGATTTACTTGTTCAAAAGGTGTTCACAGCTCCTTTCTGTTGGATTAATCCTTTTATCTGATGATAAGATRTCAGGCTTGGTGTGCTCAAGATATCCAGTGGAGGGAACAAATACTCCAATCCAGAGAATGATATTCCACTTAAAAGAAGTGGCACCTTAAACTGAGTGCATGCAAGATAAAGGCTCTGCCCTGGGTTCAMGTTGCTAGCAGCAAAGGTATGTGTTAAAGTCTTCATGTTTTTTCTAAGAGTCCCAAAAAGGAAGCCTAAAAATAGAGGTCCTTCCGTATGGAGTTCCCTGGCTGTGATTTAGCAGCTTGTATTTCCTTTGGAAGATATGACACAAACCACTTTCAAACACATGGCTGGATAAGATGTATCTCCATTTGCACATTTTAACTGACTGAATTCAGTAATTCTGAAAGGGGAGCAATGCCAGTGGATGGGCCTTGCTACCCAAACAGGCAGAAACTGGGGATYTGCTTAGCAAAGGCCACCACAAAAAGAGCATTGCTGACCTTCCCAGGATGATCCCTTGGGGCTTGGCCGGGGTGGCAACCTGGTGAATCAATATTGCAAGTAGTCAGGATGTGTCAGAGACCTACCAGCCTGTTAGAGAGGTCCCAAGGGRGCCCCAAGTAGTCCTGGAATAATTTCTGTCCTGATTGGTGGGTAGGATTTGATTCAGGATTGTTTAGCTCTGCTAACTTTGRAATAAATGACATAAGCTTTTTGCCCAGCAATGCCCTACCCCTGAATGTAAACCCAAACACAATTTGCATACTTGCAGCTCAGTCTTGCAAAGCCTTCCTTGCACCAATGCAGGTGTTTAACTGAAGTGGTTAAACTGAGGGATTAGTCAGCTTATCTGTATAACTGATGGAGGGACAAATTAAAAATGTCCCATCCCTTTGATTAGGCAGCAGGAGTCCAGGTGTCATTTGAGATATTCATATGAATGAATCATAATAACATGTGTGGAGAATGGAAAAGAACAGAATGCTGTGCACGAAATGTCCCTGCTGAACATTTCATGATGCCTAATAGAAACAAACGCTCAGCTTTAAAAAACCTTGTGTTCTCTTAAAAAAAAAAATCACTATTAAGTACTGGAAAGCTGCCACAAGAATCCAGCCCTGTGTATTCCCACAGTTTCTTTCCAGTGCTTCCAGACTGTAGCTGCAGGGCAAGTTGCGTAAGAGTGTGGGGTAGGTGCTCAGGAACATCCTCGCTGGGCTGTAACAAAACCCTGGCATTGTTTTCCATGGTGTGTGTCTGCTTTTATGTGGCGTCAGGAAAGTGACTGTAATTTGCAGTTTTACAAAACTGGCAGTTACTCACGGTAGCAATTGTAGTAAGATTTGGGCTTGCAGTCCTTACTGCTCCCTCGGGATACGAATGGAAGCAAGATGATGCATGCTACGTGTTTTTCTACTAGAAAAATAAATAAAATAAAATGCATAAACCATGCAAAGAACTTTTCACAGYCTCCAAGCCAGATTATTTAAAGCTGATGCTGTGTGTTGGAGAGGTTCTGCCTGTAAATGTACTTCTTTGAAAAAACAGGGGAGGCTTAATACTCTTATAATTAAAAAACATCTATAGGGTTTTTCCTCAAACTTTCCACAGTGCTCAGGAAATCTCAGCCCCAGMGGAGGATGTCTCACAGGTTATGACCATGTGAATGGAAGGATTTATATTGAAAACAGTTTTGCCACTTTGTTCACAGATCCTTGGATTTCAAATTTGTTAGTGTAGCCTGGCTTCTATAAGCCAAGTGCTGAACCGCTGAGGAGCCAGTGATCCCCACACTGAGTTCTGGGTCTCAAACTAAACTGTGTTTTTGTTCAGTAAATGCTGATYTGCGTTCATCTGTGCATAACTAAAGGGTGTTTAGCACTGTAGCTGCCTTACACAGTTTTGTTCACTCCTAATCTTTATTCCAATTGATAATTTTTCCCTGTGCAGGGTTTCCAGTTTGGGCATCTCATGGGACCCTGGGAATTGCCACACTAAGTCAAACATGTGACCAGACAAAGTCACTGCTTTTAATGGCAGAGGTTACCAGCTGCTTTCTGATGACATTCCTCAGCTTCTGCCGTCAAGACACCGCTATCTTTTTGGGAAAAACTTCCAGCCCCTTGTCTAGTTCTCTGCTGTTTGATCACAGAGAGGAAAAGCTGATGAGCTGRTAAAGAACTGAACAGCACACGCTGTTGGATAAGTAGCATTTGGATAAAAAGAAAATATTTTTGTACAGAGAGTAGTTTAGCTGCCGTAATTACAAACACTTTAATTAGGGAAGGAGAGCAGATGGGAAGAATCTCCAAGCTGTGCCTGCCAACAGACACTGAGACAAAACATGGGGGAACATCCGGAGATATGCTGGTTGTGGTTTCTCTTTGAATTAGGTTTTTCTCTGGATTGCTTTTCTGCTGTCTCACAGGTCATCACAGGTCTGTGGACTATGGGGTGGGTGACACTGCTTCAGAAACAGGCACAGGAAACCCCCAAATTATCTATTTTGGTCAGTAGTGTCAGAGGAGAAATAATATTTCTAACTCTTGGAAAATAGTGATTGGATCATATCAGGCTAGTTATTGGCTCAATTGCTGAAACACGAGGCTTCTTACTCTTTATTAAAATATTGGGCAGTGCAATGTAGCTGTAGATGTTATTTCCCCTGGCACCTTCCTTTCCTGCCTGGGCTTCAGAGTCACTGCCATTCCTCTCCTGTCCTTGCTGGAGGCTGGCTTCCCGTCAGCTCTGGAGTGTTTCAGGACCTCTGGCCCTTTACTCCATCCTTTCTCCCCACTTTATCTTGGATATCCTTGCCCTGGCTCTCATTTCAGTGTCTCACAGTGATACAGAACGTTCACCCAGCCACTGCTTTTGGATACATAGTAATGGAGCCCTCCATGGGCCACTTTCCCTGGCAGTGTTGTGTGCACCTTTCACTGCAATTTAACCTTGTCTTTTGGCCCAGGTTTTACAGAATTGGTTGCTGTGACTCAGCTGATTCCTGATAACTTTCAGGGCTGGAACCACCTGGGTATGTGCTGGCATCCTGAGCACAGAGACTGTTCCTTGCTGGTGAGCAATTCCTCGCATGAGCAATGTTCTGACTCTGGATCAGCCACACTTGAGCTCACAATACTCACAGCTCTGCCAGCATCCTCCTGGGAGCCACAGAGTGTGCCACTAACTTTCCTGAAAAATAGATAAGCTGATAGATAAAAGATTTTYTGCCAAGCCCTATAGCCTAAATATCAAAACAGTTCTGTACTATAGGAATAATCACAATACTCTTGAGTTGGAAGGGACCCACGAGGATCCTCAAGTCCTGCTCTTGAGTGAATGGCTCGTACAGAGAATGAACCCACAACACTGGCATTTTTAGCAYCAGGCTCTAACCAACTGATCTAAAATCTTGCAGTATGTAATGTCTGATTAAAATGAGTGATGAGAAGAAATAGGGATTGTGTCAAAGTTTCAAAATTAGTATAACTCTACTTTGATCCAAAGTGAAGTGGGTATACTTGGAGCACTGCATAAAATTCCAGTTTGTGAAAAGTCTCTCTGAAGAGACCAACAAGCAAATATTCCCAAAATGCCTRAGAAAGCCAGGGCTGGTTTGCAAAGTACCAATGGAAGTATGTGRCAAATGCAGCCCAGACGGGGGGAATAGGGAAGACTGTCAGAATGAGTCTGACTTACTTATTAATCTGATTCCTTTGGGCCTGGTGCAGACGAGATGCAGCCACAATGTCAGAGAGGTCCTACAGCTGAGGGTAGCAAAGGTGCCACGGTGGGATGTAGCTGAGCAGGCTGGAATTTGGACAAGAAGCAGCTTGAGTCTCATCCTCCTCAAGATGTGCTATCCTGTGAAAATGCAGACCTCTCCTGACTAGGAGCAGGCAGAAATTTACCAGATGAAAGTAACTCTTTGTATCTGCAGGTATCTTTCACAAGGCTTTCTTCCTTTTGATCCATTTTTCTTTCCAAGTAGAACATGTAGGGAGCAGACTGGTGCACGCGATGCTTTCCCCTGTGCCCTTTGGAGACCAAAAGCCACATCAAGCAGGAGATTTATGAGTTGCTGGCAATAGATGCTTCATATTCTGTTATTACATTTCAGATGATGAAAGAAGAACAACCAGCTTTCATGGCTATGAAAGCAGTAGCAAAACTGCCTGTGGATAGATCGAGCACATGCATCACTGGATAGAAATTAAGGTGTTTATAGCTTCAAATTCTGATTTGGAAAGTTCAAGATAGAAGAAAACTATCTGAGTAAAAGATATGAGGCAGTTCATAAGATTTCAACTCAGATACACTCAGGAGAATAAATCCAAAGGTAACATTATGATTCATTAACTATCTCTAATTAGGCTCCTAAATTTAAGTAGACAGAATCTTCCCTGGAGGCTTTCAAAGGCACCCACCTTTCACTGTTGATGATGCAGRGAGTTTAGGAACATAGCTTATTTAAGGAGGACTTCTTTCTTAGGTACCTACAGGGCATGGGTTGAGTTCCCAGATTAGGTGAACTGATCTTTTAATAAGGCTATTAAATTCTGGGCAGGCAGAAATCAGAAGAATCGGAGAAAAGCATTCTGTTGTCCTGTGCAGGAGGAGGAGAGTCCAGGAGRGAATGGTGCTTCTGTTTGTCTCTTCCATGTGGAGTCTCAGTTGGAGGTACAGCATTTCCTAAATATCCTTTCTCTCCTAAAGCCTCTCACATCACTGGGCCATTTGCCTGCGAGGGATTTCACTGGGAAGAAGGGTGAGACTGAGCTAATTTGTGTTCCATGGGCTTTGTTTCTGGACTKGAATTGCTTCCACTTCTGAAATCTCTTCTCTGATTGCAGCTGCATGAGAAAAGGATAAGCATGTCCTCTTCTGTGGAGAGCAAACAAGAGGAAGGGTTGTCTGTGTTATATTTATATTCTTATTGCACAATGTTTCTGTAGTTGGCTGCTGCCAGGAGTTACAGTAAAAGGCAAAGCATCTGGGCTGTCTCCAGAGGAGTCTTGGCAGAGTGATSCCAAAGTTTGTATATGGGTTGTGTCAGCCATGCCAGCTTGTACCACTTCCCACCAGCCCCAAATCAGCAGCAGAGCRGGCAGATTCCTGCTTGGGGCAGGGGAGGAGGGCCCTGGAGCAGACTGTGGGCTCGGGGAGGTGGAGGTGCCTGTGGTTGTGACGGGGTTCTTTCCCCAGACAGCCTCCCTTGCTGTCTGCAGGGTGCTTGGAAGTGGCCGCGCTGTGATTTTGTGAGTCACTTCCTTGGTGGAGGTGGTTTGGAGCACCACRCATGGGAAACGCCTGCAGCAGCCTGAGCAGCTCCCTCCTGCTCCTGGGCTTTGCATTCGGTTCCAGGACTTGCAGCTACATCCATGCTGGGTGAAAAAACGCCTTTTTGAAAATAGCTGAAGGAGATGGGAGTAGAGGTCCAGACCACTTGTGTTTGTTAAGTCTCTGCTCGGGTGTTGGTTTGTTTGTTTGTTTGTTTTTTTGGTGAGAGTGAAGGTTTTCATGGCAGTTTGTTGATCAAATCTGAACTTTCCCATCTTCCACCCCTGTGTTTCCAGCTACACAGTGGTGTTACTGTTGTCACCAGGTGCAGAGTCTTTTCTATGGGACTTTTCCTTCTTGCTSTCTGACTGTATTGTGATATTTTATGGACTGGCACAGCCAAAATCCATTATACTAATAGGATTGCTGACTGACTGCTTAGTGAATTTAGGTTTTACAGCGCAAAAAGCACTTTTAATTCTGCAATCTGAGAGACCCATATATATGTGTGCTAASGAATTGCTTTCTTGTAATAACTCAGAATCATGAATGATCCCAGTTCAGGCTGTGCATTTGCAAGTCTCAAGCAAAAATCCTTCAGAGCTACTGCCTCTAAAAACCTAAGTAGTTTATACTGGGTGTTTACTCACAGGAGGATTATTTTTTTTTTTTATTATTGTAAAAATATGTGGAACACCAACRGTTCCTGGCCCCAACCTGCCCAGATAAAAGGCTTGGTTGTAATTTTCCATGGTGAGGGAGTCATGTTTTTGTTCAAATTGCACTCTGCTTCAAGCACGCTCAGGAGGATTTGCTGTAGGTCCTGCAGATCAGCTCTAATAGTGCTGAGCTTTGGGAGCAAACCCTGTGGGATGGAAATGCACTGGAGAATATAGAGCAGAGGGCTGGAGAATGACAGCTCCCTTGTCTGTAGTTTTTAACACTGAGCTCTCATTGATCCCCTCCAGCTGACTGGTGCGTATATCCAGTGAAGACGGAGGTCAGGGGATAATTGCTTCCTGGGCGTGGAAGTCTTTAAGCATGTTTAGGACAGAGCAAACATCAGAAAACACCAAATCATCAAATTCACAAAGARGGAATGGTTTGAGTGCAAGGCTGAKCTTGTTTCCTTTCTTTGGCACAGACTCCTTCTGTGAKATTGAACAAATCATTTTGATATTTAAACACTTTCAAAACCCTGTCCCTGAGGCAATTCACCATCCATAAAGTTTGGGGGCTATAGTATCAAATGTTTTGATTTGGGGAATAATATACGTGCTTAAATTGAAACACTCAGCAACTTTGRAAAATAATTACATAGAAAGAGCAGYATTCYTCTGAAAATACTATATTGTGGCATTTGGTCAACCCCCCAGGACTGGAGTGTTTAAAACTAGATAGATCAACATAGGAAACACAGCAAATYATCTCATTAAGGTCCTTAAATACCTGAAGGGGCCCTACAAGAAACCTTGGGAGGAACAGGGACATGTAACAATAGGCCAAGGAGGAATGGCTTTGAACTGAGAGTAGGTTTAGATTGGATATTGGGAAGAAATTCTGAACTGTGAGGGTGGGGAGGCCCTGGCACAGGCTGCCCAGAGAAGCTGTGGCTGCCCCATCCCTGGGAGTGTCCAAAGCCAGGCTGGATGGGGCTTTGGGATAGTGGAAGGTGTCCTTGCCATGGCAGAGGGTAGAACGAGGTGATCTTTAAGGCTCCTTCCAACCCAAACCCATCTGTGATTCTCTGCCCTTGATGAACAGAGGTATTGACTGGCCTTTTCCGTCTCTTAGCGCGGAATGAGCACCAACATTCTGTGGTTCGGAATGTTGCTGCTTTTAGACACAGTAATGTTTTCTTTTCATCATCCCTGGATTTTCTGGCCACACAAGAAACTGTTTGTGCGAGAATTTCAGCAGAAGGTGGCTCCACCAAGCACAAATAGGGATGCTGTCAGCAGCACCAGCATGTGCCTTTTCACACTGTCCTGCTGGCTGCTTGTGCTGGCTCTGAGGGATCTGCTCTGCCCATGAGAGCACTCTCTGGCTTTGATTTTCCTGCACCCCTGTTCCTGCAGAGGGGGGAGGCTGCCAAGCAGTGGAGGAGAGGTTTTGTTGTGAGATTGGTGCCATAAATTCATTGCAAATGGGTGCTGCAGGTCTTGGCTTGGGAACTGGTATAAATTATTGCTGTTGCTGATTCAGACAGATGAGCAGTGGGAGCTGGGGTTGCTTTTAAAGCACACACAGAGGGATTATGTAAAGACTTCAAAGTGTGTAATGGCAGAGGAATGAACCTGCTGATCCTAAAGTTCCCTTGCAGATTTATAACCTAGAACCAACTTCTGCAGGTGCCCTCAAGGACTGTCATGGCGATGGTGACACTTTTATCTCAAGATCAGGTCCTGGAATCCATGTAGGGGTGTCTGAGTTGGGCCCCAGGGTGGGTGGCTGAGCAGGGCTTGACATCTGAAAAGTTACGTCTCTGCCTGTGCTTCTCAGGTGGGCAGCCTAAGTTGCTGTAGAAATTGATCATTTGAATAAATRCCACATCTCAATGCTGACTGCTACCCCCTGAGAGTCCCCAGTGGTCACCAGACCAACTCATGTCCTCTCATCCAGATGACCCSAGCTCATTTCTCATGTGCATTTTTAGGTGCAGGGCTCCTGACTATRAGACTTGTTCACACTTTGAAGCTCTTTCTTCCCCCCTTGTCCACATCCATCACTCGTTCTGCTGACTGAGTTGCTTTAACTTCTCTGCTCGACTGAATGGAGCAGGACAAGTGCCAACCCTTCCCCTGCCAGGATTTCTGTGCTTAATACTGAGATAAGACTGAAATCCTAGGTACTTTTTTTCTGGTGGTTTTAATAATAAATAACTTTCCTTGGCACTGTGCTTCAGCTCATGCCATGCTTTGTGTCAGATGCACTCCTCTCTGGAGAATTTAGGGAGGGCATTTCAAAGGAACCAGATGTTTAATCTTTCTTGTGAAGTTGGCTGCCACACAGGAGCTAACTGGAAATTGTGAGGTATTTTACACTTGAGAGAGGTTTTCCATTTCACAGTCTTTCTAAATCAAAAGAAAGCTGTGTATCGGCTGAGCATCGTATAAACTGGGAAAAGAGCAGACTTGCTGCGTGCCATCTCTCTGTTTACTCTTTGCAAAGATGGGCCTTTCCTGGCAAAATGTCCTCAAGATGTTTATGGAGTCCACAGAGAAAAATGATCCCTTGAAATGGAAAAGTCCAAGGTTTTGTGCTGTAGACATCCTGTGCTGCACTAAGTTGCTTCCAGAGTTTCAAAGGGATCTGGTTGCTGAAGGGAAGAAAAGCTGGGATTTTTGAAATTACCAAAGTGTGTGCCAATCMCAGATGTTGGGCACATGCCTGCTTTTGGGAACCTCTCCTCACAGMCACCTCTGTTCTAAGGCACCAGATGACTTTGTCATAGTGTTCTTCCTTCCTCAGCCATCCCAAAGATGTGATAGCACAGCCCTACTCCATAAGGTGCTGTGACAATAAATACTCTCTATCAATGCTTCTCCTTGAGTATTTCTCCATATCTGCTCTTCCTTGGGATGCTGTTGACCAGTTGCTGACTGATTTAGCAGTGTTTTGCTTTACCTGACTCCTCYCCATGTCCTGTAGGTAGCATTCAAGTGGTGGTGATGCCTAAGATTTTTAGCTTTTTATATTTTTCATATATTTGTTGTAGCTTTGTAGAAAGATGTCAAGGTGGAAAAGCTCAATATTGCTCAATTCCCTGGGTGTGCTTAGGAAAAGATGGTGTTTCTTTCCCCTACGTGACTCAAATGTTTAAGTGTCTGTAGTGTCACGTTTTCTAAGAAAGACGCAGGTCCACCCAGCCAGTCTTGTGCTCTGGAGACAGTCATGGATTCTGGGAGRTAAATAAGATGTTTGTGAGGAAGAATAAGTCTGAAACATGAAAGAATATTGCTTCAATTTCTTCACTGGATGCCTGTTGACAGGTTACTATGATGCAGTGTGAGTGGAAAGTGTGTGAGGGAAAATAATCCTGTGTCTTTTAAATGCCTATCAGTCTGAGATACAGCAATAGGACTTTATTTTTGGGGGGTGCTGAGCCCTGTGCTCTTTGGGCCCCCTTTGGGTGCCTCAGATTAGATCTGCAGTTCTCCCTGACTGTGGTTTGCAGGATAATCTCTGTCCTACCCACCTCCTCCCCAGACTTTCTGATATTTCCCTGGCACAGGTACCCCCCTCATTCCTGTCTGGTTCCTACCAGGGGATGTGTTTTTTTTCTGCCTTCCAACAGTTGCCAATTCAGGTTTCATGAGGAACTGCTGTGCCAGCTCTTTGATATTCAGAAGCTGTGGGGTTTTCTGTCTGTTTCCTGACCTAGCATGACTCTACTAATAATGCAAGAACTTCAGTGCTGATGTCCTGGCCGCCTAATACCGGAGGTCAGTCTGTAAATCCAGTTACAATTTTCTTTGCCTCAGCAAAGACAGTAAGTTGAACATAATGTAAACAAGGTGGTTGGATCAYTGCACCCACCAGTAATGCGGTGGGAGATGCAGGCAAATTTAATGGATGCGATTAAATCTCCTGTTCCAGTCTGGCAGCTGATTAGCTGCAGGGGGCAGGCAGGAATTTCCTTTCTGATCCAGAGTTGCCCTCTTTCCAAGTCCTCCTTCAAGCTTSTGCCAAGCATCTCAAAGTGCTTTGCATCTTAAATTGCGCTTCTTCACGCCCCTGTGAGGGGTGGAGATGAGAGATAGCACAATCCCAAATGGAGCCCTGGGGAAACTGAGGCACTGGGAGGTGGCAGCCTGCCTGGAATGAGAGAAGAAGGTGATGTTAGACTTGGAGAAAGGGGAAAGGGGCATCCCAGAAATCTTCTCTTGAAGCTGAACTTGTGCCTAGTGCTCAACAGTGCTTTAGCACCCTAAAGTCTTGGTTGTCTGCTATGCACTAGTATATAGTCACTGACAGGGAAAATAAATCTTTCTGCTCTGGAAGTTTTAATTTATTTTTGTCTTTTATCACTTTATTCCTCTAATTTCTGAGGAGAATGACTTGTGTATATATTTCTTCTCTTTGCATGGAGAAACACTTTACGCTGAAATAGCCTCAGGTGGTGGCTGTGGATGAGGCAGAGAACTGGTTCAGCTCCATGGATGACTCCATTCTTTGTCTCTGTGAGGGAAATTAGTGAATTTACTGTGTGGGTTCACCTTCAGTGGGTGCACACTGATGTACCTACACCAGATTTGATTTCTTTACCTGGTTGTAGAGCTGAAGAAMTGGCCTTGTAACATCAAGGAGGAGAAAACACTCCTGTTACTAGGRCATGGTTTGGTCTAAAGAAGAGACTATAGACATCCAAAGAAACTGTCACGTAGTAACCCATCATTTCACCTGCATATTGCTCATGCTGTGGCTGACAAAGTACAGAGAGCAGTAGGGATTAGCTGAGTCTTCACCCTCCTCAGGATGCTGGGAATAGAGAATGGGCCTTTCCCATCTTACTTCAGCCCAAACAGTGTAATTTGGATCTCATAGGGTGGGGAGGGTTTCTTACAACAGAGATTTTGTATTTTTGTGGTGGGTGATTTAAGCTTCTAAAGTCTGGTTTTGTGAATCTGGAGTGGACAGAAACTTCTGATGTTCAGTCTTGAGCCAGCAGCTTGATGACTGGAGAGAGATAGGATTTCAGCTGTGGCCCTCATTGCTGTAGGGCATCCTGTCCATCCTGCTGTCATGATAGGAACAGAGAGGTCTGACTGAAGTGTTCTGAAGCCTAGAGCTGAGGCCAAAGCCTGGCTCACTAGGCTCTATTTCAATTTCTAAAATGACTATGTAAATAGAATGTCTGAATCTGATCCTTAGCCTAGTCTCAAGACTTAATTGTAAATAAACACTATCTTAAATCACTTTATAGTTTCCAGCATTCTCTGTTTGAATGTCTCTGTGCTGGCGTTTGGAGAACATTCATCATAAAATGAGTGTCTGTTTGGGCTGCACATGGTGTAATTATCAGCTGAGCCCATAGCATGATGTGACAATTCTYGTTCTGACCAGCTGAAACAACTCACTCTAACAACTGTGCTCTCTCTTCTTGTTCTCTCTTTCAGTTCCCAAGAAGCTTCTGCATGAAACTCAGCCAAGACCAACCAGTTTCCAAGGATATCAGAAGCCACATTTCCCGCTGCAGCCCAGAGTGTTYGATCCCAATGTTATAGGGGACGGCGTTTTCCTTTCGGATGTCTCTCCTTCCAACATAGAGCGAGTTCTCCCAGGTAGCTGTGACCGTTGTGGTGTTGGCCCAAACCTGATGGTGTTGTGGTAACTGGTCCTTTCCATCTCCCCTTTTTTTGGAGTTCTAGTTTGCTCCTAAATCCCACCCATGTCACAGTCTCACAGTCAGAAAGGACTGTGACAGCTCCAGGCATGACCAGTGATGGGCTAAAGTGAGCTGTGAAACTGTTCAAGAAACACTGGGTTTCTTGAAATAGCAGCCGTGGCCATGCATGTCCAAACTCATCACAGAAATACTTTTCAGACCTGTCTGATACAGTGGCAAAGAAAAAACCCCAGGGTAGAGACAGTAGATCTGCCTCAGAAGGGACAGAGAAGTTTTCAACTGAGTTTTGAAATCTGATGCTATTTTCATAAAATGCAAAGTGAAGAGATATGAATGAAGTCAGATCTTAGCCATCTCTAGGGAGAGGTGAGTAGGAGGCAGGGGTGGTGTGTGAATAAGGGAAAAGCACAGGTGAGCACGTGTTGGGTTCCTTGGTGGTTTTGTGTTGTTTCCCAACGTGTAGGAGATTGTTTATGACACTACTGAAATTCCCAGTCTGTGCTCCCAGAGATTCAGCTYGAGGGTGGGTGTGGGCAGAGCTTGTCTCCTGGCAAAGTTAATCCACAGCTTGGATAGACAATTTACAAATAAATAAAATCTGGCAAGAACAGATTTGTCAGTTTGGAGGCCTTACTGAAAAACTGTCAAGGAAAAGATTTTTGAGTTAGCCCCAAATAAATATTGTGATCCTGGAGATTATTTTAAGCAAGAAAAAATATCCTGAACTCATTTCCACTCATCTAACATTTCACTTCTACAAATKACACCTTTTGTTTAGTTTTCACATAGTTTATTCATTCACTTTCAAAATATGCATCACTTTTCAAAGAAAGATGTCATTTTGAAATTAAAAGCTAGAAGAATGTTTCAAATATAACAGAAGAAAATACTTGGACATTTCTGTAATCTCCCCTCCTGTTTTATTTCTTKTATTAAAACTATTTGCTAGCGTCAGCCTGGTGTCATGAATCACCTCTCCTGTGCTTATACTATGGTGTTGGGCAAATTTACTGCTGGCWGAAAGAATTTTGTTCGGCTTTGGTGTTAACTCAGAGAGAAACCTTTTGAGTGGGAACAGCTAAGAAAGGGTGGTGAGGAGAAAACCAGGAACAGTGAGCTGATTAGGCATTGACAAGTCTTCAAAGCTAGCAAGGAGGAAAGAGAATATCTTTAACTATGATCCCGAAATGAATGACAGACCAAGGAACCACACAGTGTGGCAACACTTGTGAAATTGTGTTTGTTTTTTCCCTCCTGCATAAWTCCAGTCATCTTCTGTCTTCCGTGTCTGTGCTTGTACAGTCCTGCCAATGATAAAACCAGTACTGTGGTTTTGTGGTGCTCTTTGCTGGAGTTTAGTATGTGCAGATTAGCAGTCATTTAAAAACATGTTTGATTGCATCTGTTCTACGGACAAGTTAGACGTGGAAAAAAAAAAAAAGGATTCTTCTAACCTCTCACATCTCAAGAGAAGTCATCCTTTGCTCTGCCTCCTAAAGACACTGTTGTTGCACAGTGGGTTATAAGGGGGCTCCATACCCAGCAGAGGTGTCCATCTGACATATGAAATATGGATGAGATTTTATCCTGGTGGTGCCCTTCATTTTTCTCTCTTAGGAAGGGATTTTACATTAACTAGTTCAGAGCCAGACCTTAATCAGGAGATGTTTTGGGCAGAATTCAGTTTCCCCCATATAAATGTGGCATTTGTGATGGCCACCTGTCYTCTGGAAGGGTGAGAGTTGCCCCTGCATCCCTTCTCATACTGACCATCCCTGCATGGGTGTTGTCCTAACCCTGGGGTGTCTTAGATATCTGTGAATGAACAAATTCATCAAGCTCTAAGTGTCTACTGTAGGCAGAGCTGGATGGCTCTCTGCTACCCATCAACTGATAGCAGGACTCTTTTGCCTTAGTTTAGATGCATGGTGCTGCTTGAGATGCTCTGAAATATCCAAATTTTAGGTTCAGYTTTTAGGAATGAAATACTTACCCCACTTCTGTGGATTTCTTTGGAAAAGTGGTAGGGAAAAGTTCAAACACTTGTACAGGCAGATTTACCAGGTGGGGAGAATAAAGGAGAGATTAGAGGGCATGTTAATCTGAATTGAAAAAAAATCTGAATTAAAAAAAAAAATTCCAAAAGTTGCTATTGATTTCSTGTTGAATGTGCCCTGGGACGTTCTGTGTCCCATTTGCACAAGGGATCTGCAGCAATCTCTATTCTCCTAAAGCGAGAGGCTCTTGGGATATTTTACCCTTTGGGATATGACACCCAAGCACTCCTGTTTGAACACTTTGCTTGAAGGCCAGTCATTAACACCGTCAGCATGTGGCTTTCCCAAGGCCCTGCAGATATTCAGTGGCAGAGACAGCTGTGCCCACATTCCTTGGGGCGGATCCCTCGCAGTGACACCTGGACATCCATCCCYGCTGGTCCTCCTCGAGGCAGGTTAGGAGCTGGCATCACTGTGTGCACATTCCTGCCCTCAGTCCCTCTCCATCCAGTATTACCTGTTCTCTCTGACACCCTCACGTCCTGTTACTGCTTCCCCAGGCTGAGCTGCTGCTTCCTGGCATGCACAGCGGGAAGCTGGATGTGATGTCTCACACTGCTGGGTTTGCAGGGAAAGGAGATGGATCAGGCAGCCAAGGAGCAAAGCCCATCTCACATCACAGCTCCTGACAGAATGCCTTTGCTTGCATGGCACTGATGGCGTCCCTGGAGAGGGAGCTGGCAGTGTCCTGAATTTAATACCCGCAGAGGAGTGGAAGCCAGGTGCACGTCTGTGATTTTACAGAGCCATGCTTGCTTTTGGCCAGAACTAGACACCAGGGAAGGAGCCTGAAAATCTGTAATAACTACAGTTAAAAACTCATGTGGATGATGGAGCTGGACCCCGTGCACTGACTTTTTCCTGTGATGAAAACAATTACCGTTCTGTGAGGGGTGGGGGTGTCTGCCTGCAGATGAAGGTGTGGGGAGCCTCAGCAATGAGCTGATAAGGTCTGAAAGGGTCTCTTTGAGCCTCYCGGAATGAACTGCCTCCTCAGCTCCAGTCTTCAACAAATAAAATCAAATCATTAACCCATGTTCACTCACCTCTCCAGAGGGGAAATGGTGTCTGGGYGAAACACAATACGAGCAGGCTTCTGAAGGAAGTCATAAACTCAGGTCTGCCCTTCCCCACGAAGGCAGGAGAGAAAGCGCGTCTGTTTGCCAGGTGGGGATGGATCACTGCAGCACYGCTCCAGCAGAGGGTTGCAGGCTCTGCCTGTGTTTCCCAGTCTTCCTTGCAAGCCCAGCTGAACCCACTGTTGATAAAGGCTSCTTTGATTTACATAAGAGAAAAGAAACCTGATTATATATTTGCTGTAGCATGGGTGGGTGTGTCTAAGTGGTGACATGAAAGAGYAGGAGATGGGGGAGAGATGATGATGCCTGGATGCAGACAGGGCATGTGTTGAGCTGAAGCTGCTTGAGAAGGTTTAGTTACCCCCCAAAAGAGGCAAATTTGGGTGGTTTCCTGTCGAGCAGCTCAAGATTTCTGAACACAGATGCTGACCTGGCGGGGATAGGGCAGGTTAGGGCTGGGTCACATTCTACATTCCTCATTCCTCATTCCCTTTCTGTGTCAAAGCAGAGAAGAAGAAAGGGAGGTCAGCCACTTTCTACCCTGTGGACAACCCCCCCCTCCTGCTCCCCGTGGATGAGACACAACCGCCGGCGCTCAGCAGCGGCAGCAGCATGGAGCCCGTGGGTGTCAGCACGGAGATGGCCCTGCTCAGCAACATCCTGGCAGCCTATGCCTTCATCACAGGTAGGTCCTGGCTCACATCTGCCTGAGCTCCTGCACCATCCTTGTAGACCCTCCTTTCACACTCACCTGGGGCTGAATCTGCCTTTTTGAACTGTTTGTGTGTTTCATTCCTCTCTCAGTGGATTSTCCCTTGGAAGGCCTGACCGGAGTAGCTTTAGCAGACAGTGTGTAACAGTTTATTGTGCTCTGCTTGAGTTAAATACAATGTAATCTTACGTGTGGGGTTAYTCCTAATGCTTCATTTTCCTGGAGATCAAAGCCTGGCTCATTAGGGAGGCAAGTTTGTTGTCTTGTAATCTGGAAAATAAGCAGCACTCAAATCTTTGCACTGCTTTAGAGAATTTGGCTTGTCTTCAGTAGAAGTGTGAAGATGAAGTAACCTGAGTGTCTACYTAATTGTATATTTAAATCTAGTTTAGAGTAAGATTTCCTTGGATCACAGTTTATCTTTCACCCACGTGTATCTTTCAAGTAGCAGGGGAGCAGTGTTCTAAAATAATTCACTTTAAAAGGTGAAAGAAAAGTGACAGAACCAGGGGGAATGCCTTTAGACTGAAAGAGAGTGGATTTAGATTAGACATTAAGTAGGAATTCTTTACTGTTAGGATGGTGAGACACTGGCACTGATGTCCCAGAGAGGTTGTGGCTTCCCCATCCCTGGAAGTGTTCAAGGCCATGTTAACTAAAACTTCAATATTTGTGAGCTAYGTGTTCATGTCTGTGTGCTAGTTCAGTCTTGCTGATCCATTAAACAGGGATTCTTGGTCCCTGCTCTTGCTCTTGCTGAGATGCTGCCATGCTGACAATCCAGCTGTTTGATTTGAAGCAGCAAACTTGGGCTTTGCACTTTGGAATTACTGAGTAGATTAGTGAGAGTGTTTCTGCGTATTATTTAGAGAAAGTTCTTCTAAAAGGACCATGATTGGTTGTACAAATTTCTTCTCTTCTACACATCCATCAGGATCCATCTTTTCATGACACCCTTAAGAGTCAGGCACATTTAATGGAATTAGTAGTATTCTTCACAGAAGATAGTTGAGTAGGATAGATTTGGGTTTTTTGCATGGGTTTCTCCTAGGAAAAGTCAGAAAAACAAGCTTTAAAGGAGTCTTCTGTCTATCCCACTTCTCTCCCCACTTACCTGCAGCTGACATTTTTTTACATGAAAATACTTACCTTTCCATGGCTACTATAAAACAAAATTCTGTTTTCTGAACAGTAATGGACAGAGAAAATTGTAGGATTAATGGTCCAGGATGGTTTGGTTTGTAATTCAGAGCTGCTGAAAATGCCCCATGGACTTTGCTTCCATTGACACAGCGGAGCTCTTTGACTCTCTGTTGATTTTAGGGGACAAAGTTTTGATTCATCCTTGTCACAGGGTGCCTTGGCAGGAGCCTCCAGGTTTTACAGTAGCACAAACAACTTCCCCTGTCCTGTTGCTGTGGGATCTGCCTGCCCTCTCTTGMTGTGTTCTCCCTGTGCTGTGCTCACACCCACTGGATGACAAATAGGTAAACTCAGACCTCATGACTTTGGTTTCCAGTGCTGAGTTCAGGACTTGSTTGCTTATGTTTTCCAGKGTATCATGARATGTTTTGGGTTGGAAGGAACCTTAAAGATCATCTGTTCCTCACCATGGCTGCTGGATGGGTTTTAGTCTCAGTGACATGTATGCTCAGTTTGTTATTAATTATAAAAATAATTGACAASTGACCCATGGATTGAAACAGCAGATGTCCTAAACCATCTTTATCTGCTGCATGTAATTTAGCCTTTGCTTTTAGTGGAAATGATGGATTTGTCATGATTTATTTCGTTGTGTGTGAGTATGGAGGGGTTTTTGCTTATGACTTCAAAGACAAACTGTGTCACAGGGCACAAATAACATTTGCATAAAACTAGAGCACTGCAAAGCCATTCATCTTCATATTGCAGATTTTGAACAGCAGAGAAGTTGGATTCTTTTGTGCCTGCCTGAGTTTGGGGCCCTGAAGGCAGCTCAGGCTGCAGCTGACRTCCACAGAGGATCCATTCTAGTGGCTCAGGACAGGCAGGGTGTTGAGCAGCCAGGGAGGGCTGGCTCTGGGTYACACATCTTCCCTCTGCTCCTGACCACAGCCCTGGTGCCAAAGAGAAACAGCAGCGCAAGAGCTGCTCTGTTCTATGGTGCTGAAAACGTCCCTCAGGTGCTCTCTGCAGACTGAAAGTGCTGCATTCAGGGCTTCCCTGKGTGGGCGAGTTGTCTCAAAACAGGAGTTTGCAAAAGAAAATTGTAAACAGGCAACACATAAAAATGTTTTTTCTCCTGGGRCAGAGGGTGGTGGATATCCTCAGACCACTCCAGAAAAATGAAGCTATGGGTTTTTGCTATTTCATGGGTGAAGTGCAGGCTTGAAAGGATGATCCTCTCTGCTGCCTTTCCTCTCTTCTGGCAGTGGGGAGTTCTTTAGCCTGGGGGGAGCATCCACAAATAGTGGTACCCCTGCTGTGCTCAGTGGTGCTCACATTTTCTGCACAGAATGGCAGTTTTGGGTGGGCAGCTGCAGGTCAAGAGTCTGCAGACTCAGCCACTCACACATTCAGTCTTGCCGTGCACAGAGAAGTTCCGGTATTTACAAAAGCTTCTGTGCTCATTTCCACCATCTTTTTGACTGATATTCCCATATAGGAGTTGGGAATCTTCCTATGGACAGCTGAGTAGTAAAAATCACAGCACAGCAGGAGGAAAAACGGTCTTGGTTTGCAGCTATCATGGTTAGGTATCAAAGCCAGTTAGGTGTCAGTCTCTTCACAGCTTCCAGAACCTATTTCTTCAGAAACTGGGAGAAAGTGTGAATAATGTCAATGAGGAGTGAAATTAGTAGCTGATCAAACAGGTAGATATTATTTAGAGTTCAGTCTTGCGAAAGACTCAGACACACCCTTTATTTGAAAGCTGAGTTTCTTTACAGAATTAGGTTTTTAATTWGATGCAATCTCTGCTTATAAATCTCAGACCTGCTGTTTGCTGTGGACCTGTTCCAAAACCTGCCTGAGTGTTTGTAAAGACTTCACCAGTCTCAGTGACAGCTGGAACTGTCTTTGCAGTCACAGTCTATCAGCAAGACCAGAAACATCCCTCGTGGTTCTATAAATATTAAACATTCAAAATGTATCAGAGCTCTTCCAGTGCCTCCTTTTGGACAGGAGACTTATCTCAGTTTTGTCACTGCATTCAGGATGAAGCAGTTGGARGGAAACCTCCACAAATCCCTGTTTTATTCTTCTTCCATAAGCAAATCTTTGCTGCCAAGTTATTAACAAGGRGCTTCCAAAATGCAGCCCAGGGGAGATCATTCCAAATTTTAGACTGCTTGGCCTGAGCCTTATTAATAAGGGGCTCCTGGAGAGCTTCCTCTGTTGTGTCAGGGGATTTGGGCAGCCTGTGGGGCTGACTGTAAATTCCCCAGAAGATATTGCTCCTACTGTTTGTCTGGCCATGCTTAATGCTGAACTTTTTACTGGGGGCCCTCTGAAATTTTCCTCCCCACTGAGGTTTCGGAATGCATGAAGCCWTTACAGGAAGCCAGCAGCGTTAATGCCTAGATTGTTTTTTATTTATTGAAACAATTTATTATAATAGCAATAACAACCTTGGCCTGGGGCATTTCCTGGGGAATTAATGGCAGTCTGGGCTGATGCTCCCAGCAGATTGTTAGTCCTCAGGAAACAAGCTCCGTAATTGCTGCTGGTTTGGTTGGAAAAATAAAATAAAATGTGTTTCTAATTTTTTTTGGTCAGTTTGAGTACCTAGAAAATGGTGGCTTTTGTATAGAGCCTATATCTTTTGTGTGCATGGATTAAATTCAGGCTTGAACCAGTGACATTTTCACCAATGTTTTCAATCCAGAGAGAGAAATACAAAGAAGGGGAAAGGTAACCCCAGCCAAAGAGATTGACAGGAGCTGGATCCTGCTGGAAGCTCTGATCTGTCATCCACACCGGTGGAAGAAAAAGCTTCAGTGATCTAAATCTGTGTTTTAATGAGTGGATACACACAAACATACACAAGAATGCAGTTGTGCTAACTCCTGCTACTGATGTCCATGTACTTTTAAAGAACATTTTTTCCGAGCATAATGAGTGTTTTGAGGAGCTTCACTGTTGGTGTGACAAATCTTGGCCACCTTTGAGCTTTTGGAAGGTGGTGAGTATCCTTTTGCTGAAGACGGTGCCTCTTCTTGGTCTTTACAAGTAGAACATGCAGTGGTCTCAAAATCACTGATCAACCATCCTAGGCTAGTGCTAACTTGGCTACTTCAAGTGAGAAAAAGCAGAGCCCGTGGTTTTTAGCTTAAGTTGCTCTTTCTCCTGTGAAAAAAGAGCTGCTGCTGTGCAAGTGGATTGTGTGTGTGATAAATGCCAAGAGTGCAGCTGAACACAGGGTTACAGCTCCGTGAGGAAGTCCAGACAGTGTCTCAGATGTTGACAGAGTGGCTGTAGGAGCTCATAAATGCCACTGGAGCCCAAAGATTCAATTACAGCCCTTGCACTGCATGAGGGGCTGTACAGATGAGCACAAGCAGGGGAAGAAAAATGGTTGCTYAAGTAGCTTTAGTAGGTGAAATTGCTTCTGAGCTGGATACAGTAGCATGGAAAAAGGAGTATGGAGGAGAAGGGAAAAGCAGGACACAGGCAAAATCGGGGGCAGAGAAACCGTGTCTGTGTCTCAGGCTCCAGTCTATGGTTTTTTTATGAGTTGCTCTGAAGGAGCGAGCAGTGGAACTAATGCAGCCAAATGAAGCCCATGTGTGTGCAGAGTGTGGTGCTCAGGGAGGTGTGCCTGGCACCCTGTCAGCCAGGCAGAGCCAGGGCAGGCTGCACCCAGCATCTCCCCGGACAAACACCCCAGTCCTGCTCCTCTGCTCACACTTCATTTGTCCCCAGAGTCCTTCTTAGGGCTACCTGCAAACGGAGCTGGGTGATTACTGTCCTCAGTTAAATTGCATGTGGAGGTAGAAGTGTTACCAGGTTGTGATTCTGCTTTTCCTGTTTATTTTTTTAAGCCACTTTTTTGCAGTTCACATAGGTCTGGATGGACAGGAGCAGCTTTGYTACTGCACAGAGGAGGCTGCAGTTTTGAGTCCTGACCCTTGAATTCAGAGTAGCCATTGCCTTCACTGGAGACAGGATCTCACTCAGCCAAGCTGTTGCAAGAGTTATTGGCACATTCTTGTCTGCTCTGGCACCTCCTCTTTTACCTTGGGAATTGTGATGTCTCAATTTTCGCAAAATATCTTAGCTGAAGCCTGTGGCTTTGGTCTCACTTTGCAGCTACTGTTGCATGTCATAGGATGGTTTGGCTTGGAAGGAACTTTAGAGAGCATTTGATTCCAGCCTCCCTCTTATGGGCCTGCTCACACATCAGTGTCCTGCTTGTTCTCTGCATTACACAGAGTTTGCAGGAGGCTGGTCCACCTATTTCTCTCTCTTTTTTTTTTTTTCTCTAACTTATCTGCTGCACTTTCCTCATCTTTCTTTTCTCCTCCCTTCAGCCTGATTTTTTCCCAATGCCATCCACACCAACCACTCTAGCATCAGTCCAATGATTTATTAGCCAATTTTCAGACTATCTTGACATCTTCTTCCACCTTGGCTCATCAGTCACCTTTGAGGTTCATTTGGGAGAGAARTGAAGAGCAAAAAGGCATTTTTTCCATCAGCACCTCCAGGCACTGAACTGCACACTGCCTAGAACAGCACAAGCCACTGTTTGGGCTCAGGCCACAGAYTCAGAGAATAATTTAGGTTGGGAGAGGCCTCTGGGGGTCACCAGGTCCAAACCCCTGCTCAAAACATGGCTAACTTCAAATTTAGAGCCAGCTTTGAAATTAGAGCAGGGTCTTGCCCTGTTGAGTTTTGAATATCTCCAAATAGTTTCCAGTTCACCTTTTACAAACTTTGCTTAAGGAGATCAGCTGGAAAGGGCRCTTCTAAAAGCACTGTGCAGGGAAGTGAAGCCTTTTAGCTACAGAGATCTTTTGGGGCCAAATGTCAGGGTCTCAGCTGGTGGAAGATGTTACAGGTCCATCTCAAGGGAAGAAGACTCTTCTGAGGAACTGACTCCATCCTTGCACTCAGGGCAGACACTGCAGAGCAGAGCTGGCCTTGACACTTCTGYTCAGTTCACCTTTCCCCTTTTAGAGTACCTGTGAACCAAGATGATTCAGCCCAGGGGAATGGCAGTAACAACATTTATCATAATTACACTTGTAAGTAGTCTCATGAACCAAAAAAAAAGAAAAAAAAAAGAAAAATAAAGAAAAGGAAAAGGTGATACATAAACAAGATGACCTAATTTGAAAGGCATTGTGGATCCTTTGGAATCTTGTTATATCACCTCAGAAATGTTGCTATGCAGGACTCATCCTGTGGGTGCACTGACTCCTGCTCTGCCTGTGGAGCACAGGTACACATTTTGGTGGTCTGGGCAGGAAGCCAGCACACTTGGCTTAGATAAGCAAATGAAGTCTATGAATAAATAATATGCATTTTTGCCATGCTGCCAAGCCTCCCATTTCATCTGGGCCACAGCACAGAGCATMTAAAGTTTTGTAATCATCTTTATACCTGTTATGAGGGCAGTGGATGGGACAGTGAGATGCTCTGAGCTGCAGCTGGGTGTGCAGCCCGCCAGTGTCAATCCTGTGGGAATTGATTTAATTCTATGGGCTGCTCCCTTCCCTTCCARCACTCCAAGACACAACTGCAGCAAACCCTCATTCTGCATGTGGGCAAACGCTTTGGCAGCAAATTCACCGTTTAAATTCTTGATTGTCCTGGGGGGAGGAGACAAAGGAGGGCACGGAAATAAAAGCAGCCATTGAAAACTCGGCCCCTCTGGAAATTCTGTATTGTTTGCATGGATGGGCCCTGTGTGTGCTGCTCTGTGAAGGATGGCTCTCCTCCAACATTTCCTTTCTCYTTGCAGAGAACCCCGAGCGGGCTGCGCTCTATTTCGTGTCCGGAGTGTGCATTGGACTCGTGCTGACCCTGCTGGCCCTGGTGCTGCGGGTGTCCTGCCGGACGGACTGCAAGCGCTCCTCCTCCAAAAAACCCSCTCGGGAGCGGGAGAGCGACAGCGACAGCAGCGACAGCGACGACGACTCGGACACCACGTCGGACCTGTCTGCCCGCAGGCACCGCCGCTTCGAGAGGACTTTGAACATGAACGTGTTCACCTCGGCCGAGGAGCTGGAGCGGGCGCAGCGGCTGGAGGAGCGGGAGCGCATCATCCGCGAGATCTGGATGAACGGGCAGCCCGACATCCCGGGCACCAGGAGCCTCAACCGCTACTACTGAGAGCGGTGGGGACACCCCCAGTCCTGCCCTGCTCCCTGGGGCCRCCCCACACCTCAGAGAGGACACGGAGGGAAGGCATTTTGCTCGGGTGTCTCCCCTTTTCCTATCAGCTGTGCCACCTGGAGTGGGCGGATGGACGGCAGTGAAGTTTCCCCATCTCTCTCTCCSTGCCATGTTGGTATCACCCCTCTTCACAGACACTTCCTCGTTCCAAAGAAGTGATTGCCAACTTCATTTGTGAGCGGCCGGCAGGGAGGAGAGGATCACAGTCCCCCCGTGTGGGATGTGGCGTTTGGAACGCTGCGGTGTGAGTGCTCCTCTCTTGGCTGGGGAGACGAGTTGTCCAGGATTTGGTCTTCGTTTAGGATTTTTTGGTTTCCTTTTCCTGAGGAATGTGCGAGAATTGTGAACAAAATGACAAGTCTGGAAAGATGATTTGGGAAGGGAGGGGGAGGCGCATCCTGACCGATTGTCTTGTGACTTCAGAAGCCATGAGATTAACCCAATTAAAACCCAACAGCAAATAGGACTTGTTAAGAACTGGGGGATGGGGGGGAGGGGGATTCTTCCATCGTGAAATCATCTCGGTGCTTGGATGTTTGCCATGGTGTATTCAGTTATTTATGGCTGTCTTTTCATCTTCCTTTTCAATGGGAACATTTAGTTTTTTTTACTGACACCTCAGGGATAAAATCCTTTTTTTTTTTTTTTTTTTGAGTCTGTTCTCCCTGCTGGCCCCTGTCAAACACAACCCAACCCATCTCCAACAGTGAAATTATGGTAATATAAGAGACGTGTCAGTGACTGGTGAGAAGTTAACAACCTCAAAGAGGTTGAAAAAGGTTTCCTTTTTGTTTTGTTTTAAATATATATATATATTTGAAGATGCTGCACAGGAATGTGCCTTATTCTTTTTTTTTTTTTGTTGTTGTTGTTGTTAAACTGCAGTTTTCCTATGGATAGCAATGCACAATGTTTTATATATTTTATTAAAAAAATAAAATGAAAAAAAGTCTGTGTTTACCAGGGGAAAATCAGCACAGAAGAAGCCACGTCTGACAACAGAATGGGTAATAATGCTAAATAAACTCTGGTTTGCTTCAATACAATTGAATTTGCATCCTCACTTTTGGCATAGGTGTTGCTTGAGGGAGATTTTTGGAAGAGTGGCACACCTCTGCAAGCGATCATGGCTGATGTTTTTTGCATGCAGGGAACTGGCAGCACTGGTTTTTTTTGGCTGCAGTCCATCAATCAACTGCTGTGGTGTACATGGGCAGGAGACCTGAGCAGCGGGTTGGTTCTCAAGGGGCCACCCCTAAGTGATTTCATGATGCTTTGAGTCTGTCCCTCACACTCAAATCATACCTGGGTTAGAAGAAAATGTGAAATGAACTAAAAAGAAATACATRTATCTATATATGGAAGAAAAGGTGYAATGTTTTAGTGCTTCTCCTTCAGTTTTCAATGGGATATCACCCCCTCTTCACTCCCCAAGTACCAGTTCACATTACCTCAGTCACAGAACTCAGTGTTTCTCACATCTGCAYGACACTGCTGTAGCCTGCATGGCTTTGGGCTCTGCTCCTCTGTCATTAAGGCATAGAAATRTTATTTCCAGAATMTTAAGGGTTTGCAAAACATTGACAATGGAAATAAAGACCRAAGRCTCTGACTACCCAGAGCTTTTCCTRAGCCTTMAGGAGAGATGGAGATGGATGGACCTGCCCACAGGGTGACTGAGGATGCTGTAGGGGATCATGTGCTGTGCCAAACAGCTGCATGGCAGGACAGACCYCTGGCACTTTTTGGGATCACTGGGGCTTTTCCCTGGATGAGGAAAGCTGTGTTGGAAGTGCCCACAAATTCCTCTTGTGGCTCATGCAGGGTTTGAGTGACTGCAGCTGGTGGCACTGGYGATGGCAGAGGTCAGCCTGGCTGGGGAGAGGTGGCTTCACCTGGCACGGCAGTTTGAGCACTGGGGAGTGATTCTGGGTCTGGTCCCATGAAGATTCAGATGGAAATGCTCACTACTGAACTGGGATGTAATTTTTGTGTCTAATACTTAGAAATAAAGCAGGAGGCAGGTCCCCAAGCCCTGATGCATYGCCAGGTGCTTCAGCTGGAATGTTGAATATGCTCTGCTCAGGGTGTTGAGGAGCAAAATGACAGGGTGAGGTCAGCAGGGTCAGTTCTGTTGGCCATGTGTTTTCCCCTACAATGATACAGCCCCTCAGCCTTGGTGATTAGAGGACAGCATATTTTCAGATTTAGAGGGCTGTGTCCTGGGAGATAGCTTGCAAAACTGATTTTAAAAATGTTGTAAATGAATGGATTTATTGTATGGTTTTCCCAAATGACTTTTTTTCTGACCAGAGGAAAGAACAACTGTGGTATATCTGAGTATACCTGATATGCAACTGTGGGATTAAAATACCTGCTTCAAATGTAAATCACAACTGAACTTGAATTACAGATGGATGAACAGTCCTCCCTTAGCATTGCCAGTGCTGCTGTAAATCTTYCAGATGAAGTTTGAAATAAAAAGGAGCAGAGTTGAGCAGACAAGCCCATCCCAGCCTTGCCCTAAATAAAAAGATGTAACACAAGTAGTCTCACTGTCTTCMCAACATGAGCAATACCTTCACGTACCTTCTAGCTCCTATTTTTCTCTCAGGCATGTGCATTTCTRAGAGGACTTTGACTAAAGAAAAAGAAAAACTGCAATCCTTTTTTTGTAAGCTATGGAAAAGACTTGAAGTCACTCAGTAACTATCAATTTGTCTCAAAAGTGCTCCATAGTTTGAGAGACAAAACAGTCAGAATTCGTGGGGCAGGAGTTGGTGGTTTGCCTTTAGCTCTAACTGTGGAGCGAAACCAGTCCCCTGGAGTATGGAAGAGCTGGATTCACTGGGGGTGGGTCAAATCTGTACTTCTTACCCCAAAACAGAATATTTTAAGCGTATGGAGGCTGAGACTTGTCTGTTTCCACATTTTGTGTGGTGCTCAATGTGAAATATTAAAACACCCATAGAKCCAGGGAGCAGAGAGCAGCTGCTCTGCCAGCCTGCTGTGAATCCCTYTTGTAGGAGATTGTGCATAGCTCCACTCTCTTACTTCCATGCTTAATTTTTTACATTAAATTGAAATATTATTTCCAGAATAACACTCTTCAAATTCCCCAGGACAGATAAGGGAGTTGAAATCAAATTTTCCTGTTTCCCGAATGAATTTCTTAATCACAGACCTTTTGGGTAAAGAGATGCTYGAGTTCATTTTCCATGTGAATCTGTTCTTTATGCCTCAGTTTAACTTTAGAGTTTGATAACAAAATAACAGAGCAATCCTGGGCTTGGAGCTGATCACAGGGGAAGGACATGAGATGGCATTTAGAGGAGCAGCAGTGCAGTTGGMACGTGCCATCTGCTGAGCCCAAGGCTTGGGGCAGGTGAGCCTCGAGAGTGCAGTGCCTGTCCTGGGCACTCCCACACCTCCTGATACTTGGGATATATATATACTGCAGGATACTTGGATTTGTAACCACAGAGTTGTGCAGTTGTACCACGTGAGCTTTGTAAATGGATGTGATGGGCTGGAAAATGAAGGGCTGCTCTCCTGGGAGAAGATGAGTACGTGGAAGCGGTGGGTCAGGTTTTCAAAGCACTGTTCATTATTGTCCTGTGTGGTGGGACAGATGGGGCTGGCTGCAGAAGCCATGGCTGTGTGCAGAGAGGTGGCAGAGGGGGGGTCTGCTCCAGTCAGACACCCACCCTGCTCTCCCACTCTCTCCCCACCACCCCGATGTCTCAGTTGTCCCCTCCTGCCACCATCTGACCATCGGCACTGACCTCCTCTGTGGACCTGTGTTCAGTGTACCCTGAAAATCTCCATAATATGGTGCTTGCTGCCTTTCCCATGTCCACCCTGGTGTTCATATCCTCGATGAATTCCAGCTGGTTAATGAGGCTTGCCTTTCCCTTCCAGAAATCACGGTGCCACTACTTAACCCCTTGCCTGCCATCGTTCCCAGCGCCCCAGGGGCTGCACAAATAAAGTGAGYTCCCTGAGCCATGGTACTGCCAGGATGTACAGCATATGCCTGTGGTGCTGCAGGGAATCTGAATTTCCTTTTGTGCTGCTTGGAGWGTCTCAAGTTTCTGGAGGTGTCACAAGCAATTAATCATCTTAGGCTGGCCCAGAAATCCTTCTGCTCAGAATCACTGTGGAGGTTTCATCTTAGTGAAGTTTTAATTATCTGACCTGAGTTTCTAGTGTCCTTAGATACCCCAAAAAAGTAATTCCCAGCATTGCTTGCCTTTGCTTGTCCACTCATTGGGAGTGGTGCTGGCTGCCCCTYCACATAATTTCCTCTGTTTTTGTGGTTGTCTCACAACTTGGTTAAACACAACTATTCAAAAAGGTAGAAATGGTTTTGGTTCCTCACATGGAACCATAATTCCTTACAATTATGTTACACTATGTGTGCCTTCCTACACCCCTGGGCTGAAGGTGCACTCTGACTGATGTGGTGGTTTAGTGGTATTTAAGCAAATATTTTAGCAAATCAGTTCCTTTAGGGGTCTTCAATTGCTGGGCACTGAATGGATCTGTGACAGTGACAGTGACAGTGATGTGGTGTCACCGTTTGAATTATTGCAGCAGGGAGCCCTGGGGCACAGTGTGGTGTCACTGGGAATGTCGTGTGGGCTGAGCCACGGCCATGGGAGCTGCTTGGAGGGCGGTGAGCCATGGATGCTCTGGGAAGTGGCTTCTGGTGGCACCCTGGCTCATGCCAGGACAGCCAGTCCGGAGTCATTTGCCCACCTACCTGTGTCTGTGTCAGGGGTAGCTTCACATTGTGCTTACAAACTCATGGCTGCTTCCCAAAGCACTCAGGGCTGTCAGAATCACCCAGAAAACATTTAAAAATCATAGAATCATAGAATATCCTGAGTTTTAAGGGACCCAAGGATCATCAAAGTCACACTCTTGGCTCTGCACAGGACACCCCAAGAATCCCACCATGTGCCTGAGAGCTTTGTCCAAACACTTCTTGAACTCTGTCAGGCTTGGAGCTGTGACCACTGCCCTGGGGAGCTGTTCCAGTGCCCGACCACCCTCTGGATGAAGAACCTTTTCCTGATATCCAAACTAAACCTGCCCTGACTCAACTTCAGGCCATTCCCTCATGTCCTGTCACCGTCACCACAGAGCAGAGATCAGTGCCTGCCCCTCCTCTTCCCCACGTGAGGAAGTTGTAACTGCAATGAGGTCTCCTCTCTCCTCCAGGCTGAACAGKCCAAGTGAGCTCTKCTGCTCYTARCRGGCTGAKAATCTTCAGCAATATGGATGCATTTTTAATTCCAGAAAATCCCCACCTGTTTGAAAGTTTTGTTACACCTGCTTTGTCTTTTCACCTTCCACTCTAATGAAAAAATGAGTTGGTAAAACGAAAGCCTCAGCATCCTTCCCAAGATCTACGCAGATCCAAGTGTGTTTTGTTTTATTTTATTTCATTTCATTCTAAAATAAAAGAGTCTAAATAAATTGCTTGGAAAAATATTCCTGTGGGATTTTTTTTTAAATTTAAAGACATTGATTTTAAAAGAGAGTTCTCTGAAGAAATGCTATTGTGCTAAATCCATGATTCTTTGGAAGCAATATGTCTTTTGACATATCCCAATCCCTCCTTTGTTATTCCTTTGCTGAGTAACAGAGTACACCTCCCATTTCACCCTTAAATTGCCCAACTATGGCCAGGGCTGTAATTTGTGGCAGACCACGTTCCTGTGGCTGATTTTTCCTCCTTTATTTGTCCTAAGTTTCTGGGGACCTATGCTTCCTATTTTCCACCAGCTGCTGAGGAAACATGGATTTATGACACTGGAATGGACCTTGGCTCTTGGTAGCKCCTCTGCCATTTTTCTGTTGAACAGCATGTGGATTGAGGAGAGGGGTAGTGGTGGAAAGGAAAAAAAAATATTCAGAACCTGGATTTGGATTGTTTCTTCTGTCAAAGGACATCATTCTGAGCAAAGATGGGTGGCTGCGAAGGAGAGGAAATCCTCATGTTGAGCCTTGGCTTGAGCAGGGCAAATGCAATCGTGGGGGGAACCAATTTCTGCCAAGGCTTTGTGTCCTTTCCACATGCAAACATTGTCCCTTTGACACCTCCTGAGAGCTTCAATCCATTTTTTTTGCATACTAAGTTTATGTTTCTGGAGCAAAAAACTTTCTGAGGACAAAGAGTGACAGCAGATGGGAAGAAAGGCAAGTTTCTTTCTTTGAGCTATTAGAAAACACCTTTCCCTTTTCATTATGACTTCATGAAGAAATATAAACTATAATGGTGTGATGGAAATTGGCATTTAAAAGCCTGAAATGGGACATGTCAGTGAAAAGGCATCTTTTTTTGCAGTTTCTGTCWGAGCATTGATTTGGCTTGTTTATTTACTGGTGGCATCTGGAGTCTGGTGTTACTCTGTATCATCAGTGAAACCAAAACTCCCCACAAGTGCTTTTCTGGGGATGCTGTGCCATGCTGGAAAAAYATCCTTTGGCTTTTGAAAAGGCAGTAATTTGTACATTCCATTTCTTGCAATAGTCTTTGAAATTCCCTTTTATGAGGAGTGGTCCTCCCCTCAYTGCCATTTTTAAATGAATGGATTGTTTAGAAGGGACAGAAGTAGTTCTCCTTCCTCCTGCATCTTTGAAGCCTCTAGACCACCCACGAACAGCAGAGTTCAGAGGCATCTGATGGTTTTTCAGAGCTGTTTTTTTTGTATTAATTTCTTTATTTTCTGGAAATTGCGTTGAGCTGCTCTGAAGTAACAGACCCAACTGGACCTCTGTGTGTTGCTGTTTCAGCCCACAGCTGTCCTGGGTGTCCAAGTTCCCAAAGTGATTACAGCACCAGTAATGTATCTGTGCATTCCTGGCATCTTTTGAAAGGACATTTTAAGAGAAAAAAGTTCAAGAGAGATCAAGCAAACCAGTGTGAGTCAGAACGGGTGACTTTGCATCCAAAACCAGTGCAGGATTCTTCTCCTGGAGCTGGAAGTTGTCTGGCAATGACAAATTTGCTTCTGAGAACTAACAAAAAAAACCCAGAAAAAGTGATTGCTAATGACAGTGCCTTGAAGATTACACATCTCCCACAGCCCTTCCAGAGGATGCTTTTCCAGGCAGGGAAGGTTGAATGATGTCTGACAAGACCCTGAAAGCTGCTACTTACAATCCTAAAGAGCTTTTGAGACTCCCCTGATGCTTCTGGTATGACATCAGCATTTCAGCAGGTTCTTGTGTCTGGGTCTGTGGCAGGGCTGCAGTCCCAGGGGTGCTGGGTCCTTGTGCAYAGGGGAGGACAAACACCAGCAGCACAGGAAGGGATGAGGATGCTGGAGAGGAACCTCTCCCCACTTCACTTGCTGAAGGCTGGGCTCCACCAGGGAAGGGGCTCTGGCTCATTGGTGAGGAGAGGAAAGGAGAGAAAAAGAGAGGGTCAGGAACAAGTGGTGTGAGAAACAGAGAACCTCTCGAGTCTAAGCACCCTGCTTCCCAGATCCCTCTCCCCAAAATCCAGGCGTTCCAAAATCCCTCCCAGCTGTTCTTTCCCTGGTGRTTTGGGTCATGGCACAGTCTCCAGTAGGTTACTTGGTCCTTTTGTATGAAAGCTCAAACCTTATTTCCGGAAAGCTCTTTATTTCCAGAACATGAGCCACTTTCAGTAGTGAAAACTTTTTCTGCTAAGGACTAAGTCCTCTGTACCTTCCACAAAAGAAAAATCTCTTTTCTTCTCACAAAATGCTGCTATGGCTGGAGCTGTATGGCCAACCAGGGGGATGTGATTTGCCACAGGTTTAGTTATACACTGGCTATSAAATATACTCAGTTTTCCAGGATGGAAAAATGCCATTTGAAAGTGAACTAATTATATTTTCTTCCTTACTGTAAATTGCCACTGGAAAGCAAAAGCAGCAGTGAGAGCAGTCAGTGTTTATGTCTTAATACACCCACASAGACCTCTGCCAGTGAATGGATGAAAGAGTAAACGGTTTCTGAATGTGTCATTTTGATTTGGACCATTTCTAGTTCACATCAAGCTATTATAGTGACAGAAAAACTCCCATAGCTCTTTACTTGTAATCTGAAATATTTCAATTAAAAATTGCCTAACAGGGATGAAGGGATGAATTGAGAAACCTCATTACAACTAACCYTTTTCCACAAATCTGTCTTTTTTTTTTAAAGAAAAAAAATGTTTTGCTGAAAACTACATAGCTARTCCCACTCACCAGGAGCCAGTGAAGCTGAAGCTAAAGTCAGACTGTACATAAAAGAGGCTTTTTTAATAACAGCAAAAATTAGAGTTTGCAAGTAATTAACATATGATGGTTTCTATGTGATGGTAGATTTTTAATCATTGTACGTTGTTTCTGAATKACATTCTTCCTTCTGGATCAGGTGGAAATTCAGAGAAAGTCTTGACATATGTGATATGAAAGAAGTATTAGATGGTCTGGACAGCTCCTGCTGAACATATAATGTGTGGCACTGAGTGTGTCCCACGAGCAGTGCACTTTGGCCAAATGCAGGGTGTGCTCCAGCCCACACACTGGTGATGGAGCAACGCAGAAATAGCATGGAGCTATCATAACCCTGAGCTATTGATACCCTGAGCTATCAGTACCCTGAGCTATCAATACCCTGAGCTATCAGTACCCTGAGCTATTGATACCCTGAGCTATCAGTACCCTGAGCTATCAACACTCTGAGCTATTGATACCCTGAGCTATCAGTACTCTGAGCTATCAATACCCTGATCTATCAATACCCTGAGCTATTGATACCCTGAGCCACTGATACCCTGAGATATCGATACCCTGAGCTATCAAAACCCTGAGCTATTGATACCCTGAGCTATCACTATCCTCAGCTATTGATACCCTGAGTCATTGATACCCTGACTATTGACACCCTGAGCTATCAGTACCCTGAGCTATCAATATCCTGAGCTATCAATACCCTGAGCTATCAGTACCCTAAGCTATCAATACTCTGAGCTATTGATACCCTGAGCAATCAGTACCCTGAGTTGTCAATACTCTGAACTATTGATATCCTGAGCTATACCCTCTGCAACTGATGGCCCTGCCCATGGAGTGAGGCTCCTGTCCCTGGGCAGTAGCTGTCCCAATTAAAACTGGCTTTTTATGGAAGTAGTCATTGGAGATTTTCCTGTTATTTAAGCAGCTGAGAAGCTGAAAGTGCTGAGTTTGCTTCCCTGGCATCACGCTGACAAATTCACTGGAGAGCCTGCATGGGACCAGGTCCCGTCAGTGCTGGCTGGAGTTTGTAGCCATCATTCACACAGCTCAGAAAGGAAAATGGCATTGTGTGTCTGAAGCTTGTCTTGGGGCTGTGAGAGTCTGGCAGGACGGGGGAGCTGCTGTGTGTTCAGCACTCGCTGTACCTCCCCTGAGAGGTGAAGCCTCTCCAGCCGTTCTTTCCCCCTGGACACTGCCAGTGTGGCAGAGGAATGTTGTCAATGATGAGGTGTGGCCCCTCCAGGCTGCTTGGATCAGGCATTCTGAACAAAACCAGGATGAAGGGCTGACAGACACCTTTAAGCCCCTCAGTGAAAGATGTCATTAACAGAAGGGCTACGTGCTCTGGTTCCACGGCTGCTGGGGGAACACTGAGGTGTTTCTCTGCAGACATTGCTCCCTCAGGCTTCATTTTCTGGAGCTGAGCGCCAGCTCCCTGTCAAACTGTGTCATGGCTGCAGTGACTCCTCCTTCTCTTCACAGGGTCATGGGAAGGTTGGGATGCTTTGCAAAGAGAACATTCCCAAAACGCCTGAGAGGACTGCAGTGTATTTTTCTGATGAGTGTGTCCATCTCAGAGCTGGGGGTAGAAAGCAGGGGAAAAAAGTAATCTCTGAAGATTTGTTTGGGCACARCATCATGAAATGGAATTGTGTCAAGTGCTTGGCCACCACCCAAAGAGACTGACCACCTTTTGGTGTCKGACTAGTTTGGCAGACAAGACAAATATAAAAACATAGAGAAAACGAATTCAGGTGTGCAGGGGGATAACAAACATCAGGCAACTTTAGCACATAGCCTGGAAATGGATCAGAGCATCCTGAATCTCCTATTTATGAAATTCAACCTTCCTTTAGAGGTGCTTACATCTCTCTTGAGTGTAGAGCTGTAATCAATACTGGATATTTAAGATCTGACACTGTGAATAACTGAAGAAATTCTCTGTATCTAAATGCCCTATGAGATCTGCCCTGAGTATGTTCACTGTGGACCTTGTGCTCATTCAAAATGACACTGGAGCTGGGGCACTTGCYTGGGAGAAGGTTGGTCTGTGTTGTTGTATCTGCTCTTTCTCTGGTCAAACAATGATGGAAGCAAAAGCCCAAACTCAGACCTCTCTACTTTTACAACACTCCTTTAGATGTCCACGCCACAGGAGCTTCTAAATACCAGAGAGTAATGAGATACTTTAATTAAAGTCTGTGGAGTGCAGGAGCCATGAGGCTTAAGACAAGTCCTGTTTAGGTCATGGCAACATGGCCTTAATATGTTTCATCAAGGAGATTTTTTCCTAATTATGCTCAGGTGGAAAAACACTATCTACTGTTCAGATCAGGAGAAATCTGCAGACATTTCAAGAAGACTTCGACCAAATTCCCCTTGTGAAGACTGTGAGATATTTTGTGAATGTATTGATGATGTGGAAGAGYTGCATTTTTGATTTCTAAGCAGGGTTCTGAATTTGTTGCTGATCCTATGGAAAAACGGAGGCACAGGTGCATTCTTGTGTAAAATAAAACTACTTAGGGCAAAACAGTTATAAAAGCTGGTAGAACTTCCATTTGGATGTATGAAATATTGATAGACCCAAGGTCCAGGGAAGTGACTTGCATTGATTAGTTCAGTACTGGACTCTGAATATTGCTTTAGAGTCATTTGTCTCAAAACCAACTATTTCCTCTGAGAAAGGAACCTCTGCAATGTGATTTATAATTGCAAACTTCTAAATACAAGATTGCCTTGGTTGTGAATTTTTWAATYTTTCAACCTCAATTCCATGTCATGTGGTTCTAGCGTCATATTTTATCTTTGGTTTTATTCATAACGTGGCCATAATTTCCTTGCTGACCTTCTATCAGTGTATTCATTATGTTTCAAAAGGCACATTGTCCTTCACTGTCTCATAAGAGCAGAGGCAAAATAATGGTGGTGYGTTATTTAAGCAATCATTGGGCAAGGATGCTTTATAAACATGACACAGTGCACAGTGCAATTGCTCACCATGCCCTGAAAATATTGGRTGTCTGTGTTTTTTCAGTCTACAAATTATTTTGTGACTTATGTTAGAAAGATCTGAGAATTAGCAGCGTTTTTGGTGTCTTTCACATCTGAAGTCCTCACCTTGATCGCTTTTGTACAGGTTGCTCCTTTTGCCTTTGAGCACATCAATCTTTGTAGCACTGAAAGGCTTAGTATCTCAAACACAGGCCAACCTTGGCTGCTGCTCTTCCTTTTCTGAGTGGGAGATGAGGTGATTTATTAATATTGAAGTTGTAGGGGTCAGAAGGGCACAGCTCAGTTCTTGCTCTGACTCTTATTCTCAGAAGAATTTCACTCAGAATTTAGAAACATTTTTGAAATCACTCCTGATTTCTGTCTYAGGGAGCTCAGAGCACTCTGTCAGCCCATGCAGAAAGGAAAACTTCAGCTGGAAAACTGGAAGCAATTAAAATGCATGTGCATCACACAGATGTACAAAGAAACACATTAAAGTAAGCAATACTCTGTCCTCTATCCTGATGATCAGACACTCCTATAGAAAACAGGCACTGCGTACTCAACCAAAGTAATATCTTTCAAAGATATTAAAGATAAAAAAGATATTAAAGATATAAAAAGTCAAAGTAATTTGACTTTTTCGGAGTCCACCTCAAAGAATTTGYAAGATTTTTTTGTTTTCTATATAAATTTTGCTTAGGGATTTTGTGTTCAGAGCCATAAAGCTGCAAAATCTAACAAGTAATGAATTTATAACCAAAACTCAAGAGCAGCAATTACTTTGGGATAACGAGTTTTGATGGAACAGGACCCTGTGCCTCAGCATCCCTTGGGGCAGCAGCAAAAAACTCTYCTCTCAAAGACTGATGAGGTTTGTGAGGAGCAGGTTTTGGCCACATAAAGCTTCTGCTTTTGAGAATTTATAGAAAAAAAAAAAAGAAGTATATCCAAATCAAGGCTTCACTGCTGGTCTCTGCAAGCTGTTCCATCATGCTTTACATTGCAGTCTTCCCAATGATTCCTTTGTTATTTTTCATTCAATTGTCACTGTCATTTGCTCATGAATTTCAGACTTAACTCGCCCAACATCCGTGTTGATTTATGTAAGCATTTCTTTATTCAGGTAAAGCAGATGAGTGTGCTGTAGATCTTTCCTTTTGAATAGAGAACAGCAAGGAGAACAGATGGCAAAGGGCCTGAATTTCACTTCATGCTGCTTTTTTTCCATCACATTATTTTTAGTGATTATTGTTTCATCTGTTTTGTGAATGTATACATAAGAAGTTAAGAAGGTCGCGGGCTATTAATTCATTAATTAGTAGCAAATGAGCTATGGAGGAGCTTCTATATTGTTCTGTTACAGGATGCAATAGAACTGAGAGATCATTAATGTTGGAAAAGATGTCTGAGATAATGGAGTGTGGCCATTAACCYAGCCCTGTCAATTCCACCACTAAACCATGTCCATAAGTGCCACATCTAAGCCCTGGCTTCAGTAAAGTTATACTGATTTAGGTTTTACAGGAGAAGGTGGCCAAAAAATGCATCAGTGAAATGAACAAAACCTTCACTGACTCTGAGGGAGTGAAAAGCACAATGTTCTAGTTTTGCTGAAAAGGAACCCACCTTTATGTCTGAATCAGACCTAGTCTTCTAATTTACCTTATAAACAAAATAATGTATAGACTCACCTGTGATTTTGAAAATTTGGCAGGAAGCAGGGACATGTCTAACACCCAATGGATGTGTGGACTGGGGGACAATGTCTCTGCTATGGAACCTTTGTCTGGCTGGAAATAGTGTTGRACAGACAAACACAGCTTCCCGCACCTTTTACCTGGAATCTGTGCTGTGTTGGGATCGTTTCTTCTGTTCTGTCCTGGAAATAAAATGTCACAAGAGAAAGAAACTTGATGATTTTGTGCTGCAGTTCTGCAGTGTGGGACAGAGACGGCTAACTCAGAGCATGCAGTGAGACAGTTTGTGCCTGCCTGAAAAAGTCTCTGACCTGCTCATCACAATAATTTGTTTTGATACCTCTGTTCCTCACTATCCCAATGATGAAAAGTTTGGATTTGACAAAGCTCCTCCTTAGTTGTTTGTAGCTCCTGGGTCTTGATCCTCATTAGAAGTTCTTATTGGTGCTAAGTGAGAGTCAGTGCTAAACAGGAGCCTGTTTAGAGAAATGTTTCAGGGTTGGTATCCAGTGTTTAATTGAGAGTTGTGCTGTATATTGCCTTTTTAGGTGTCCCATTCGAGCTGCAAGTCAAGGGCAGATAATTTCCAAGAACCAACAGTTGTGATTCTGGCRCTGATTTGTCTGGGAAGTGGTTACTGGGCTGTGGAAATCGGTAAGCTCTGTCTGAGAGACATCCTTTGAGCCCTGCTCATGAGCAGCAAGCTGATCTCCAGATGTTCTCAGAAGGTTCCTGCAGCTCTGTGCCACATCTGGCTCTGTCTGCCTGCCCACGACTGCTGTCAGCTCAGTATCGCTGCCTTCTCACAACCAAGCCTGGAGCTGGGCAGGCTGCATGCAAGTAATGGGCTGCTGAAAAATTAATCCACTCTGACAAATTAATGAAAAGAAGCTTTGGACCCTTCCCAGATTTGGCCTGAAAACACCATTTGAGCTAAGCAGTGTCAGCTCTCTGGTGTTATTTATAACAGAAAAACATGGCATGGCCATCATTAAATAGGCAGTTTCCCTGACTTTTCTCAGAAGCTCCCTTCCAACTTTTCCAAAGGCAGAGCCACGTACACAACTTGGACATTTCTCTGTGTGCAGCAAGCGATTTATAATGCTCATCTTGAGCTTTAAGGGGAAAAAAATCTTTTAAAGACAGAAGTGTAAAAACGGAACTAAGGAGTTGTGAGCACTTCTTAAAGTGATCAGTGCTTTTGTTTAGGCTGAAAGAAGTGAAGTGCTCTGAGTAATAAACTTAAATTTGAGCCCATGCAGGYAAAATACTTTACCAGAGAGTTATTCTCACTCTAACTATTCAATCAGATGAAGCTTTGGCTTGGGGCAGTGTGTTGGAAAGTTTTTCAGTTTTTTTTCCCACCTCCCTCTTTTGGAGGGTCTGGAAGATGTGACCATAATGTGTTTTAGGCATTGCACTGCCCAACTCTCGGCTAACATACAATCCAGGTAAATTCACAGCCCTGAGAAGGTGTCTAGCTCTCTAACAAAACATCCATGTGCAGCATTGCCTCCTCATGTTTACTTGCTCCAGAACTCCAAAACGATATTTATATACCCTAAAAGCTGATTGTCTGACTCACATTTGGTGTGGAGCAGACCATGGCACCATCTTGCAAAGCCTCGGAGTCAGGAGGAGCTGATTGCTGTGGTCCTTCCCTGGGGCATCCTCTGCTCCTGCACCATGGTCTGGACAGAGGTGGCTGTTTGTGTGTGTTTTGGGAGAAAAATAGGCACTACAATGTCTTTGGATGTTTTATCCAAGTGTAGCAACACCTCTGAAAGGTGACTCAACCCATCATGAGGGAGGTATCTAAGGCAGAACTGATTAATTCTTCTCTGAGGACTTTTCTGGGCACCATCAAACCCTCGAGACTTCAAGGTCTGGTTTGACCCTCATCCAAGATCTCAAAAMTTTTGCTTGGGGTTAGTGAGAGACACCTGAGGCTCTGGAGAACTTTGGATGGAGGTGGTTCAGGGGGAGCCTCAGGGTATCTTGAGGACAAACAGAATTAAATGTTCAGGGTAGGAACCCACTTCTCCCTGCAGCTCTTGCCCCCTTTACATCACATTTTGTATTGTGTTACCCCAGAGGATACTGAATCCAGTGCCTTTGGCAAATGTTGCATTTGCATTAATATTTTAGCAGTGAATGAGAGAAAAACTTTGTAGATGTTGCACTGAATCACCAGGCTGGTGTGGCAACATGAAGTTGCTACATAAGTGACATAATTAATTCTGACTAAATGAAGCTACATTTCTAATTAGATTTGAGTTTCTSTGCTTCTCGTATTGCCTGGGCTTTTGGAGCAAGACTTTGCCATTTAGTGYTTAATCCTGCCAGAGAGGCTCAGGGCTACGTTCTCTTCACAACACTTTGTTTTGGTTCATCTTTTATGATTTTGTTTTTAAAAGAGGATTTTTTGTTAAATTTAAAAAAAAAAAAAAAAACAGTGAAAAGAAATGATAACTGACATTCTTATTAGGATTAATCTAATTTTAGTAGACTCATTTATATCCTGCCTCTGGAAAAAAAACCAGTGAATAAAAGACACAAAAAAGCAGTAAAGCAAAAAAGAAAAAAAAATAAAAGAAGATTTAAGGCAAAACTGGATGAGAAAGTACAGCTTGCATGTGTGCTGAGAAGCAGTTTAAGGTTAGACATCTGCCTTGTAATAGGTTGCGTCTGGACACAAAATGCCAGTGTTCACCAGTAAGCCTCAAGAAATGCAAAGAGCCTAAGCATAAATTTTTTAAGGTCTTGTATAAATCATGCATTTTATTTCCAGGTGCTTTTAGTCCTGAAAACAGATCTTCCCCCTCCTTTGGGAAAGAAACAAAACAAGACAAAACAAAACCCCAGAACATTCCTGTGGAGATTAAAAGAAATCATTGTACTTTGAAAAAAAAAAAAAAAAAAGTTATGGGAAAACCTGATTATTTCTGATGAGTTCTGGCATTGGAATTTCCTAGTTAATTTTATCTAATGGGCAGAAAATATTTCACATTTGGAGGACTTCTCAGTTCTCAGTGTTAACTTTTCCTGAGGTACCTATGAACAAGCAGCCTTGTTCCTCACACAGAGACAGCAGACAAGGGCTACAACCAATGGAGTAAAATGAGTTTTACAGGCAGATCCTCTCCTTGAGTCCAACAGGGAGGGGAATCTCTTTGCCCTGACTGCCCAAGAATACTCTGGTCCATCCGTAGTAGAAAATAAAATGGRTGAGGAGCTGCCTTTGGCTCTGAGGCCAATTTGTGCCATTTCAATTTGTATTAATCCCTCCAATCCCCAAACCAGGATGGCTGCATCCAAATCATCTCCTGCTCCCTGTGCTAACCCCCTCGATCCCTGAGCACAGCCCAGGTCTGACCCGCGCCGAGGGGATGCAAATAACCCAAGTGTGGATGGCTGATGGCATTTTGGGGGCCCATGTCCTCATTTCATTTTGTTCATTAAGACAGAGAATGAGTCCTGACAGGTCCCAGAGGCAAGGAGRAGGCAGCAGAACTGCTCTGGATGCTCAGAGTAATTCAAGCACTAATTCCTTTTATGGAATAATCTCTAAGCAGAGAGGTGGAGCCAGACCCCCTTCCCTCTGTGTATTGCTTCAGTCCAAGGCAGCAGCTGCTTGGGTGCCTCTTCATGGTCGGGATTATTCAGTGACCTGGAAAATTGGGTCTGGCTCTTTCATCTCTTTTTACCCCTTTTGCCACCAGATGATGAAGGAAGGAAACCTCAACCAGATGGGAATGAATGGGGAGAAATTCCCACGTCTTGATTTCTCCAGCCCTTACAATGAAAGGGAGGATAGAGGTGATCCCATGAGGAGCTGTCTGCAGAAATGAGGAGAAGGGTAGGAGAACCCCCAGATGAGGTTTAGCTTAATCCCCAAAGGGAAAAGCTCTACTGCTTGGGGCATTGGGAACACATTTAGCTGTGAAAGTGTTTAAATGAGTTAATCGTGGCTAAGCTCCTTGTTGAGGATTCAAAATCTTTTTGCTAAAAAGCAGATCATGTTAATCCAAATCAATTTCTCAAATCCACTTTTATTCAGATTATCAAACTTTAGGGCACATTAACTGTTCTCTAGCACATATGTGCTGGCTACATGGCAGCTCTCCCCTTGTTAAATYTTTTCAGCATCTGGACTGAGGGACAGAGCAGTGTTTGGATTAAMTGGACATTTATCTCTCTCTCCTTCCATGCTCTCTCTTTTCTGGGGTTTATTTTGTATTCAGTTATGAGGATGGCCTGGCATCTGATCTCTTGGGGATGTTTTTGGCAGAAGAGTGGTGAATCACCTCCACTTAAAGGAATTGTGAATCACCCAACTTGACAACTTGCTTCAAACTTCATTTTTAAAATCAGAACAAACCCTGAAAGGCACATAATCCTGCTGAGCTGAGAAYGGGCACTCAAACCCAGGCTATTTGAGATCTGATTCTGGATGGTTGTGTCCTGGAACAGACAATATTTGCAAGAGATTAACATCACAACCAAGTATTTTTCATACTTGGAGAAGCTAACACGTTTACGTTTTTTTGAGGCAAATTTCATGTTGGTTGGAAGTACTGATCTGGCTTCTCTTGACAATCAGATTCTCTAGACTAGGGGAGAAGGACTAAAAACTTCCTCACTACCTAATGTGCTGTAAACAATTTATTTAAAAGCAAACGTCCAGCCATGCTAAATAATGCAATGGGCTTGTCTAAAACTCCCATTTCTGGGGCCTGCATGAATAATACATACAAAAATAAAATGGACAAGAATCTCTAAGTTTGTTYAGAACTGAATTAAGTGCTGATAAATTAACAAACATGGTTGTCAGTGTTGATTTGGGAACTGAAATAATCTGGGACACCAAACAAAATGAATCACAAACATTCCTGAAATAAGCATCTGAAAAATGTCTGCATTAGTATCACTATTGTGAGTTTAGTCTGAAGAGACTTTCAGACAGAAGGGGCCACTGGATCATTCACTTGATTATCTCCATAACAGGGGGTGTTGGAGTGACAYTGAATGATTCCTGTCTTGAGTCTTCAGGCCCTGGCTGAGCCAAAGCAAAGGGAGGTGAAAAAGAAAAGATGAACATTTGCAATGGCTTGGATGGGAATAGGGAGAGGAAAACCTGAGCAGTGAAGGGAGATGAAAGGTGAAGCTCCAGAGCAGCATYTGAAGGTCACTCACCATATGTTGGTTTAAGGTCTGAGGTGCAGCAATTGACTGTGAGGGAAAGTATTTCTGTCTGTAGCCATAACTCACGCTGCTCGAGCTACTGTCTGTTCCCATCTTTGACTCACTGCTGGACAGCCAATTCCTTTCCCATGAGCCATCAAATGGGAACAATAAATCTGAATTGTTTCTGGGATTGGTTGACAACCACATGCYGAGAGAAGAAAATCCTCTTCATTCCCCTTTCACTGAAATCACATAGTCCAGATAACTGGAAGCTGAAATTAATGATGGGACTACACCAGGGAGTTCAGAGTAGGATCTGAATTTCTCCAAAAAATGGGAGTGTTTCGAGGCAGTCTGAACCAGAGATGAAAGATACGAACATATCAGGAAAAACTCTGGATATCTACTTTGGAAAATTTAAATGTCACTGCAAATGGGCAGACTGGGCAAATCCTGCTGGTCCCCCAAGATGTCCCTGCAGACATATCTCAGAAATGCTCCATTAACATTTTCTTCTACTTGAGAGTTCTGCTCCTGCTTGCTTCCTTCCTGGAAGTTCTCAGAGACAGCTGGGAATTGACAGGAACTTTTGTGTTGTAGATACCAAGCTGAKACCCCACAGTCAAACCATTAAACTAAATCATCAAGCACCAGACCTCTTCATCACTCATCTTGCTTCATTAGGCTTGAGGTTTAGTTGAAAACCACAAATGGAAAATGGAGATTAACAAAAAAAGAAAACAAATAAAGAGGAAGAAAATGGACATTTTTGCAAAGGCAGAAAATAGGGAGATCTTTTTATGTTTTTTTTTCAGAATCTAATTGGAGTCGGTTTCCTTATCCTCACAATGTGTAGGTGGTCCAAATGAGATTCAGCTGCTCCTGGTGCCAGACTGGAATCCTGATGAGCTTTTTCCCTGCCTGGGCAAAGGGAGGGCCTGGCAGCTATGGGGGTGTCTGTCACAACTCTCCAGGGCTCTCAGGTTATCCTGCTATTTAATAGGACTCTGCAGTGGGAGAAAATCCCAACCCAGATACAGCAGCAACCTAAATATCCAAGGCAGGCAGGAGAATGGGGACTTTTWATYSAACCCWATAGACAGGGAAGGGAGAYCCACAAGATGAAAGCCAAAYATGTCCTGGGCTGCATCCAAAGCAGGTGGGCAGCAGGTGAGGAGGGGAATCTGTCCCTCTGCTCCGGTGAGACCCCTCTGCAGTGCTGCATCAGCYCTGGGCTGCCAGCACAGAAAGGACACGGAGCTGTTGGAGCCAGTCCAGAGGAGGGACAGTGCTGTCAGGGAAGGTGATTGGATGGATGAGGCACCTCTGCTGTGAGGAAAGGCTGRGAGAATTGGGATTGTTCAGCCTGGAAAAGAAAAGGCTTCATGTGACCTAATTGCAGCCTTCCAGTGCCTGAAGGGTGCACGCAAGAGAGATAGAATGGGACAATTTACAAGAGTCTGGGGTGACAGGACAAGGGGGAATGGCTTCAAACTGAAAGAGAMCAGGTTYAGATTGGATGTTAGGAAAAAAWTCTTTACTGTGARAGTAGTGRGGCTGTGGCACAGGTTGCCCAGATGTGGCTGCCCCATCCCTGAAAGTGTCCAAGGCCAGGTTGGACAGGGCTCTGAGTAATCTGAGGGGATCTTTAAAATKATCWTTAAGATCKCTTCCARYCCAAACCATTTAAMCCATTTAMACAATTCTATGAATACACAGGATCCAAGTGACTGGGAGGGCTCAGAATACTGGAAACCCACATTCCTGCTTGGAAACCAATACCCGATTCCCACTGGTGTGTGTGTAAATTCAGTGCCTGGGTGTTACAGAAAACAACCTGCTGAAATGTGCCCTGACCTGAGCTGACCTGCAGAGCCTTGTTCCAGTGGCCCAGCTGCAGGGTCACTCTCTGCTCTTTGGTCAAGTCCCACTTTTCTGTGCACACAAATCCAATGCCACAGGCACTCAGATACAGCAGGAGCGTATCAGACAAAATCTTTCACCCCTGCTTGGCTTCAGCCTCTTGTGGCACTAAATCTCCTCATGGTCCCTGGTTGCAAACAGGTCCTTTTTTCACCCCTGCAAGAAGCTTCTCATTGCGTGTTTGGTCCTCTGGAGCTGCTGTCCTGCAGCACTGGTTCTGTTTCTCTCCAAAAGCGAGCTAAGAAACATTTCTCTGGTCTGCTGTTTATGCCTACCACATTTCATTTAGTTATGCTTCAAACATTTCAGATCATGGTTGGGCTGCAAGGCATTACACAAAATAGGAGCTTTTTGCTCACTGAGTGCACAAAGATGTTTCTTTGCTCTCGGGATTCTTTGTGATGTTTGGTGTGTCTCTYGTTCAGTTGATATTGATGGGCAAATATCCTGGTTCTTTTATTTTGATGTAAATTGTTTCCTGGACCAACCCCATATTTTAACTCCGTAATRAGAGAGTGGGTGGAAGCAAAGACACTGATAAAATCTCCCTTTGCTGCCAGTGAATTTCTGAGATGTTTTCTTCAGCTTAAGTTTTGGGTTTTTTCAAATGTTGTGGTTAGGAATCCACATTTAGTGCCACACAGTTGGATATTGAAGAAGCCCTGACTGGTGTTTGCTTTGGTTGGAGACAGGAGGATGCCTACAAGGCAAAGGAGAGGTTTCACTGAAGTTCATGGGTATCCCCARTGTGCAAGGATCATGTGGTCTTATGGATGCACAGGGAGCAGAAAAATATGTGTAAAAAATATCTGTCTTCAGGTTTGTGCTAAGATTTGGAGAAACCTTCTCTCAGAATTCGCACTGGTATGACTGCAGAGGATTCCTTGGATATGAGGAAGAAATTCTTCCCTGTGAGGGGGGGGTGAGGCTCTGGCACAGGTTGCCCAGAGAAACCATGGCTGCCCCAACCTTGAAATTGTTCAAGACCAGGCTGGATGGGGCTTGGAGCAACCTGGGACAGTTGAAGGTGTCCCTGCCATGTCAGGGGATTTGGAACGAGGTGACCTTTGAGGTCCTTTCCAACCCAAACCTTGCTATAGTTCTATGATTTGTCCCTCCCTGTGCTGGACCCTCTTTGCACAGACACCTTGGCCACTCATCTGGCAGTGCCTGAACASTCCTGGCATCACAAAGTCCTGTCTTTTAGGGTAAAACAGCCACAAATTCAGTTTGCTTTGAACTCAAGGCTGTGATGGTGCAGAGGCAGCTTGGCTGAGCAGGAGGACAGGGCAGACAGCACAAGGTGGCAGAGTTTTCAGCTGGGCTTATTGTCTGACCTTGATCAACACAGTTTTGGCACAGGTTGCTCCTGCATAGTGCTGGGTAGAAGCCAAAATACGTGGAGATTCTTGAGGCTGCCTCAAATATAGATGCACCCCATGCTGGCAAACATCTCTCTAGGATGAGGGCAACATTCATCCCCCAAACCCTGCCTTGCCCACCCGAGCTCAGAGGGTCATGTCCAGCTGTCCTTGCTGTGTGGGAGGAAGGAGGACAGCGGGTGGAAGCTGTCCCAGGCATGGTGGCCTTCCCACAGGCTGCTCTTTGGGAGCTGCTGAAACTCACAGAGCTCTGCTGGGGGGAGGAGAAGGGAGGGGGTGCAGGCCAGGCTGCCATATGGGGCTGTGCAMTGCTAAACATGTGCACTGATCCTTCCAGCTCCACTGCAGAGAGAAATGCTGTGCTCYTGGAGGGCCCCACGCCGGAGCGAAGCGCAGACAGGGCCCGTAATGGAGCCCAGGAGCCGAACTTCCGTGAATCAAAGGCACGCGTGTTTATTTACAGCGCTGCCAGCTGCGGGGGAGCCGCCCCAACAAGCTCATAAACATATTTACAGGGSTTTCACAGCAAGGTTTGTAAGAAACAATGAAGCAATCACTCAGCACCTCTGCCCAGGAGCTCTTTATGGCGAGGAGTCGTACCCAGAGCTGTAAGGCACCGCTGAGGCTCTCCTTACAAGGCCTCTGACCAGCCTGCTTCCTTCAGCTTTATTGCTTTTCTTTCTCCTGGGAATTTTCCCAATTCTCTCTGCTCCTTTAAGGAGCTGATCTGTTCTTTAGCCCATCTGGGATGGGGATAACTCAGCTGCCCTTCCTTCTCGAAGGGATGGAAAGGCATCCCCCTTCTACTCATACAGCCTTTGAGTTTCCACACTTTTGCAGATGCGTGAGCGCCGTGTCCTGTCTCCTGTAACCAGCTGCTTTCCAAACACCAGCACCCACCAAGGAAGCACAAGAAACCCCCAGGTGTTCTCCCAAAGACTGTAAATCCATGGCTCTTGCTGCTTGCTTTGGTGTTTTACCAAACATCTTAAACCCACTGCACTTTGCTTCAGCTCTGGGGTCAAAAAAAGGACCCAGATTAGATATGCCAGTCAAATTTTCAGATCCAGGGGGATATCTTCTTTCTGCATTGATTATTTTTCTAAAGGGAAGGTGATGTCAGAAGAAGAAAACCCCCCAGAACTAGGCACTATGTTAAAAACAGGACCAGGAGGGGCGGATTGCAGCGCTGCAGCAGCACAAAGGAAGGGGAGGAGAGGAACCAAAGGGGAGAAATGCTCTTCTCCTTTGTCCATCCCTGAGCTGCTGGCCATGGAAGAACACACTGTTCTGTCACCTCAGCTTGGTCAGCAGCCTCAGCTGCAGCCTGGAGCCTGTGGAGCCCAGGGCTCCTCCCTCTGTAGGGCCCGTGAGCCGAAAAGGACTGGGGTGGTATTTTTAGCAAAGAGCACAGAAKTGTGTGGGAAGGGTCATGGGCTGTCCTGTGGAGCAGCAGCTGTTTCTCAGGACATCACGTAGGAGCACCAATGGTGTGCAGGAGGAACTCTGCCAGGSTCTGGCATGGGTGGAACCCCTGGGAAAGGGCTGGCCTCTCCTCTGTCTTTGAGGACAAGTGTTCAGAATAAAAACAAACTGAAGGGTTTGAGTGGTCCCAAGCAAAAGGCAAGCTGGGCCCGTTGCAATTTGGATAGCCTTCATTACTGAAACTATTTAGTGCCCCATTTTATTTAATTTTCTTTCTACATCCAGCTAGTAGCATGACCTTCCCAGACCTTTAGAAATGGTCTGTGTATGGAGAAGAAGAAGAAAGGATTTTGGCCAAGCTTTATATTCTGATTGCAAGCTGAGGAATCATTTGGATTACCAGGGAAGTGCTTGGTTTCCTGTACGGGTTGTTGCTGCCCTCCTCTTTTTGGAGAAGCATGTGGTGGTGGCAATTCTTGGACCTAAGGCTGGAAGCTGGGCAGAGAATGAGAGGTTAAATGCAGGGCAAGGGCTCCAGGCTTAGACAAGTCCACCCCTGGCTTTGTGAGTCATGGCCCTGCTGGGAATTTGGGTTCAAGCTCTGGGCAGTCTCCTCCAGCATCCGTGGTTCTCTGCAGAGTCAGCTCATGGCACATTTGAACAAGAATCACAAAAAGGTTGGAAAAGGCCTCCAAGTCCAGCCATTAACCCAGCACTTCCAAGTYCATAATTAAACCACMTCTCTCCCTCAGTGCCTTGTMCACATCTGTTAAATACCTCCAGGGATGGTGACTCAGMCTGTTCCAATGCCCAGCAAYCCTTTCAGKGGAGAATTTTTTCCTAGTATCTGATCTAAGCCTGGTGCAAYTTGAGGCCATTCCCTCTTGTCCTGTCCCTTGTTGCCTGGAGAAGAGACCAACTCCCACCTGGCTTTTGTGCTTCGTGTGTTTTAGTCATGTTCAAAACCCTTGGGGGCTTYTTTTCATGCTGCATTTTGGGGCTGTTACTGCAGTTTCCAGCTAATGGTTCTTAGCTGACAACTAACACCAGGAGTCATGTATGGAAGTTTGGGGAATGCAAAAAATTGCACTATTTGGATGGTCCTTTTCTAACTTGGCTTCAGGATTTGGGTACACCTGTGTGTGTGTGTCTGTGTTTGTGTCTGTGATTCCCAGTTTCCAAGTATCTAAGCAATCTGAGCAAACTCACAGTAAATCATTAGTAAAATACTGTTGGAGACACATCTCTTGTCCCTGCTCTTTGCAGGAGAGGTTGGACTTRATGACTTTTCAAGGTCCTTTCAAACCCAAACTTTTCTATGAATTTAGRTGCCCTTTAAAAACCTAAATGTGGYAGGAGTTCTAAGATGGATATTGGTTACAAGCAAGGGTCTTATATGCCATGTGGATGCATGTTCTTTGGGAAGGCAATTTCCCATTTAAATCCTTCTAAAAATGTCTGAAGCATTGCCAGTATCAAGAAATGGTACAATCATGCTTGCAAAAACGTCCTGAAATCCTGTTGTCTTTTTTTAAATGTTGTCTTTGTTTTGAATTAATACTGATGTGTTTGATTTGGGGCTTTTGCTTCCATTCCTCTGCTAGGGTTTCCCTTGTTTTCCTGCATTTTTCGTTGATTAGGTGCCAGTGAAGTGAGGATTATGTTATTGGTGTGAAGAGCATCAGACAATATTAGATTTAAAGCTGTTCAATGAGAAACAACTTGGATAACTTCTATTCCATTGTGAAATTTAGGGCATTGTATTTTCATCCTAGAAGGGACTGGAAAAAAAAAAAAAAAAGAGGAAATGGAGAGAAGTTTTTGCTAGAGAAAAATGTGAGCTGCCCCACCCTCTGCTGAGGATTCCATCCAGTTTTGAAGGAGCAAACATCTATTGAAGGCCCCAGTCAAGGATTTCCTTGGAGGCTGCCAATGCCTTCTTCAGTGCTTGAGAGCTTCTAAGAAGACAGTTCTGTAAGTATTGTTGAACTGGTGGTTCACATTTCACAATCATTTTTTGAAAGTCCCTATTCTCACTGTGAGAACCCTTGCAAATATTTTAGGAGCAAGAAGACATTTGGCCAAGCAACCAAAACACAAATCTGCATGGGGGCTGTGACCCCTCAGGTAGCAGCTCATTCACCCCAGGGCTGAATGAACTGTGATTTAAATAAAACAAATAACAACTTGCTTCCTGAGGTCTGCTGAGGCACTCATATATCCTCTCTCCTCCTTGGAATGAGAGCACAAGCCAGACAAAGGTGAGAAAATACAGTCCCTCCCTGTGCATCTTTTCTGCAGGGGAAAAGAAAAATAGTTGGCTAAATTGAGTTTAATCAGCACTCTGTCCCTTGGTCCCAGGCTTTGCTCTGTATCAGCCAACCGTAAAGCCCTAAAGAGCAGGGAAAAAAGGTATTTTTAGCTTTTGAATTGCATAATCTTTCAGGTGAGGTGTTCAGCAGATGAAGCTGCCGAGGGGGAAGCRGTGGAGCCGGCTGTGCAGCTCATCCCAGCACAGAGCTGAGCGTGCTGAGCTCGCAGAGCCGTGGTGTTAATGGGCTGTAGCAGTAGGACGTGAGCRGGGTGAGTGTCAAGGTCTGGATGTGGGGTCTGACAATTCCCCCCGGTGCCTGAAAGATCCAGTGTTTGTGCCTGAGCTGTTTCAGGGTCTGCTGCAGAAAACAGACTGCACAATGATTGGAACCATCTGTTCTTCGCTCTTGCCACAGCAAATTCAGTGTGAAGGACTCACAGGGGTTCCAGCTGGGTCCAAAACACCCTGTTTGCTGATACAYAGACCACATGCAGCACCCATTTCTAACCAGCTTCCTCTGGCAGCCTGTTGGTGGCCTGGGGCGCACACCAGGAAAGGAGGATTGTAAAGTGCTCTGCCAGCCTGTGACAGGCCAAAGAAACAGGACCAGGAAACTCTGCAAGCYCTGGAGAAGTTATGTCCTGTGTGACCCTGCCCAAATTCACTAAATCTTTTGAATAATGTCTGGAGCTCCTCTTGCTTATTCCTGTCACAAGAGGGAACCCATGGTACACGGCTYGCTCATGGCCAAAGGAACCACTTGGGAAATCCATTTCTACATTTGACTGTCAGAGGTAGGAAAATGGGAAAGGGCCATATCTCTGTTTCCCAGTCTGCAATGCCGGGTTAGTCACAGAATCACAGAATAGTTTGGGTTGAAGAGACCTTTAAGGGACATCTAGTCCAATCCCCCAGCAGGGACATCTTCAGCTAGAAAAGGTTGCTCAAAGCCCCATCCAACCTGCCCTTGAATGTTTCCCRGGATGGGGGGATTTCAATCCTCTCTCTGGGCAATTTGGGCCAGGGTTTCACCATCCTCAATTAAATAACTTCTTTATATCTAATCTAAATTGCCCCTCTTCCAGTTTCAAACCATTACCCCTTGTCCTGTCACAATAGGTCCTGTTAATAATTGTCACCACCTTTCTTGTAGACCCCCTTGAGGTACTGGAGAGCTGCTATAAAGTGTCCCCAGACTCTTCTCCASGCTGAGCAACTCCAACCCTCTCAGCCTTTAATCCTCAGTGACTGTGTTATGCCTCCTTTATTAAAAWAAAACCCMAAAAACAAAAACAAACTGAAAACCCAATAACAAAGAAAAAAGAGGAAATTCACCCAAGATGTCTAACTTTTTGTCTGCAGGAGGCAGTGTATCTGTTAGCATGGCTTTGACCCTGCACCAGTGCAGTTCCTTCCATTCACTGCYGACCTCAGGTGGCCCCTGATGGTGACACCACCGGGGTCTGTGCAAACCCCGAGAGATTTTTTCCATTTTGGGTTTGCCTGCCTGCCATATCAGCACTCTCTGCGTTGGTATCTTTGCATGCTTCTGCAGCAGTTCCCTGGYAGGGATGTCCAAACAGAAAATCCTCTGCTCTGCTGCTCGTGGAAATGCCCTGTGTTCTGTGCAATAGATGGCTCTGGACAACCTGCAGAATGGCAGCCTCTCAAGAGAAAAGCCTGCTCCCAGATGCACAAATGTGGATTATCTGCAGTCCAGGGGGAATAAAAAGCTGTTGGTCTGTGCTGTGCGTCACGACAACACCCCTCAGGAGCCACCTGGACACCCAGAGATCCAAAGCATGGAAATCACCACTGCAGTGAAATGATGCCAAGCAGATTAGGAAAAYATTAGAAAATATCAAAATCCAGTGCTTAGAGGCAGGCACTGAGACCCACATGCAAACATCTAAATGARTGATTTCACAGTTTGAGGCATTGAGCATCCAAAGTGGCCATGAAAGAGGATGATATAAAACTGACATGTAGATTCAGAGCTGAACACTGACTTGATCRTGCTCTTATCTGCTAAATCGGAGCTTCTATTGCAAAAGAATTATTGTCTCCATACTTAATGCATGTTAATCAACAGAGCAAATTACTCTGTTCCCCCAGGTCTTATTAAGAGCTAAAAGCAATTTTCAGCAAGTTACCAGATTGAGAAGGCTGTGCTTCTGACAGAATAAATGAGAAACTGTTTCCTAGTTTGTATAGAATAGCATTCATGTTTTTAATTTAAAGTTTTATCTGCTGCATTATTTTGTGTAGTACAGAAGTTTAATAATATACAATTTCCCCTGCTTGGTGAGCCAGGCTTGGCACTGAGAAGATGGATAAGATGAAAAAATGAGTGAATTCTAGTTAGATTGAGCATCTTCCAGTCTGCCTTGGGCTCTCCATTACTGATTTAAGAAAGCCACTCATTCATGGTGGGGTTTAGATMCAGCAAGAATGACTAGCTATGCTTCTAAAGCAATGCAAATTAAAACAGGTATCTGTGGGGACAGCTAATGGCTATGTCAGCTCTCATTTTSCTGGAGAACAGGATTTTCCCACACCACCTTTTTTCTGCCCAGCTGCTTTGAATTAAAGCCAGCTCTTCAAGAGCCCATTTTTCTCTCCTTGGTACCAGGGTAAATCAAAAGCTAACCCTGTTAATGTCACTGGTGTAAAATTGGAGGAAATGAGAGAAGAATTAGCCTGGGAAAAATCTAATTTGCTTCTTGCACTCTGCCTTTCCAAGTCCAGTCTAGATTAAAAATATTCACCAATGTATACAAATGGGAAACCAGCACAGCACACCATCTGTCTGGGAGTGGAAAAATCAGGATTTTTTTCTCTACCTCCCAGTCTTGCTATAAAGCAAACAAAAATGGACAAGGCATTTCACCAGTTTCATGCTAAGAAAACAGCAAGAAAGCTGCACAATTCCTATGGATTGCAGTTCAAGGCATCTGGTACAACCAAGGCTTTGGAGTCAGCAGAAACCTGGGACCTGCAGGGTTAATGTGTGTTTATATAAGCACCACAAGCTGTCATTTTAGTTCTCTTCCATGCATATTTGCCGTGGCCCACATATACAATAGAGCTCTTTTCAAAAATGACATAATGTAGTGTGTTTTGCAAAAAAAAGAAAAAGAAAAAAGGGGGTGAAAGTTTTCTTTTCATCCTGCCAATGGGAAACGTGTCTTATGTGCTTCAGCAAATTACTGCCTGGAGGCAGAACAAGCTCTTTGTAATACTTTGGTGCTAAAAACAGGTACCTAGTCATCTATCCAGCAGGGTCTCACATAGCTGTATCCTCTGGAGAGAGCTGGATGCCTTTGAACTTTCTTTCCCAGCAGTGCTGCTGCATGGAGTTGCTCTCTAGGATGCCATTTCCCTCTCAGAAGGGCTGCTACAGCTGCAGCACACGTTTTATGCATTCTGCAAAAAGAAATAGTCCCTCAGAAAATACAGTAGCTACATTCAGATGGGTGTTTTCCTAGCCTGTGTATCCTTCTGACAGCCACTGACAAATGTGAACACTGTGGTTGTGACAGGGCATGCTTGGTGCAACTTTCTCCTTATGAGGAGCTTGACTGCAATAAGTCACATTTTCAAACAGAGTTTGGGGGAGTTGGAGAGTGGAGGGTGACTAGCATAAGGAGGTTAATGTCTTCCATGAGGTTAAATGCAGGGGATGCTTGACATGGAATGCATATATTTAATGCCATCTCTCTGTGGGACAAAACAGAGCACCTGAGCTGGAGTCATCCTAGGGATTGGAAATGCACAGAGAAAATGAGACTGGACCCAGACACTTCCAAGCTCTGGGAAGCACAAACTTGTCAGGTCTGCTCCATAAAAGGTGAATTTTTTCACAGCCTGTAAAGCTGTTATTCAGGCAGCTGGGCTGGGGTGCTCTTGCTCCAGCCTGGCCTCACACAGCATGTGATGGATTCAGYCAGAGGGAGTGGGATGGCATTCACCAGAGCAAAGTTAACCCATGGGAACATATATTGATGGGTTCATATCACAGTGGAGAAAAAATATCCAGCCTATTCTTTTTTGATKGATTTGTGTAAACAAATACCTAACCTGGAAGTAAAAGATGTTGAACAAAGTGAAAATGGTCTTTGAAGCCTCCAAGGACAGAGCTGTTTCAGTGGTTGTGATCTAAGTACATGACTAGGGCAGAGTTTGTAGACAGAGATCTTTACTGGCCCTGCAAGACTTGTCTCACTCAAAAATCACAGCATTTAACATTCYTGTCAATAAACCCAGCCCTGGTCTCTCATTACTGGGTTACAGAGTGGGAAGGAAAATCCTTTMATCTTGCTATGGCTCAACTTGATTTTCCGAGTTTCCAGTGGATTATTGAAGTGACCGATGGTGCAGCCTTAGAGATCCCCACAAGCCTTCCCTTGCACAGCTCCCTGGAACTGAGAATTGACTCCTCACTGAGAGAAGTTACTGGATAACTTCAGTTTCTCTTTGTCCCACTGTGTCCCCCTCCCAGGAATGGAGAACTGGGTGTCTGTTTTCTTTGAAAATGCACTTTCTAACCCAGCCTGGATTCRGTAGTGCAGGTTGTTTAAGCATGATTTCCATGTACTGGTTCTTATTAAGACCTTTTTAAAAGCTCTGAAAGCTTGTCAGCATTCTCTGATATTTTCTTATAAAAGTGTTGGTGCTCCCACTCTCCAACACKTTTCACAGAATAAATTCATAGACTCACAGAATRGTTTGGGTTGGAAAGARCCCTAAAGATCACCTAGTTCYAGTCGAAGTTTTTAAGTGGTAGGTGTTTTCCCCAATTCTTTAATCCATGGCCTTGTCCTTTGCTTGCTGCCATTGCTTTTTCAACATAGTTTAAAAACCAACCGTGTACAGTTTTTTTCTGCCATCTGTGGATATCTCCACTTAAATTACTTGCCCATCAGATGAAGATTTCTCCACTCTSCTGCTCAGACTCTCTCGAGTTTTATCAACCATCTAATTAAATATCACAAGACTTCTGTCAAACCAATTCATGTCAGAGCCTTGTTTTCATGTGGTTAAAATGTGGGTGAGCAAGTGACCTGGCCAAGGTGGAGGCCAGAGTGGTGCCCAGCGGTGCCTCCTCTGGGGGTTAGAAAGCAGGGCTGCCCCCATGCCCTTTTGCCTTGAACTCCAGCCAAGTGACATGTTCAGCTCAGAAACAATCAATTTTATTGCTTTCCCATGTAAATAAAAGCTGCATATCGCCACTGGCTGACAAGCAATTTCCTCCTACTCCCCCACRTATAATAAAGGAGAAAAATTGCAGATGACATTGGTGCAGAGTGACACAGAAAACAGCAATCTATGCATTTCCCAGGGGACAAAAAAGAAAAGATTAGGAAAGACTGTGCCTCCCTGTTAAGATTGCAGCTGCACATTGCCAGTRCAATGCTATGCTTGCAAATTATTTCTTGGAAAGATACCTTGATTTTTATTGCCCCTGCACCTATGGAAAGAAGGGAGAGGAATAAATGTGGTGGCARATTGCACCCCTTAGTGGGAATTTTTGCAGCCACCAACCCAGACCTGCCTGGGAGCTTYGAACAGATTTTTCATGCTCTCTGCTACTCACTGTGATGCTCAGACCCAAAACGCTGCAGACCTCAAGCCTGATTCTCTGTTGTGTTCTCCTTTGGATGTAATAACATGTCAAAGCAGARCAAGTCTACACAGGGTGAAATGTGGGGATTCCACTGTGAAGCCTGCGGGTCTCACTGCAGTTCCTCTTCAGGCCAGCAAAGAAAGCCTCAACCACTGAAAATGGACTCTGAGCCACACCTGAGCCATCTCTAGGCCAGGGTTAGTTTGGCTCAGAATTAACCTTTTCATTGCTAAAATGAATCTACCACTCCTGTGTGCTGGCAATAAAATGTTCTCCAAAGTTTACCACAACAAAATGATGCTTTTCTTTTCTGTCTGTATCTTGCCTGTATTGTGCCTGATACTCAGAGCAAAGAGATGCCATTTTAGTTGCTTTGGAAGTTTTAAAGGTTTTTATCCCCCCTAATGTTTGGTATCAACCGTGCAGACACACATACGAACTACTTAACTCACACACGAACTATTTAGAGAGGAGGTCCTGTTCCAGTACCTGGAAGGAAATGAGGTTTTTCTGGTGGTGCCAGCACTKTTCTGTTTTAGATACCTTCCTTAGGCTAAGAGGAAAACCTCTGTTCCCTTCATTTGACTGTAGAAGATCTTTGATTAGTTCAGACAGCTTTATCTACAGACAAATCCTGCTCCCTGTATATCAAATGTCAGCTTAATTCTCTTGTGTAGTTTGTTTCATATTCCGCTGAGAGGGGCCACTCAGGACAATGAAGTGTGGCAACAAAATAAAACACAATGAGAAAAGGAGGCAAGAAATCAGAGATCTTTCAAAAGAGAAGTACATTCAGCTAGCCCAGACTGCACTCAATTAATTAAAAAAAAAAAAAAAAAAAAAAAAAAAAAAAAAAAAAAAAAAAAAAAAAAAAAAAAAAANAAAAAAAAAAAAAAAAAAAAAAAAAAAAAAAAAAAAAAGAAAAGATAAAAATGCTGTATTTTCTATCCCCATTTCATCTCTTGACCATAAGGCAGCAGAGCCTCTGCCAGAGCAGCCACTGAGGCTTGCCTGCAGTTGGTTGAATCCCTCTCCACCAAAGCCTCGACCTTAGTGCAAAACAAGTCACATCAATCCAGGGAAAGCCCATGGCTCCATCTAGAGGGAAGAAGGAAATACTGGAGCTTCGGGATTGCGGTGCTCCATCTCCTGTGAGGAGCGCTCTTACCGGTGGGTCAGATGGAGATGGGCTGGAGGGAAAAGTGGAGGGCAGGTTTTTGAGGTTGGAGAGGGAGAGAGGGAACTGTGAGAGGAATAAAATAGATACAATTACTTTCTCTGCGCCTGCCTGCAATCAATAGCGCAGTGGCTCAAGGATTAGATTTGAAACAATCTSTCTGGAGATGATGGAAATATTGCAGGCAAGAAAATATTCATGAAAGTCATCCTCTAAAAATGTGTCAGCCTCTTGGAAAGTCTGGACAGTCTCTGTGCCTTTTTCCAGCTCTTTCACCTCCAAAAACTTAYTGAGAGAATGATGATTTCTCCAGCRATCCTTCMCACCTCTCCTTTGGTGACACCCATATTCTGTTGTGGTYCTTCCCCTGCCTTGTATGCTCTCCAAGGTGTAAAATATATTTTCACCTCCCTAAGAAGCTCTGTTATAATTGCACACTGTGGTCAGACCTCAAAATTAGATGTTGTGAATTCCATAGCGTGAAGACCAGTAGCATCATCAGGATCAGCTGATATTTTTGTTTAGTTTAGAAAGGTATGGTGTCATCTGTGCTTGGCTGCTTCTCAGAGCTTGTGCAGCTCAAGAAAAAGGGTGTTACTGGGTTATCCTTCACTGTGACACTGTGACATTGGCCATCCTCATGGCTTTGCTTGACTATTGCACTTAAAGCTGCTGTGGGATGCTGTGCATCCCTGTGTGGGTTCTGCCTGCAACCCTTTTCCCGTGGCAATGCCCCTGCTCGGGTGTTTTGGGAAGGAGCCAGCCTGGGCCCCAGTCAGGCAGGAGAAGCACAGATGAGGTGGGTGCAGGAGTGTGTGGGCAAGCTCAGGACACTTCAGCTCCACCCACAGCCAGAGTGAACCTTGGAAGCTGGCAAGATTCACTTTGTGCAGAGCTGTGTCAGTGAGGCTGGAACCTCCCGTCCCTGTGACAGCCAAGGGACATCCCAAAGGGCTGGTGCAGAGGGCAGRGCTCTGTGCTCCTGCCTGGATCCATCTCTGGGCATCAGCCCAGCTCCAGAGGGTGCAGGGGGGATGAGAAAGCCAAAGGCTTTGCCTGTGAATCGATCTGGGTCTGTTCTGCTGSCTGGGCTCACGGAGAAACCATGGAGAAACCATCTCACCACGGGAGGGTGAGAAGGCTGGCAGGGCTCAGAGAGGGTGGGAGATGTTCTAGGGATCTTTTCTGCATCACAGGAATCCAAGTGAAATCTCCATGGTGATACCCCAGCTGACAGCCTCAGTGTACTTTTTAGTGCTCCAAAAGGTCTGACTGACTGAGTGGAGCAATGCCACAAACACACAATAACACTTCAGACAAAAAAAAAATCATAGAATCATAAAGGCTGGAAAATTCCTCCAAGATCATGTGCAACCTTTGCCCAAATACCCCTGTGCCCTCTAAATCGTATCATGAAGTTCCACATCTACTTATTTTTTAACATATTCAGGGATGGAGAATATGTTAGGGAAATATTCAGGGAAGTGATGGAGCCTGTTCCAATGCTTTGCCACTTTTACAGTGAAKAAWTTTTTCCTAATGTCCWGTCGGARCCTCCCCTGACACAACTTGAGGCCGTTACCCCTTATCCCGTCAGATATCTTCCAAAGTATTAAAAAGATCGGGGAAACTGGTATCATCCAGGTATCATCCTGGACCTGGAGGATTCTCCCTCGCTGTACATTTATCTTACATCGATACGGYGGTGAAAACCGGGAGCGATGCGGCTGCGGCTGCGGCACCGCACGGTGGCATCATCTCCCTTCGGCAGCCGCGGGTGATCGTGCGCTGCTCCGCCAGCCCCGAGAATTTGGATGTCTCTTGAAAAGCAAGGATGGACTTTGCAAAGGCAGCTGCAATTCCARTCAGAACTGCGGTTCCTCTTATCCGTCACTTTGGAAGGGTACAGAGACTCCAGTTCTGGCTGGAAGAAAATCCTGAAGACCACAGAAATATTGCTGAGCCGACATGAAATGTCCTGGGTATGTGTACAGTCAGATATTTTCTGCACCTGCTCGTCAATGCTATGTTCAGCACTAGGAGAACTGTGAACACATTCATTACAATCCTACATTAATTTGTTTTGCTTTCATTCCTCCCTGCTGATGCAGGCAAAATTCTTTTGAACATGTGTTAAAATAGATCTTTGCACAGAGGAAATTTTGAGCTGGTTCGGTCCCACTGCAGTGTGTCAAACAGGGAGACAGAATCACTGAAGCACAAGCTGCTAAAGGATGTTGGGAAAGTTGTGATGCTGGAACTAGTGCTGGGTTTTGGCATCTGCCTGCTGAAGATGATTTAGAGATAATCCTATCTATCATTTTATTTTGCAATGCTGCACAAAACTTGACTCCATGTGCTCAGGACGAGACCTGGCATTTTTTAAATGAGAAAGTGCAGTTTCATCAATATCAAAACCTTCCATAGGAACATGTCGATTCGATTACTTTACCCTCAGAAAAAGCACACCAAAGCCAATGTTCCCAATTCCAACTATTATTGGCAATGTTCTTGGAATGGAACCCTGCGATTTTTTCTACTCCCAAGTGATTGGTTTCTAAATCACTTTCATTTAACAGTTAAGTTATAAATTTTAACAATAGCCTCTATTTGCCTTTCTAGGTTGGCTGGAATGAAAATRAAAGTGATTTTTAAGAGTTTGATTCCCAAGTAAAAATGGAGGGGAAGGACTTTTTCCTTTTGCAGGAGGAAAAAACTGTGGTTTTGAATGCAATTTTCATTCTGAGACTGAAACTGYGATGAGAGGTATTTGATGAAGATTGGGTGTRTATTACAGKACCTGAGAGCAAATCACTCTTCTCTCCTGAGCTCAACAACAGCAGAATGAAACACAGCAGTGACTACTCACCACGTCTTACTGCAAGCTCAGGCAACCTCAGCAAATCTGGGAAATTGGAAGGGACTTGTTTTTCCAACTGAGTACCACAGCAGATGTTTAACCAGATTTGTCCTTAGCTTTGTTAGGAAATATCTGCTTCTTTTCTACTTTACATTAGCCTTGATCATGAATCCAGGTCCAGCCAGCCATCATCASCTTCCTCCTTGCACTCTTTCAAAGCTTCAACACATTACAAACCCCCTGTAAATTTCATGTATTTGCTGGSTCTCCAGAGAAGACTTGGAAGAAGTTGCCTACAAGTAAACACACTGAAAGAAGCAATTAGAAAGCAATTCAGCGCCATTGCAGAACTTCTTCCAAGTGCAATTCTTCCTGCATGAAAAGCCTGTGATGAATGGACTGCAAAAATATCGTCATGTTATAATACTATTTAGTAATTACAGGACCTGTAGAAAGGTCAGGTAATGCTGATATTGCCTTGGAACAAATACAAAGCAGATAACACACAGGAGTCAATTTCATCTTGTTTTTCATGGTTCTATGCATTTACACAAGTTTAAAATGTGAGAATAATAAGCCAAGCCAAATACTCATCAGCCATAGCTACAGCTCGTAAATTAAGTGAGGACTGTTCATTTTCACTCACATGGCTAATCTTTCTTGCTTTTCAAAAGCAGTGGCCATGTCCAAACTTCTCAACATCAGGGATGGTCTCTGGCCTGTGATAATCCATGCACAGTGCAAGCATATCTCTAGTAGGAATAAATAATAAGTGCTTAGGAAGATAAAATAATAAGAGAGGAAAAATTGAGAGGATTTTCCCAGTTGAATCCACCCTGGGTCTGGCAATCCGTGGTTTAGTGATTTAAGGACCAAGATGGATTCGGTATCTTCTTCATGTGTGAACCCTAAACAGAACTGTGGCTACTGTTAATAGTGTAATTAAATGTTGAGTCTTAAATAACAAGCTTGTTATCATGATTAAAATATTATTTTCCTGTTTACTGAGAGCTATTGGCTGGATGTCACTTTTGCTCCTTTTAGGGAACCTCTGGCCACATCTGTGTCTGATGGGACCCATATGTTTTCCTGGCAGTACTGGTGTCCAGGCTGGCACCATAACCTCTCAAGATAATTACCAATTAATCCAGCTGCTCCATTTGGTTCAATGGTCTCCTGCAAACACTTTCTTTCCCCCAAACTCTTGTTGGTGTTGCAAGACTYGATTTCTCTTTGAGTTCCATTCTAACTCCTGGCCTTTCCTTTCCCAAGCCATAGCAGGCACAGGGTACAATTAGGGGAATGTGTGAGATTTGTTTAAAAAAAACAGTAAAAGCCAAATACAGAAAGGGGAATGGAACCTCTGACTCTACAGCCAACTTGCATGTAAATCGTTCCCAGTACTATGGAAGGCAACACACAGACATGCCACACTTGTGTGTTGATGTAAAAGATATTAAGCAGAAAATTATTATTTATAATATTCATTATAGATAATATTTATAATGTTTATATAATGATATACATATTATAATATTTATTATTATATAAACGATTATTATTTATAATATTGGTATTTATAGTGCTTTTAAAGTCCTCCTTCTCTCTCTTAATTTAATCTTAAAATATTTATTATTTATAATATTCATTATAGATAATATTTATAATATTTATGTAATGATACACATATTATAATATTTATTATTATATAAACGATTATTATTTATAATATTGATATTTATAGTGCTTTTAAAGTCCTCCTTCTCTCTTAATGTGGATGCCTATACAGAAGTTAGATTCATGAACCTAAATTCTGCTTTTGGATATAGACAAGCTGGCTCCTTTTCTATTTGAACAGAAGGAAATAAATAAAGGAGCCTGCTTATTTATAAGAACTGTGTTGGTTTTCAGCTAAGATGGAGGATGTCTGATCTCCTCAGTCAGAAGTTCCTCAGGATCAGCAACTCCTTTTTCAATTAGAAGTGCCTGATCTGGCCACCAATTAACTAAAGATATCTGCAGAAACGTCCTACTACTTGAGACTGTGAAGACAAGAACACAAAATTTATGGGGACAGAGGACGAACAAGAAGTGAAGATTTGGTCATGAGGCATGATTGGGAAATGGCAGATTCTGCTCTCTGCTCCCAGGCTGTTTTATTAAAGATTCCTGAAAAAAAATGCATGGAGCTCCTCGAGGCTCATGAGCACAGCTAACAGAGGCAGCAGATGYTGCATCTTGTGCAGCAGCCTCTGACTTCTCCTTTTTTTTGGGGACAGTGGCACAGGACCCTTCTGAGTGTGTCTGCTGCTGCCAGGTAAGGACAAACACAAGGTCAGGGGAGCCACAAGGCTCTGGGACTGAGGGAGCTCTCACARTTTCTGGCCCAGAGCACCGGGAGGCTTTGATTCAGCTGCCACTGGACAGGAGGGGCYGAGCAGCCTTTGAGCTGCTCTTTTCTCTAGGATACACTGTGTTATGTGCATTCAGACCCACACACAGAACCCTTCTTCCTTGCCACGGGAAGAACCAGGTTGTGAGCTGTAAAACACAGGCTGTGCAATCCATAATCATGCAAGAAATCCTAATTATGTTGCCCTTTCTCTTTCTCAGCTCCTGACTCTTACAGAGCCATGAGCACAGATGGTTACAGGCATATACCTCTCTCTGCCCTGAAACTGTTTAATTTTAACCTTTCTTTTAATATCTTCTTATAACAAATGTGAGGCTCTTGAGTTGTCCTGTTTATTTCTAGGTGACCATCAAATGCTGAGATATTGTGGTCTGTGGTGAGAAGGAACATTTTGAATATCCACAAAATGACATTGTTAACTTTAGCAGATGTGCATGTTTTCCAGTTGGTCCAGAGATGACATTTCTCATATTCAGGAGGACTCACTTCATATCATGAATTAGTGATGCTATTGTACATTTTACAATATTTTACATAATTAAACGTGACGATGCCATTTGATGTGGACAATTAAGCTCATATTTGTGAGCAAAGTGTAATTAACAGTATAGACACCGTGCCATTTTGGAATTTGCTTTCAGTGAGTCTAATTACTTCACATAACTAAAACACATTTCAAAGTTTATCTTTAATTTAGTTCTATCCTTTGCAATTAAATCTTTTAAGACAGCTAGATTAGAAACAGAATGTTAAAACATGAAGWCTGTTAGAATGCATACCCAAAAGCTCCCAATTTTTAGGCTGTTTCAATAACAGATTCTGCAAAGAAATTATACTTTTTGCAGAAAATGCATTTTATGACTTTACAGAGAAACATTTTTCTTTGGAAGTTCCTGGGGAAATGTACTTCCTGATTCATATTCTATGTCCCTGACTTCTTCTCTGTACATCTAAATGTTTCTTTGAAATTACTGAAAGATTTATCTCAAAGTGTGCACCAAACTTGTTTTCCTAAAAAWTAAGGGATATCATCTATAGCTGCAGTGATAATTTATGGATGAAACCTTAGGGTATTTCACAGTTATATTTGGAGGTTTAAATGAAACAGTGCCAGGGGCTGRGCATTTGGACTTGATTGTCCAATACATTTAGGGGAGACCCCTGATATTTCCCCATGTGATTCCTGTCCATGSTGAGGAGTTGTTATTTGCTGTATATCATCCATAATAAGCAATTTAGTTGCATTTACCATTTTTTTTTTTTGTAAATTTAGATTTTTTTTTTATTAAATGAGAATTTAATAGCATGTCTGTGGTCATACTGGGCCAGTTAAGGCAATGTCTCTAATTAGTTGAGCAGCACAGATGTCAGCTGCCTCTCACAACAATCGGCTTCCTCACAGTCAGCTGATGCCACAGGGCTTRATGGTTTGAAATGCAAGACTGTGCCAGGAAATGCAGAGCTGTTGAATTATCTCCTCACTGACTTTTAGTCTCAATATTTCTAAGGTAGGATGTAGCTGAGAATGGCATTAAAAAATAATTTGCTATTGTTTTTGTCTTACATAATGGTTTTGAAAAATACAGGCCAGAGTCTTTGAAACTGTCTCAATTTTAAGCAGAGGCTCTGAGAGTCAGAACACTGTCCACCCACTGCTCCAAAGGATGCTTGTAGGAGTCTGCTAATCTAATGAATCTGAATGTTTTCAGTTTAAATCTCTACACCTGAGCTCAATTTCTGGGCTTCTTTTATAGATAATAGAGAAAAGCAAGTACTTCTAATCTCCTTCCTTCTAACTTAAATTCCCAAAACAGCTCAGATGACTCACAGGCCGTTAAGTGCATATTTATGAGAAAACACCAGAAAAATTAACTGAGAAAAACTAGGCTGTAGCTGATTCCTGGATGTCATTTAGAGCACCCCTCTGCTCAAAGCAAGACTAACTGCAGTGTTAGATCTGTTTGCCAAGGGCTCTCCATGAATTGTTTTTTGCCGGCCTAGAAAAGGGGAGTCATTACCTCAGAGGTAGATGCTCATATTGCACATGTCCTCACACAGGCACAGGAGCTCTTTGCCCTGTAGCTGTTTTTGTGTGTGTGCTTGATGAGTGTTCAGATGGACTAGCCTTCCAGCAGCTGTCAGGAACATCTGGAGCACAAYTAAAAGCAGAAGAAAAATTGTGATGCTAAATAAAGTAAAGCTATATGTCAGCCCAGCAGAAACGTGCACAAAGATGGACTWGTTCCATAAAAATTTATCAAAGAAACACCTCTCTCTACAGAAGTCACATTCAGACCTTTTCCAAATGAGCTTGTCATGTCAAGTGYAATGATTTAGGAGTATAATTTCATTTGAAATTTAAACTAAATTTAAACAGTTTGAAGTTTAGTGTCTAAATTTAGCTGCTGACGCAGGGGTGCGTATTGGCTCTCCAGGTACCTCATCTGTGCTGGAACCAGCAGAGCTGCAGAGATTCAGGTACCCAGTGGCTGGGGCTGTGATACAGATGCCTGAACACGTCTCTTGTGTCACTTTGGATGTCCCAAGATGTCTTATCTATAATTTCAAATGGAGAAGTCCTTCCTGCAGGTCTTGTCTTGCACCACAAGTGCCAATTATTCCCTGGCTGGTGTCTTCCACAACCTTCCATGGTGCTGGGTGTCTTCAAACACCACCTAAGATGTCTTGATATTGAATTGTGTATATGTCCACCTACCTGCCAGGTTTTTTTAGGTGCCATCCATCATAAGTACCATGGTTTCTCTGAGAATTGAGAACTGCCCCTGAAAAGTGCTCCCTCTGGATTACCCACATTCTTGTACACGCTGCAGGAAAGTCACAGAACATCAAGGTTTCCCTCCTGAGACCAACACAGCCAAGAAGGGTGTCACAATAATGCAGCTGAAGTCCTTAGGAACCTCCCACTATTCCCTGGGAATTAAAAAATAGGAAATGAAAGGCTTAGTGAAAACSTCTGTGCCATGAAATATAGCAGATATCAATGTCATTGACAATTTGCCAACTGGTTAATGTGGATCCAGTCCCTTGATTGCTTTGAGTCTTCATTTGCCTTTAAATTAAATTGAAATGACACAAATTCTAAAGGCTTTGAGATTCTTGATTCAGAGTGATGTGTAAGAGCGGAGGAAAATTATTTAATGTTTAAAATAGGAAATCARGAAATATTTTAGTTCAAACTGCTGCTGGATCTTTTGAAAAAAGAAATTTCTGAAAAAGAAGCTCTGGGGAAGTGAAAGGAAATTATGGTACAAAATTTTTAGAAAAAAGAATCATCGAACAACCAGGAAAACAGAGGCAGTATTAATCCAAGTAAATAAGCCACCCAGTTAAGTAAAATTTCAGCTCATTGTTTGGCTCAAAATTTTGCTTGTCTGATAAAGAAATAATGTCTCACTGTTTTTATAAAAATATTAATAGGACTTGATAGGAGAAGTGACATTTCCATGCTAACTTCTCATTGTATTTATAAATGTGCAAAACTCTGCTGGATTTTTTACGAATTCGCATCAACAAGAAGAGGTTTGAATGAATAAAAGAAACAAGATGCACTTACCAAATATTTCCAGATGTTTTACTTCAGGGTCTCCAGCACACTCAAATATCTAAGGTCAGTTCTGAAGACCCTATTCTTCTCTGTGAAATTCAGAAGTAATTCTACTTATGTTAATAGAATGAGATTATGCACAATTCTTASCAGATGAGGTATGGGACCAGATATAGAATGGTGATCCATGGAACAAAGTCTAGTTGGAGGCAAATAACTAGATTATATCCTATTTTCAGCACACACATAATTTTAAACATATAAAGATGTAAATAACGAAATCAGTCAATATTCCTTCAGTATTTAAAACTATTCATTTTTAAGTGTTTCAGATGAAAGAGCAATTCCAGATTAATGGGAAGATAAAGCTCAGCTGCACAGTGACACTTGGACAGGATATGGAAAAAAATGCCTAATGAATTTATTGTGGAACAGAATATACTGCATTATCTGAATAAGGAAAGGAAATTTCATGACTGCCACAGAATCTGAGGCTGCTTCTGAAATTCTAAAATAGAGCGCATTTGAAATGCAGTAATTTTCTTTTTTTAATTTCGTTGAATACCAGGAAGGAAGTGAGTTTTGCTGAARGAGAGCCAGCTATTGGCATGCTTCTTCAGCAATCTATCATGGCTTTGCAACTTTATTTTCTTGTACAGCACAACATATAAAAAGAAAGCAGATACATTTATCCAGCTCGAGTCTTGTCTGAACTGCCCACACACCAAGACTGAAAAGCAGCAGAACAAAGTCAYYAGTCAGGTTTTGTTCTCCTGTGTGYTCTTTCAAATATCTGGCAGACCTGTGGGATGTCTTGGATGCCCTCTTAGTAAAGAATGCTCACCTGAGCTGTCCTATGCTTGTTCCTTCATCTGCAAGTTTTCCAAGATGAGCCCCTGCCTTTCTAGTGAAAGCAGGAGTGCTTGGACTTGATTGCATTATTCCCACAAATGCTCAGGAAGAGCCCCTTCATCTCTGTATTCAAGTCCATTTTTAGGATTTCAGGCAAGGATGTTTCAAAAGCAGTGGTTTGTTTTGGGACTCCTGTGATATTCAGGAGCAGAGAGTCGCTGCAAGTCTCTAGAAATCTCAGCTGCCTGGAGTTAAGCAGTTTTTTCAGCTGCTCATCCTTTCTGGGGACTAAAAACTATGAAATTTTGCGACAGTGCTTCTGTGGAACTTTTCAGATTGCTGGGTTAATGTTTCACTCCTTAGTTTCATGTACTTGTACTAACCACCCACCCACCTGTTACCACGCTTGTTTGTCTGCTTCTTATGATACCTATTTTCAGTTGCTCAGTTGAAGGAAAATAAAACTTTTTATGCAAATTCCTCCTTTTAGAACKATGGCATTTCATCCTGTAAATGGAACTAGGTCATGGAGCTTGTCAATAGTTTAAGCATGTTAAGACACAAAGGGATTAAAGTATTAAATACATGCCTTACAAACAAGAACACAATGAATTATAATAAACTTACCCTAAAATATAATTTACTCAAAAATATATTTCTTAACCTATAAAATGCATGTAGCTTTCAAGATTTTTTATTTCCTAAAAGATGGCCTAGTGAATTGAAACAGTAAAATTTTATTTGAAAGTAAAAGTTTGTTCAGCCTGGAGAAGAGAAGGATCTAGAGAGACCTAAAGCCCTAAAGTAGTTACAAGAAGTCTGGTGAGGCGTGTTTTACAGAGGGAGAGGAGTCATAGGACAAGAGCTTTAAACACAAAGACAACAGGTTTAGATTGGATATTAGGAAGATATTCTTCATTATGAGGATGGTGAGGCCCTGGACATTTGCCCAGAGAAGCTGTGGCTGCTCCTTGCCTGGAATTGTTCATGGACAGGTTGGACAGGGCTTGGAGCAATCTGGTCTAGTGGAAGGTGTCATTTCCTGACATTTCATGATCTTTAAGATTCCTTCCAAACCTTCCTGATTCTTCATCTGCACATGGGCCAGCTGTTATTGCACCTGAGGTGTTTAGTCTGTTACTAAACGTGGATGAAACCATGATTGGTCCCTCCTGTTCCCATGTTAAATAAACTRTTACCCTTCATTAAGGGTGAGGATCACCCTTTCAGCTGCCTAAAAGCAGGAATCCAGTCCATACAAGGCATTTAAGCTTTTAAAAAAAACTCTTGGAGATGGGTGTCTTCAGGAGGTGAGATATCCCACATTGAGCTAGACAGCCAAAACCCTCATCCAAACATATCTCTCTTACCTGCTTTTCTTAATCATTTATAGCCACAATTAACTCTTTTCACTCCTAGTTCAGTCCTAACCTGTGTGTGTTAGCATTGCTTCTGCTCAAAACCATATGCTACAACAATTCCCAACCTGATTGGATTAATTAATGATTAAAAACCTCCTCCTGCATGGTAATGCTAAAGCCTTGGGATGTGTGGTAGCTGAGACATTGGGCAACCCAGGATAAGCTGACAAACTCCGAAATTATTTTTGTAGACATACGAGAGAAATCTCTCTTAGACAAGGTGTTTCTATTATTTTCAGGCACTGAGATAGAAAGAGGTCACTTGTGTAGGCAGTGTTGACTTTGAGGAATTTGAGGCAAATTCAAGTGGAGATGTTAAGAATTAAATGTGTAGTGATCAGAGGCAATAAGATTGATTTAAGATTTAGGCAGGAGGTAAAAGCCTTTAAATGAAGGGGTCATGAATTTTGTTTTTATGAACAGCAAGGCATCAAGCCAAGCAAGATAGAAGTGTTTCTCTGCATTTCTTAAGATGACTCTGCAGAATTGCTAATCCAGTAAATACAYAGACAATACTCTGACCTTCCAGGTCCTTATCTGCTGATCCAGGAARGCAAAAGTATCCCCTTGTATTTCTGCAACAGAACAAAAATATGCCAAGTTCAGACCAGAAGTATGAAATGTGTGCTAAGACTGACATTGGAATATTAAGATAGTAAGTGCAGACCAGAGAGGTCCCAAATAAGGCAGCTATTTTGATCTTTTTTCTTTCTATTATATCTAAKAATAACACTTCAGTGCAATTTTGTGTCCATGGCAGGCTCTAACYTGATGCAAGGTGATAGTGTGGTTTATTTTCATTTAAGTTAGATTTTGGGTTCTGATTTAGAAGTGAGCTAAATCTTTGTTGAGCAGGGCTGAATTGGAAATACAAAGACAGTAATCTACTGCTAATCTTGAGGTCTTATCCATTAAGTGCTGTGATAGCAAAGTTTCCCTCACCATACTTTGCCCACCACGACTAAACATGCATTAAAACATTTCCAGTGTTGAATCTTGCCCTTTAACCTGTCAGCTGACAAAGACAGTAAGAATATTGCTTTCTCCTAAATAAACCAATCTTTTGTGGTGTCAGAGAAAGGAATCATATTGTTCAGTTGTTATCTCAAATCATATTGTGCAGTTGTTATCTCAAATAACACCTACTCAAGATTAATTTCTATGTATTAAGGTATYGTTAAGGACTTAGCTAGAGAAGAGGAATGTGCAGGATTTGCAGAGAAAACACTCAGACAAAGGTRTGTGAGTACATTTTTAGAAACACAGGAGGATGTCTTTGAAGGATCCAGAGGGGAATTTCATCTGCCTCGGTCTGGAGGTTTGACTCAGGCAGATGACTGTATRGAGTTTGTAATGTCTCATTTGCTGTGTTATTTCTCAATGAGTTGTGACTCTGAAATTCAGAGTTTCATGCTCTCTTTACTGCACCRCACCATGCACAGCCTCTCTGCTCATGGCTTCCATCACTTTTTAATTCTGAGAATTAAAGACAGAGTACTTAGAATCATAGAATAATTTAGACTGGAAAAAAACTCTAAAATCATTAAGCCCARCCATTAACCCAGCACTGCCAGACYCACCCCCAAACTGTGTCCCTAACCACCACATCCACATGTGTTTTGAACACTTCCAGAGACAGATTCCCCCATTTCCCTGGACAGATTTCTTGACAGATTCCACTAATGYCAAATAACTTGGCACATGTGTAACAGACTTGGAAAGTGGAAGAGAAAATGAGTATTTCCCAAGTATTTTTGCTCATGTTTAAACATAGCTTGATTTATTTATTTATCAAATCAGCCTATTGTAGAATTTCCAATTTGAACAATGATAATATTAGCACATTGATACTGTTTTAAATGTCAGTGCTATAATGCCTAGCTTTCTTGAAACTCACCCCTCTATGGAGAAGATATATCAACATCTGAAGAAATGCATTCAGTGAGGGGAGATGAAAGATTTTCATTGCTCATACAGGTGCTATTTTTAATTTAATTTGTCTCTCACCTCTCCTCAGAAATCTCACCTGTTTCTGTGGATCTGTTACAGCAAAGCTGTCAGGAAATGCCAATCATCTGCCAAATGGAAATACTGCAAACTGTGAAAAAAAACTAAACTGAAGTGAGTGGGTGTTGAAGCCTGGGCAACAAAGAGTTAAAGTGCTGCAGTGTCTCAAACACCGATRATCATTGTGGAAAAGGGAAAATTAGAACAGGATCTGGCTGGAGGAGGGGCCGTGCAGAGGTAGGGCAACACTTCTTTTGGACTAAACTTCCCTGTTTTGGTCCATGGGGACTGCACAGAGCAGTGCAAGGGCAGGAATGGGGCCCAGGAGTGGGCAAGAACAGTAGKGTGGGATTGGGACCAACCAAGATCCTGAAAGTTACCCATTTTAACAAAGATGTAAAAGAATGGAACATGCATGATAACTCGTTTGCATGAGAAGTGAGAAAACCAGCCTGAAGGTGAGAAAAAATTTTCTATAAAAAGGATGACCTGAAGAGTTTGGGTGCTGCCCCAGACCCCAACAGGATGCTCTGTTGTCCRGATCAATGTTGGACCCAACATTGGTGATTTCCTTTCCTCTCCTATCTGCTCTCACTCTCACTCTCTCTCTTCCCTATTTTCTTTTATTCTTTTACTTACTTTACTTGCTTTACTATTAAAAGATATGAGTAGAAMAATACCAATTTTCTTTCAGAGTGTGTAACTTGCTAAGAAAACTTTATCAGGTCATTTGGACCCTTCTAGCTTTTGCTTTTCTTTTGCAATCACAGGCACCTACAAATCTCTGGTGTTCCCTTCTCCTGAGGAATGGAACATGACAGTGGGGGATCCCAATGCCTCACTCAGGACATCCTTGATTTTGGTTTCATCTTTGCCCCAGGGTGACTGGGCTCATGATCTGGCTCTTGGCATCTGTTTTGGGTTGCACATCACAAGGTGGATGTCCAGGTCATCCTTAGAACCATCTGAGAACCAATTCCATAGCCACATTTCTAAGCATGTGTTCTTGAGGGCAATTAATACTTCTGAAACAAAAAAAGTGAATTGATCGAATGGTTTAAGAGATTAAAATACATATTCTGACAAAAGCATAGGTTTGATTTGTCGGTATTTATTGTAAATTATAATTATTTTTTCTTGGAAGAGCTGAATTAAATCTGTGGATTGCCATCGTGATATTTGGGTTTGTTAGCAATAAAAAAAAAATCCCAATAAAAATGCAAGGACTGAATGGATGTTTTTATGTGGAAAAATCAATACATTGAAAAAAGTTAAATTATATGAGGTCTGATGAGAACATTTTGTTTGATTTGTGGCAAAAGTTTCATTTGCCCTTAGCATGACTTTGKATTTTATTGGTTTGGATGCATCTGAGAGAAATTTCAGATAAATATAAAATAGAACTCTTTCATATTAGAAAAAAAGCTTAAATGTTTGACTTTCTCAAAGAGGTCCTTAACTTTTTCAAAGGGCATCCTTTCCCCCCAAGGGATYCAGGGAAGTCATGTCCTGGCCAACCTCCAGAGTGGCAGTCAGGTAAATACTGACCTTGCTACTCAAAGAAATCCAAACGTTTTTTCTTCCAAAACACTTAATTTGCTGCTCCACAGACACGATCCTGGTGTCTTTGATCAGTCACTGAAGCAGGAGATGGGGAACAGCCTGGAGCTGGGAGAGGGTTACACTTGTACCTGCGAGCAGGAATGGAACCTGTGACACCCAACAAAACCTCACTGCTCTTTGCAGTCCAATGAGGGGCCCATTACTGCAATTATTCCATTCACATGCATTTTCCTCTTCACTACTACTTACCTTTTATTACTTATTTATTACCTTCATCAGGCCAAAGTGTCCCACAGGAAATCTTTCAGAAACTACAATTTCTGTTCTGGGAGAATATATAGCTCACYATCATTTTAAAAATTGTCTGCTAAAAGAACCATGCAGGCATTGGTTAATATAGATATTTAATGTCCTTAATGAATCTTTACATAGCAATTAAAAACAAGGGAGATAATTTAAAATATATGGTTTATATGCACAATGTATCTTGGATTCAATAAAGCACAAGCAGACAGGTGAAATCAATGTGAAGAAATATATGCAATGTGTCTCATGTTAAACACCATTCCTGGCAGAAGTCTGTGTCAAAAGCAMCTTATAATAATCTTTCTGTGTTGTGCTATCTCTTAGCAATTCTTTATTCCAAAATCCTGCAGCAACAGTGAAAATGAGAACTCTCTGTTAACATGAAATCGATGTGTTGCTTAATGGCTCATATGAACATCTCCATCAGGAAGCAGTGGGCCTTCCCATAATTGTTAAATGCAGGCATTTTCTACACTCACTATTATATGTGCCCCCATTAGCCCAGAAATATTCCCTTCTTCCAAAAGTAGGACTGCAGATCTGAGGTGCAAACTCTGCATAAAACCTACCAGCTCAAATCCAGCTGAATAACAAAGATCAAAAGTGGTTTTCATTCAGACAAGCTTTGAATTGCTCTTTTACTGAGGAGGAACAACTTGGGTAACTTTTATTTATTTCAGGCTGGGTCCTTTGATCYGACATCTCCCTCAAACCTGCTCCAATTCCTGCTGTAACATGAAAGTTGAGAATRCCTTTTTTTTTCAGAAGGGAGGTGTTTTCTGTGCCTTTTGAAGTCGTCCATCCAAGTTCTGATGTCAACACTAACTTGCAGAGAAGAGAATCGTATTAGGGTTTTCTTGAGGCACAGAGTGAATTGACATAAATATGAGTTATCTGCTAATATTGTTGTTTTCGTTGCCTGGGCTGATGACTGTGACTCTTATATCCAGTGCTGGCCAATATATTCAATATCAAAAAAAGAACAATGTCTTACCCTTTTGGACAATAAAAGTTGTTGCCAATAATTTCTTTGAGTCAGTTGATTCATTTTTATGACTGTTTTTGTTTTCTTTGTGCTGATATTTCTGAAGCATTTTGTTGACCCTGGAAAAACTATTTGAAATGAATGTATTTAATTTTTTTTATGGTGAAAATCACACTGTGACTCCAAAATGAATTGACAAAAGTTAAGAGTGTCTCTGTTTAAGTTAGAATTGCTCCTCATGACTATTTGCAAAAAGAGTAAAATTTCTTAAATATCTTTTAATAGAGATAATTAACAATTTTATTTAAAAAAATCCATCATTGTTGCAATACTTGCATTCTTTATTTGCTTCCTGCTATGGAATGAGATGAAGTATTTGAAATTTTATTACAGGACAGCCACTGATTTGGGTGTACATGACTGTTTTTAAAAAATTGCACAATTTTCAATTGCTAGTGCTTAAAAAAAAGGGATTGGAAAGTGAAAGTGCTTCTTCAAAGATTTTCTTAATTTTTCCAAGCCTAACACTTACTCTATTTTTTAGTTCAGTAAAGAAGCTAAGTTTGTTTTATACCAAAATTTCTATATTAAAGATATGTCTGTACATCCTGAAATTGATATTTTTTTTCCCTTCTGGTTTGTTGTGATATTTTTGTGCTACTGTTAACTGAGATCTGCCTGCTGAGACCACAACCCTACATTGCTRGCTGCTTAAAATAAAGCAACCATTACCCAGAAAATCATCTAAACTGAATACCCAGGCAAGAAAAGCATGAGAAGAAGTAAGTTCGATTCTTGTTTTCATGCTCAGGCACTGAGATGCATCGGAGATTAGTGGTAAAATTCACATTAGAGTGGTAGGAAAATGAATTCTTCCCTCTCATGGCTGTGAAGCACAGATTAGCCCTGGATGAGCAGGTAGGAGTTGTGACCCCAAAGGTTCTGTATCAAGGGGAGGACTCTGATCTCCTCTCTTATTAAGAAACTCTGAACCATGGCAGTGAGAAAAAAGACTAAAATTCTCTGTGGTAAGCATTTCCATAATCACATATATTATGTATTTCTCTTGCATTAGAGTATATTAAAACAGATTCACTGAACTTCCAATTGTTACATGCACATGCTACAAGGTATCTGTAACATTTTAGGGTTATATAATGGTCTCTAAAGCACTCAGAAAGCATCATTATTTTTCTGTCTCCCCCACCTGGACCCTTTGATCATTCAGAGGAAAGATTCTCATGGACTGACATTTCCCTCTGTCAAAATATATTTTGAAAGGAAAGCTGGGTGGCTGCTGCAAGCAACTGTACTCTATTAAGAGCTGCTGGGAAGTTAAGAACAAGGTATTGCATTTCTGGAAGGTTTCCTTTCTGAATGCTGATGGGACATGGCTGTACCAAGCAGAAACCATTGGCATTCCCATTGCCCATCTCTGAGATGAGGTCTGAAGCTGCCAGCCCTAAAACTTCAGCTTCTTTCAGTGGGAGGAAAGGGCACTGCCTGCTTGAGTTGGCCAGATGAGATGCTGAGCACTCAAACTCCTGCAGYTGAGAAAGCTGTGACCCTCTGGGAACAGGGACAGCAACATTTATTACTTTTCTTCTTATCCATGAGCTCAGGCAGCACAGTTACCTGTGCTGGCAGTGGAGAAGTCCCCAGCACAGCTTTGGATGAACTCTCAGGGATGATAATTCACTCYTGTTCTCAGCAGGCTGAAATAAACCAATTCAAGCTCTGCATGGCTAAACCTTATTTTGCGTTTTGAGTATTTCTAATTCGTTTTGCAGCCTTTCCTGTGGACAGGCCTCAAGTTGCATGATTTGATTTGTTTGTGCGATTCTCCAGGCGTGTGAACTCATGTGGCATTGCAAATGGGGCAGATGGATATTCCTGCTGTAGTTTACAGCTTTGGRAGTGTCTGGGTTTCCTGTTTTTTAACCCCCTTGGGTGCACACGTGTGAGGTTTGCTGCGCAGGAGGGAAGGGAGGTGTTTGATCACCTTGCACACATGGTGACTTTCCCCTCTCTATGAGGACTTAGTACTGCTGAGAGAAAAGGGGGTTGAAGCACTGGCACTTTTGGGATTGAAGGGTTTTACTCCCGACCTTCAAATTAGGGATGGAAATCCCATTTCCTTGAGGCCTCGATGTTCTCATGCTCCTGCTAGAAAATAATGACCTATTGAATGGGTTAGGGATTAAATTGCGGACAGTTGCAGCAAGCAGTTGCAAGCAGTTCTGCTGTTGGTGATAAATTTGGAGGCAGTGCTGGAGAGCATCCTCTGGAGCTTTCTGGACTGGAGCAGCTCTCTTGAAAAAGGCTTTCTCAGATATGTTCCAACAGACACACTGCTCTACAAGATCCTTCTGAGATACCCACACCTGCTGAAACGGGTGGAAGCAGGAGTGGGACTGGATGTGGAACCTCCTTTGCTCATTCTTGCTCTGGGAACTTGGTCCTGGCAGTGGAGAGACATTTCTGCTGTTGCAAATGGTGATTGAGTGTCTGCTGGAAARTSCAGGGAKATGATTAAAGGGCTGGAGCWGCTCTCCWGTGAGGAAAGGCTGAGGGAGTTGGGATTGTCAGCCTGGAGRAGGCTCCAGRAAGAYCTTTGAGTAGACTTCCAGTAAAGGGGASGTATAAAAAGCTRGAGARGSACTGCTTAYAAGGACATGGAGTGATAGGAGRAGATGGAATGGCTTTGAACTGAGAGAGGGTGGATTTAGATTAGCTTTTGGGAAGAAATTTTACACTGTGAGGGTGGTGAGGCCCTGGCACAGGCTGCCCAGAGAAGCTGTGGGTGCCCCATTTCTGGAAGTGTCCAAGGCCGGGCTGGATTGGGCTTGGAGCAGCCTGGGATAGTGGAAGGTGTCACTGCCCATGGCAGGGGAGTTGGAAGGAGGTGATCATTAACGTGCCTTCCAGACCAATCCATCCTATGATTCCAGGTAAATTATGCAAATGAGCTCAATAATTACATCTAGAAGGCAGTATAATGTCATACTACCCCTATTAATTCCTGCATTTCCTAATAATTTTTCCCTCTGGGATTTTAATTTTAGKAGTGGTATTCAAACCCTTATTAAGGTTGATGGGCTTTAAGTGTTGTATCTGAGGATCCCAATTCTCCTTTCCAGCTTSTTTTGAACCCCTTTTACCCATATGAAGTGTGTGGGGACTGCTGCTCTTGAGGTTTTTGCTCCAGAATAATTTGCTCCTGACTTTTGGAATAGATTGGAAAAGCAGCTGAACCAGATTTCAAGAGAAAGGCAGTAGCTCACTTTCACAACGGGTTTTGCTGATCCAGTGATACCATGGATATATCATTGACTTCCAGAGGGGCAGTGCAGAAGGTTGCTCCATAAATCAGGCATAAAAAATGCAAGGAGGATTTTTTTCCTGCCTGGTTCAGGGAGGCAGATCAGCTGATTGCCTCTTTCCTTGTCAGCAAGCTCCTCAGAGATGCTTTTATTGGCTGGGAATGTCAGTCCCATGAAACCTTCAGCCACAGACCCCCTGGGCAGACTGTGCAAAATTCCTCGTACTTGATGCCAAAGTATGGGAGAAACACGAGCGGATGAGGTAATATGGAAAAGGGGCTTCCTGGAGCTTTTTCCTTGATGGACAAGTGTGATCACACACAGGTTGGATGTGTCATCTCCAGCAGAAAGTAGGAGCCCCTGCTGCTCTCCAGATCTGCTTTCAGCTCAGGCTCACGGGGTCTCAGGTGTGTTCAAAGCCAGATTTAAATCTGTGTGGCTTTRAAGCTGTGAGCTCACCCAGAAGCCATCCCCCATGACTGGGAGAAAAAGCTGGAAAGGGATCTGGTTTTGGTATAGAATATCACAGAATCACAGAATATGCTGAGTTGGAAAGAACCCATCAAGATCATTAAGTCCAGCTCCTGGCCTCACACAGGACACCCCAAGAACCCCACCCTGAGCACTGTCCAAACACTCACTGAGCTCAGTCAGGCTTGGAGCTGTGACCACTGCCCTGGGGAGCTGTTCCAGTGCCCAAACACACTCTGGGGGAAAAACCTTTTCCTGGTATCCAACCTAAACCTGCCCTGACTCARCYCCAGCCRYTTCCTTGRGTCCTGTCACTYGTCACCAGAGTGAAGAGATCAGTGCCYGCCTTCCAARGAKGTTGGAGACCACGATGAGGTTTCCCCTCAGTCTTCTCCAGGCTGAACAAATCAAGTGACCACATCCTGTCGTTCCTTGAATAGTCCCAGGGATGGTGACTCCAGCACCTCCATGAACAACCTGTTCCAAATATTTAACCACTCTTTCCATGGAGAAATTCTTCCTGATGTCCCACCTGCACCCTCCCTGGCACAGTTTGGGGCCCTGTACTCTGGGCTGTCACTTGATACCTGGGAAAAGTGCCTGATCCCCTCCTGCCTATCCCTCCTTTCAGGGAGCAGAGAGTCAGAAGGTCCCCCTGAGCCTCCTTTTTTCCAGGGTGAACAATCCCAACGCGCTCCCCATAGGGCATGTGTTTCCAGACCCTTCCCCAGCTCTGTTCCCTTTTCTGGACATTCTCCAGTCCCTCAATGTCCTTCCTGAATTGAGGGGCCCAGAACTGACCCTSGATTTGAGGTGTGGCCTCAGCAGTGCCCARCACAGGGGGACAATCACTGCCCTGCTCCTGCTGTCACACCATTGYTGGTACAGMCCAKGTGCCATTGGCTTTCTTGGCCACCTGGGCACACCTGGCTCATGTTCAGCTGCTGTCACCAGCACCCCCAGGGCTTTTTCCTCTTTCCAGCCACTCTTGCCCATCCTTCAGCAGTGCAGGGGCTGTTGTGACCCACGGGCAGGACTCAGCACTTTGCCTTATTGAACCTCACACCGTTAACCTTGGCTCACCCATCCTGCCTGTCCAGGTCTGAAATGCTTTCAGCTTAGCTGAAACCAGAGAGAGTCAGAGGGGATCCTTCAGGCATTGAAAACCTGGATTTAAAAATGTATTTTGATAAATTTAGATGTCAGTTGGAGGTCTTGAAAGGCTTAGAGCACATTCTTCACAAGTTTTGCAGGTGGAATTTTTTTGCATAATTATAGATGTCTCTGTCTGACCGAATGCCTGTCAGTGGCAACAGGAGAGAAATCGGTGATTTTAGAGAAAGTTTTGTCTGATTGCAAAGTAGAAGAGGTGAGAAACAGCTCATATGTTTCATTTGGTAGTGATGCCCACGACTCTCTGCTGACTATGAAGAGAGGTTTCATGACTAGATGAAGTTTAGAGAATTCTAATGTAGGTTTCTAAAGTTATGGATCCCTCATTAAGTAGTGAAATAACTTCAGAAATCAGGCACTCAGTGAGCTGAGGTTGCCCTTGGACTTCCTCTGAAGCAGGTGGTGAATTAATGAGAAAGAGAATGGGCAAATAACCCAGGCTGGCTGAATAAATAAAGAAGTGTGGCTACCAAAGGACAGTGTTTGCGTCTATAATTCCTATCCAGAGATGCTCCCAATTCACTTTCTGAACTGTAGTGAGTGAATCCTGACAAGCTGGTGTTTACCGGGGCTCTCAGCTCAGCTGGGGCATGAGGAGCTGCAGCAGCTGCATTTCCATAACATCCATGATGGAATTATCATCCCCAAACTCTCCTAAGAACACCCTGGGTGACATCTGATGAGGTCACAAACAATTCTGTGTTAAAGACAGGGATTAACTTCAGACAGAGGGAATTAAAATCAGAGCCCCTCAGCTCCCTCTGCCACGGTTTTCTGTATGAAAAATAGGAATAGTTTCACTGCTGATAGCCTTTAACATTTTGTGCATGCAGATCATAAATTCCTAAGAATGGGTATTATCTCTTGCTACTTGTCTATACAATAAGGGCTTAATCTCAGCAGGAGCCTGTGGGTTTTCAAGTAACTCAAATCGTGTGGTATGTGATTTACTTACTTATCAGGAAGCAACTCATTTTACTCTGTTCTAGAATTTAAAAAGGCCATGTAGCCAATATTCTGCCCACCACAATAATGACAATAACAATTCCCAAACGTACCATATAAAATGGTTGGATTTATGAGAGTGTCTGGTGCTTTTTTGGACTCAGTTTTCACATCCTGACAATAATTCAATTCCACTCTTCCCCCACCCCTGCCAAACCTTAACAAACCTCACTGTGTTGGAGCTGCAAACAATTTCTTAGATATATAGCTCTGAAATAAGTATTCCAGGCAGTATGCTTTTTATTAACTTTTTTTTTTTTTTTTTAAAAAGGAGAGAATTTCAGTACTGCTAGCTCTCAGCCAAGGAGCATGTATCTTTTAAAATGGAAGAATATGTAATGTTAATTTAAAAGCCATGGGGTCTCCTGCTTTGGGAGTTCAGGATACATGAAAGGTTCAAAAGAAGTTATTCAAAATCAAAAAGTTAAACATAATGATCTTGAAGGAAGACATATACAAATGCAGATATAAAAGATGATTTTTAGAATGGAGCAATAATTCCTTAAAATGGGACTAACACAGCCATACATCATCTCCTTTTAGCACAGGAGGTGCCACTGGACTTCCTCAGCTCTCAGATTCTCATTTAGAGTCCCTGAAAATTTAGCTTGGCTTTGAGCAAAATACACCAGAGTTTAGCACAGCAACAAGAAAGGCTGGGTCTTAGGGAGCTGGAAGGCACCCTTAGGAGGGAGTTGGACTCATGAGGGGTTTGGGGGCTGAACTGCATCTGCAAAATGTGTTGAGAATTGAGTGGATCAGTTGGAGGTGTTCTTGTGTAAGCAGCTACCACATTATCTTAACCATAAATCTTGCCCTCTCAATTTTGTAAGCACTCAGCATGCAGCAGAACTTGCTTAATTTTCTCATTCGATTACCTGTCTCCATTTAATAGGAACCATGGAATTCTACAAACTAATGCAAATACATTACAAAACTAATTAGCTGGAACTACTGTGCTTGGAAAAAATGTAGGTTGCCATATGCATATGGCATCAAATATGCACTTTGGTTTCTATTATGGTGATGGCTTTGTATTAGCAGCAGTCACAGACTGGCAGACAAACGAGAAAGGATTGCAAATGCAGCTTTAATTGATGAAATAGTTAATCTGGAAATTAGGATTCTGTCTCTCTGCAATTGTCAGTCACACACGGTGAGTTTCCAGGCTTTCAGGCACATTTTGCAGGTTTTCTGCTGTGCATAATTTAATGCAGTTCCCTCTGCACCTGCCTCCCAGCCTCTTCCTCCCCACAAGGACTGACAAATTCTGAATCAAAGTGGGAGAGGAAAAAACCTCTGCTTCTAAAATGGGCTGATTTACCATCTGCATCAGAAAGGGTTGCTCCTTGGTTGTCTCCCAGGATACAAATGGGTTCACTCTCTGCTTATACCATTTTTTCATGCTGGTTCAAACCACTGAAGAAATTAAAAATGGGGCATGTTCTCAGCTAGTGTAAATCCACAGAATTCCAGTGACTTTACTTAACCTATTCAGATTTACACTAATTGCCTCCCAAATAATTTAAGTCCAGAAAAGTTTTTTATGTCCATCCATCCTGACAACACAGGCCATAAAATTTCATCCAGGAATTCCTGTGCTTAACCCAATAGTTATGGGTGAAATAGAATATGGCTTTTAATAAGACATGCAAGGCTGGAAGATTAACAAGAATTAGTGACTATGAATTCAAGATGTGCTGTGGTTGCTGTGAGCTGAAATTCMAGAACTGAACCCAGCTTAAGGACTYTAACAAGGATAAAGCTCATCACATTTTCCTGTTAACCACTCCTAATTCCCCCAACGATAAAAATACCCTTGTGTTTGCATTTTGAAATTCCCCAGGGCTGAGATACATCTGTTAGATTTGATTAGCCCTTCATCAGTGATATTGGAAAGCTCTCGAGATATCAGAGATCTTTTCTTGCACAGGGTATTTTAGTTCCTGATAAAGATGTTTCCTTTCTTTTCCCTTTATTATTAGAATTCAGTGAGCTCCTAAGGTCACGGAGAACCTGGCTTGAACCATCAGCAAGTCCAATTCCAAGGGAAAAAGATGAATGTGCGGAGTTGTTTGGAAACTCGACTGTGAGCAGCTCCCCACTCCTTGGTGCTGGTGCTGGTCCCTGCTCTGGGATAACCACTGGTGGAGATGGAGATATGGAGCAGTTTGTCTGTCCCTTGGGTTTCATGAAGAATTCAGCAGCACAGAAAGGTCGTGGTCTGGCTGCTGTTCATGCAGGCAGTGCAACTCAGACCATAGCTGAGTGGAGACCTTGCTGTTTCAGGTCATTTATGCTAAAATGACCACTGTCAGCTCATTGGGTGGTGGATGCTTGAGTGGATTCTCTGTGTCATGTACTCCTGTAGAAGCCTTGTAGAAAAGAAGGATAAAATGTGTGTCTCAAACACTGACAGAGGAATGACTTTGGAGTCAACCAAGGATTGTGGGTAATAAACAGACAAGGACTCTTGGTTATTTCAGACTGTGAGAAAGAACAGGATATGGCTGGAGAAGGGGTTATACAGAGACAAGGAGACACTTTTTTCCTGGGACAAAAGTACTCATTTTGGCTCCTGAAGATAAGCACAGCACAGGGTAAGGGCAGGAATGAGCTTGAGAAGTGTGCATGGGCTGTAGGGGAGATCAAGACCACCAAAGACGCCCAGAGCCCTCTGGYYSATTTCCAGAAAGGTYTGGAAGARTGGATGGCACATGGTAAAGGATTTGCACAGAAAGCTGCCAGCAGACCCTCAGATTACAGAATCTGTCACTGACTCGATCACTGGAGCCACACATCGATTTCAGTGGAAATGTGCCAACCTCTACTGCAGGATATGGCTGTGATCCTCCACAACCTCTGTCTCCCAAGTACTGCCACTTCACATCTGCTTCGTGGTGCTGTCAAAACCAGGTCAAGGGTCAAAGGCAGTGGAGAGCCACAGCATTTATTTATTTAAATGTTTTTAATTTTTCTTGAATGGTCAAATTGCAAAAAAAAAAAGCAGTGGCTCACCAAAAAAGCAGAACCTAATCCCTGTGTCGAGAGGCAGAGGTGACGGACAGACCAGCCCCTGGTGTAACCAATGTGTAGAGTGAGAGGAAGCCTGGCCAGGGAGGGATTGATTGATTGATTGATTGATTGATTGATTGATTAATTGATTGATTGAATTGGCTGCTTTACTCCAGCTTTGCTCTGAGCTGCCTTTGTTTCCATCTGCTCCGTGTGCAGCTGATGCAGAACAGAGCAGACACATTCACGAGTTCTGACTACCACAAATGAAGTGTTTGCCATCCTGGACTGCTCTCTGGGCTSTCCAGGACATGGATGGCACAGCAGTGCTCACATGGCACTGCAGTGAGATCCTCTGCCCCATCTGGGTTGCTGATCCCTTCAGCAGATCAGGGAACTTCTCCCTGGTTGGGAGGTGATGAAGGTACGGATTCTGCTGATTTGCAGCAGGAAATTGAGCAGGGGGAGATACTTGCTAAAGCAAGTAATTTGTCTGATTGCAGCTGCTCCATTTCAACACAGTGAGATATTTATTTTCTTAGTGATTGGTAACTGTGCCTGGTCAGTTGCCGACCAACCACATACAAGCTGGTTCGAATGCACCCTCTAAAATCCCCCAGTTAGGATTTGTATCACTACTTCCCAGATGAGTATCCTGGCCTCAAGACCCTTGCTTTCTGCGTGTTCTGGTTTGTTTTATTTTTTTTTATTTTTTTCTTGGAAGGACTGGATGAAGAAAGAAAAATAGGATTTTATTTTTGTGAATGAAACTGAGTTCTCATACTTCTCGTCAGCCTTTTATTGCAACCAAATCAAACATTCTTGTATACATAAAAGGTGCAAAAAAATATGAAAGTGATCTTGTAGTTAATGTGACAGCCTTGGTAATGAAAGATGTGAGTACCTGTCATATCCCAGCCCCTTATTTCCCATCATGGCCTATAAAATAAGGGTTTGTCCATTTCTTGGAGATGTTGAAAGGTTCCTAGGAGCTTCCAGGTTGCTGTATTCTTGTGCAGGGGATGGCTGGATGGTGAGTCCTTAGTCACTTTTACACACGAATAGCCATTTTCACAGACTCTCACAGACTGTTATGAAGTGTCAGCTGCACTGATGGTTTCATGACTGAAAGATAACTCTTTCAGTTCCATCCATCCACACAGTTTCTGCTGTGTTTGAGGAGTTTCAGAAGAAATACACTTTTCTGTTTGGTACAGACCTTTCAAAAGGGTGCAATTATCTCAAACACTCCATGTGCAAAAAGCCCTGCAGAGAACTCTGAAAATCCTTTCATTGATTTTAGGCCTTGAACCAGAAGTGCATTTTAGTGAGGGAGTTGTTTGCTCATCTGTGCCTTCTCAAGCATTGGAAGGCTTTGGCTTTCTCTGGACACGTCCTGTGGAAAACCTTCCATCAGCACCAACAGAGTTTGTACCCCTGTGGCTCCAGCAGGAGTCAGCTCCTTGTTTCTTCTGGGGATACAGGGAAAGGAGTGATGGCAGGTGCAGGAATGGTTCAGAGCTGTGCTGGGGGAAGCTTATGCTCAACATTGGGAAACATTTCTTCTCCATGAAGGTGGTTAAACACTGGACCAGCATTCTTGGAGAGGTGTTCAATATGAGGCAGGGTTTAAAAAGGTTTTGGACAATGCCGCTCCAACATCATCAAGTACACAGAAGTCCCTCTGCTTCTACCATGTCCACTGTCTGTAACAGATTTGGATCCTCTCCCATGGCAAGTGTGGCCTGCAGGTCACTGGGGACTGGAAAAGTCTCCTCTGGGTGCTCAGAAGTGGCTGAGGCGACCATGGATTGCCACCTCTTTAGGTATAAAACGAGGTCTGGAAGCAAGTGTGCACCATGATCACAGAATCACAGAGCTGCTGGGGCTGGAAGGAACCTCTGGAGACCATTGAGTCCAACTCCTCTGCCAAGGCAGGGTCACCTGGAGCAGGTGACACAGGAACACATCCAGGTGGGTTTGGAATGTCTGCAGAGAGGGAGACTCCACGCCCTCCCTGGGCAGCTGTTCCAGAGCTCTGCCCCCCTCAAAGAAAGAAGTTCTTCCTCATGTTGAGGTGGAACTCCTTGTGTTTTGTTTTATTTTATGGCCACTGCTCCTCATCCTGCTGCTGGGCATCACTGAAAAGAGTCTGGACCCCCCCTCTTGACACCCACCTTTGAAATATTTGGATGTTTCTTTTCTACACCCTCAGGTTAGAGGTAGCCTTTGGAAAGGGAGGATGTGACCACTCACAGTCACACAACCCTTGTCCAAACCCTTTGTGACCTCAGTTGTTCCATGTCTACCTTTCCTTAAGAGGCTTTTCTCCTGCTAGTGCAGGGCTCAGGATCTTTTTCTGCACTAGTACACATCCAGTGTGGGGGAAGGAAGTTATTGTTCAGATTTGTTTACTCTTGCACCCTCTGGGTTTGACAATATGCCAGGGAGCAGGTGCATAATGTGACAAATGCATTACTGTGGTGTCTGCCTGCTCTACATCCTCAGCTTGCAATTTTCAATGGATTAATACGTGGCATCTAAAATACAGGAAATTCAGCTTATTGACAATTTGATTTCTCAGTTACTAGAAGAAACGGAAAAAAAAGGTGCTGAACAACATTACTGGACCAGATGGGGAATTTACCAAGTGCATCTGTAACTCTGTAACTATGGAACATTCCTCTTGTATAGTTATTTTACCCTGTATTTTAACGGCACCGTGCACTAAAGAAATCCTCGAGCACAAGATCTGTAAGAGAAAGCGTGCTGCTGAATGACAACTGTTTTACACTCGTGTACTCACAGAAAAGGAGAGGTCTATGCATCAATGATTTCTTCAATTTCCTGAGCAAAGGGGATGGAAGGGAAGAGTGACTGATGAATAGGGTAGGCAGGGTGGAGGGCAAAAAAAGTAAACACAAGTGCTACTTTAAAGAAAAATTAGGAAAATAGATGATTGGGGATGGAAATTCTGTTTTTTGTCAGTCTACTTTTTTTCCATTTTCATCCTAAATTTACTCACTCTTTGGCCAAAATATTTTGTTTTTCTTGGCCTCCATTACCTCATGGTCTTCATCTCACCCAATGTGTCTCTTTTGTGTATCATACAACTTTCCTTCTGTCACATGTTTTGTTTCTACCTTATCTTCAGGAGATGAGGAGAATCACATGTTAATCTTCTCACTCAGCTGGAGTTCACTGCTTCAGCTGTGTCTTGTTCCACCAGTGTGCAAAATGTTTTCCTTTGTGTTTGGGGACTCCTATTCCAGATCTTTTTGCTTCTTCTCTATGGAYACAACTACACTGGTTAGAAAATCAGGCCAAGGTATGATCTAKGGCWGTGTWCACTGATTTTTCATGCTACAYAACTGCTAACRTATGCCTAGGATGGATTTATCCCATTACCACTGACCAGACACAGCCTGGGCAAGGCTGAGGGGAAATCACACATCAGGGAATACCTGTTGGGCTCTATGTTCCACATCAAACTGGGTTTGGCTCCTCCCTTTCTGCACCATCCTCCAAAGCTGTCCCTGGGTGCTTTGTTTCCTTGGATGTCCCACACACTCCTTGAGCCATTGCCACAACTCAAACATCCTGAGTTTTGTGCTATCAAAACAGCAATCCATGGGATCCAACAGTCCTCACAGATTGGAGCAGGAATATGCACAGTGAATAGCAATAAATGTATCTTCAGGCCACCTCAGTGGGCACAGGGATATGGAATGTGCTTGTGGGTGAGGTCAGCAGTTTTGTCTCTGCCTTTATTCAGCAGCAGAACCATATTCCAGAAGTTCTCTTTGTGACAACGGCTGTTGTTTGTTTTGTGATTGTAGTGATGCTACATTCTCTCCCTTCCTTCTTCTTTTGTATTTTTTAGTTTTATTTTGTTAAGGGAGCACAACATGATAGGGAACCGAGCTTTGGAAATGGATCCTTTGCCCTTTACACCCACCTCTGTGCTGTTTCATCATTAAAAAAAAAACAAGCTAAAGCAAAATGAAGCCTTGTTCCTGGGCATGAGAGGAGTTAGAGAGCCTCAGTGGTACTGGGAGGAGGCAGCTGATGCCTGGTGTGATCCTTGTCCAAAGTGGACACATGAGGAGAAATCACACAGAGGTGCCTGATATGGAGAGAGGGGGAAAAAAAGTAATTCTCAGAAAACAGAACCACATTTTTCTGGTAATAATAAGTGAGTACCCACTCTTTGGCCTGGAGGCCAGCTGGCATGGTCTGACAATAAACCATGTAGCTCCTTGACATCCAGGAAAGCAAATTTAATGTGGAACTAAACTCATGCTTCTCCTGTGCTGATAAATTCAGTTTGTTTCCTGCTGTTCAGCTGGAACAAATGCTTCCATTCCCACTGCCCAGATATCAAGCTCAGGAAATAGCTGAAACCCTGGAAAGGCATTTTTTTTCTTGCAATACATCAAGAAATGTTGTGGGATTTTGTTTTTTGTCAGTTAACCTGTTTTAAGACTGTTTTTTTTCCCCTGGCAAATACCTTTCATTTGATAACTTCTCACAGTCATATGATTTTTATTTWAAAATGCAGGTATGTATGAAGAACTGGTTTTAGTGGCATCAACAACAGAATCAGAGAAACAATTCTATAATGCTTTTATTTCAGCTGCTTACACCTGGATGAATCAATTAATATTTACAGTGGACAACTAACTCCTGTGGGAGCTGATTGTGCTGGACTTGGAGTTTGAAAGCACAGATGCAATAATCTTATTTTTCTGCCTCCAGGAGCAAAGATATTTGTTTTTCTTGTAGCAGAGAAAGGAGAAAATAATGAGATAAGGAGGCTAATGAGAAAACTAAATACTGTCATATCTATTATATTGAGGTGAAAACGTGGAGGAATCTTCTCCCTGTGGATTTGCTCTGCTCTTAAGCCATTAGAATTGTCTCAGATCTCTGAATCTGGTCTCTGCACACAGTGAAGAGAGAAAGCTGAGCTGGATTTGGGATCTCCACTTCTTAGACCAAGGCTAAATTAGGTTTTTGAATTAGGAAAACAATTACCATTTCCATTTAAATTTCTGGAGAAAGAGCAGTAATTAAAAGGCACTCTGTTGTCAGTCTGGCAGATTTTCCATTGCAAACAAACTGAGATTCAGAGCTGTGGAGTTCCCACACTGGAAGGTATTTTAATATCTTGGTCTCAAACCTTCTCACATAAAAGAAATCCCTATCAGAGCATGAATTTGTTTATAAGGGCAACATTCCCTCACTAAAATAAACTGTGCATTTTTACAAATAAGTGCAATCTTTTTCTGAACAAACACCTTGCAGTTCGGTCAATGAATGCAGCATTTTTCAAACAGCTGCAGCAGAGAAAATCTGGAAAATCCCAGTGGAGGAATTTTGCAAAGAATAATTCTAGACTAAGCTGTTGAGCTCCCTCTGTTGAGGTCTAAGGGGAACTGAAAAACTAAGGCCAAGCTCAGTCTTGTCAAACACTGTGGATTTCCAACTAAATTAAATGATATTTATAACAGAGATGAAAAAAGAACATTCTTTATGTATCACATCTGTTTCTCTAGTTGTTTCTGCTCTCATGAATCTGGTGTGACTCTACCAAGGTCATCAGAGCTACACTGCATGAACTAAGTTTGAGAAAAGATTTGGAATTTTCATTTCGTTTGACAGCATCTCTGTAGCAGTTCTTGTCTAGAGGGCTGTGGGTGGACTTGGGTTGTGCTTCACTGCTCCCCAGACCAGCAGAGAGCTGACAGAGATGAGATGGAAACGGTGAATCAGGACATCAATCCCACCCAAATAAAACTCACAGATGAGGAGAAATCTGCCTTCACTGAGCCTAAGAATCTCATTTTTATAGTATTAGATAAGCTGGGAAGATGATCTTCCAAGACATTGCAGCAGAGTGTGATGATTATTAGCTCAATTCAGTGCCACAATTACCACAGGCCATTTAGCACAAATGTTTCCCCTGTTGCCATCCATTATTCCAGGAGCTTCCATAATGTCAGTGAGTGCATCTGAGAGCACTGCATGTCATGAAAGAAATATGGTTGTGTGTGACCAGCACAGCTCAGCCACACATTTATAATTCAAAACCTTTGACAACACCTTTCTACTTGAATATTGAGGAAAAGGCTGCCACTGAAATCAGATGTTGGACCAAAATTCAATTTTTGTCATCATCATGACAAAAAAAAAGTTGCTTATCACATGAACAATTGTTCTGTCCTCTTGGATTGGGTTCATCTCAACCGTTTCCTTCAACTAAAATTCCACTGTCCAAATCTGAACCAATCACCTTGGACTGTCTGCAGAGTCAGTAGAGAGAAATACTTTTTCCAGAGGGCCATTTTTTTCTCATCCTAAAATAGATACCTGGATGGCATAGAGAACAATTTGTTTACAAGTA
>NW_026623257.1:4229781-4256858 GCF_030028575.1 Malurus melanocephalus | reverse complement strand
GTTGTCTTAATGTCTTACAAAAAATGGCATGGGGAAAAAAAATACTTATAGGATATGCTTGTTATAAAGTAAAATTGTTTTCTGATACTAACTCTCTTAACTTGGTATCTTACTTCCAAGGAAAGCCATCATATTTATATGAATGAACAATTATATTAAAGTTATGACAAGAATTTTAACACATTCTGGGACATTTTGGTTTTGCAAATTTACTGTCTATCCTATCTAAGGGCAGTATTGAACGTAACCCCTTCATTTCCTACATGGCTGCAGGCTGAGTTTGTCTTACATTTCCTCGTGCAACATGTCAAAGGAAGGACTTTGTCATCTGAGCCCGACAAAGATGACTTTGTTCAGTTGCTCATTTTGGTCAGGAGGTCCATAATGAATTCTCACTACAATGCTGCCCTTGTTGCTTTGTTCTCTTCTACTGACCCTCAGACCCTCAATCAACCACTTTCTCACCTGTCTGGAGTTTGTCACCTGTCTGGAGAGCTGAAGAGCTCCATCTGTCTGAGCTGCTCCTTAGCACACTGGCAGCCCCATCTCCTTTTCCCTGCTCCCCATGTTTCCTAAGGAGCCTGTATCCAGACACAGATCGATCACAGCCCTCCGGACACACAAGCTGTGCCCATCTCAGTTACTGCAATCACACCCCAGTTTTGCATTCACACACACCACACTTGGCCCTCCGGCTGGTTTACCCAGCTGTGTGCATTTGTGCACAGAAATGTCAGAAGTGCCCTTTGACACTTGTTTCATCCTTCCCAAGGGTCCTTTTACTCCTATCACACTGTCCCATGCACTTACTACCCCTGATTTCCTGTCTTTCATTTACCTGCAGTGCATCATCACAATCCTCAGTATATCTGGTTTAACATTCTCCTCAAGGAACAAGCAAGACTGGGGGCAGAGATGCTTTTAGGCCATTACTGTCACACGTGCCCCATCTCTTAGTAGCAGCTCTCATTCCTCAAGGAGACCTGTGGTTATAAAAGCCCAGACACTTCCCATGACACCAGGCAGTTGCCAACTGACAGCGTGTGTTCAGTCCTTCCCGAGTCCTGTTCCTTCAGCAGCAGAACTGGGATGAACACCACTTGGCCTTTCATGTCCTTATCTTTTTCTCCAGACTACTGTAGTCCCTCCTGATTTCTTCCCATGTCTCCCTCAGAAGTGATGCAATGCACAAAATGAAAGGGAACCTGAGTTGGAAAACCCTTGGCAGTTTCACTGGAACAATCTTTCCCATCCCAGTGAAGGATGTTTGCAAACAGCAAACCTCACAATAAGCAAAATGCACCCTAACACCTCTGTGGGCTTCTTCCATCCTGCAAAAGGGGGACCTCAGTCATCCTTACCCTGCACCTCCCCTTTGTGCAGGTCCTCTGTGCATGCCCTGTTCACTCTGAGGCCTCTCTGCATGGAACTTGATCCCTTACACAGGATATTACTACCAATTTTGTGAGTTCAGATCTGAGGGTAGATGAGGAATCTTTCTTTTGCTGACAGAGGTCACAAACTTCATGCCTCTCCCATCTTGGGAGTCTTTATCCTTCACTCATTCAAGCATGGTCTTTATCTGTCTCTCCTTCCCTGCCTCACAGCTCTCAGACCTTCCCTCTGCAGGGTTCCCCTGTCAAGATCATGTTCATTCCCCCTGACAGCACAAAGTCCACTCCACTCCCCCTGCAGCTCCTGACCCTGGTGACTCAGGGCCCTGATCAATCTCTGTCTGTGGTGCCCCTGAAGAAGCATCCCATTACTCCTTGCTGCCCCAGACTTGACTTTTACATTCACTGAAAGAGTTCTGTCTGAGCCAAGACACATCACCAGTTATCCAGCTCTATTTTTTCACTGTACAGAAGCTGTAAACCTTCTCTTATATTTCTTTTGCCAAGCTGAAATACATACAGTATTTCAAATTTTCAGCAATATATTTTTTTTTTCTTTTATAAATCACCTTGCACCTTAAAAAGCTTGGCTTCTCTCATGATAAACTTCTGTCAGTGATATCCTTTTTTTTTCTGCAGGTACACAGAGGTCTGCTCTCCCTGGCACATGAGCAATCTTGTTGCAATGGAAGCTGTTTACTAGTCTCCCAGAACTGACAGGTCCCAGAATAGAGCTCAATAAGGTTTAACCTACAGTTTACCAAAGGTAGAGAATGAAATCTGCACATTATTTCTCAGGATGCATGTTTCAAGAAAGCAGGAAACTCTGAGTTGATGGTAAGGGAAAACTAACATATAATATTATTAAGAAATGTAGCAAAATATCTCTCAAACTACAGATACACTTTCCTCATCCACAAAACTCCAAGAGAGCCAATGTAAAGAAAGACCAAAAAAGTTATTTACAGTTTTCTGTTATTTTTGTTCTTTTTAATTTTGTGGTGGTGAAACCAGTTAAAGATTCATATCTGCATTGTTTACAGTGATGATCAGCAATAAGACAGCATTTCTAAGTTTCACTAATTTGTTCCATAGTTGTCATGGTTTAGGAATGGTGTTCCCCAATTTACTTCTCCCACCAAGATGTTCCAAGTCAAACTGCCACTCATTTGCTACCTCTTGCTATCTTCAGCCCCTCCAGCTCACCCCACCCTCTGGATGGCTGGGGCAGTGAAGTGGTGGCAAAAAAGAGGCAAAGATCATGGGTTGAGATAAGAAGGTAAGATACGATTTACTGGAAAGAGCAATGAGATTAGGAAAGGAACAGTAATGGCAATGATTAAGAACAAAAGTGTATGAAAGAGAGGCAGATTCATGTGCAAAATGCTCATGAGCCCAGCCTAATGGGAATCAAACTCTCCTCCCCAGAGGAGAGTTCCTCTCCCTCCCAAACCCCTGTTCCCTGTACCTGGCAATGGCCTTCAGTGGTATGGAATAACCTCCCTGTCTCAGCCATGCCCCTTCCTGACTAGTGCAGAAATTAACCCTGTCCTGCTCGTAACCAGGACTACAGTAAACTGCCTAAATCCCATTTTGTAAAACAGACTATTTGGAATTTTTTTTTAAAGAGGAGTCTCCACCTGTTATTTCAAACACTCAATTCTCCTATTTAAGGTAAATTAAGTGTCCTGTCCATGATCCTTTGAAAGGACAAAATCTTTTAACAGTCTGTTTCTTCATTGTGGTTTAAGAACATACATTTAGACTTTATTTCTCTTACATTTAGATTAAAGTTTTCCTTCCACTAGAAAGCTTTCTGACAAAAGCACTAATTACATAGCCTTTCTCACCTACAAGCCTATTATTTCTGGGAAATCTTAAACCACTGGAGTATCATAGTCTTCCCCAAGCACAAATTTTCCGCAAACTGAGTAATGGCACGTCTATTATGATACAGTCACTCACATGCGTTTGAAAGAGATTGCAAAAATTCAGATAAAATTAATCAGTTTCTATCCTAAGAGAAAAAGGAATCAATCATCATTCAAAAAACTTTAACAATAATTCTTAATGAAAACCATTAATCTAAGCATATAATTATTGGAAGTGATACAAATGAAAAATATTTAACAACAGGAGGAATAAAGACAGTAAAAAAATTATACACAATGTTTTCAAAATAAACTGGTTTCTTAACAAACAGACAGATTTTTTTTCCCCCTTTCTTTTAAGAAAAATCTGTTTAAAAGAGGAAGAGATAGAAAGAACCAAGTCTACTAACATTTCCTGGTTAAAAAGTTCCAAGATAGAAGAGATGTAACAACAACAAATTCTGTAAGAAAGCAGGTTGGAGAAGTGTCTTACACTTCAGTAGACATTCTCTTTACATCTGCTAGCTTTACTGCTGCTAGGAGATTCTTGTGAAATCCTGTCCTGCACTCTTTAGTTACATCAAACCAGAGACTATTGGGCATTGTGTGATGCTCCTCAGTCTTTGGCTTCCAGGAATTCTCAGCATGGGGTTCCCCAAAGCACACTGCAGCAGCCTGGATATCTTGGTTTCACTGGAAAATAAAGATATTAGTTTTATCTAGTGGTGAACAGCTCAGATCCTTTCCCATAAGGAAATTACCTGGAATCACTCAGGGACTGGTATTTCTATCTCATTGTGTAGTCTCATCACAGGGCATTCCAGCTCTCAATGTATCTCTTAGCTTATGTGAATTAAAAAAAAAAAAAAAAAAAAAAAAAAAATCTGGTTACTTAGTAATTTAATTTGTTGGGTATTTGTAGTGTCTAAAGCTTGATGATGCTGAATACCTTTTATTTGAGACAAATTTTCCATAGAAAAGCTGAGTAAAAAATCTAGAGCAAAATAAACACAATTGCTCTATCAAAAAGTTAAGTGGACAATACTCCTAGCAGCTGGAGATGGAAAAGCTTTTTTCTTTCCTCTTCTGTCAACAAGGAGAAAATTCTCCACTGATCATGTAACTTCAGGTGTTGTTTTGACCCATAAGAATACTTTCTTGTGAAAGCCCTTGGATTTGATTCTCTATCATGAAGAAAGAAATCATAATTTTCAATATTTCAGGGAACAGATGTAGCTTATAACACAATCTTAAGGGAATAAGTATTAATAAATCAAATTCTAACAAATTTAAATGGTGCAAGGATTGAGTTTCATTCACAACCAAATTGCATCTATGTAGCTCAGTTGACTTCAGTACAGCATGAGTTTCTGATCTAGGCAGCTAAAGGGATGGAGAAAATGAGGCCTTCTAAGCTCTGCCCGATTTTTTTTTCTCATGTAGAGAGCTCTATACAGTCTTCACTCTTTGAAAACACTCAGTCCCTCAGAAAAGATGGATTTTATGCATAAACTTCCTCAGTTAGCCATTTGTCTTTAGTCTTCAGGCTTTCAAAATCAGAAACAACATTATGCTGACCTACCCCAGGAACAAATGGACACTTTCCACTGGGTTATATAAAGCTTTCAACTGATAATATGAAATTCAACTGATAATTAAGTAAGTTAAAGACACCTGATGCTTCATAATTTGCAGTCATTGGTGCTAAATAATTATGTAATGAAGAAAATGTTTTGGCTTTTTATGCAATCTCACACTAATTGGAAAGATTAATGATACTAAGCATATTTTGCAAGTGTTGAGCCATTTCTGAAAACACTTGTAGCATGAAATACAATATAGCCTAAAGACTGAAGTGTACTTAGAGGACAATTACTTTAGCTTCTAAACAATCCAATATGATTTTGCTCAAACAGTAGTGTCTGAAAAGGAGCATATATTACGTTTGGCTTTGTGCTTTGAGCTGCATCTTTTTTTTTGTATTTCTGTCACTCTTATTTTACATCACTAGGAATCATGCTAAGTTTGGATTAAATATCAGCTTTTTTTGTGTAAATGATGGATATAATATGATTACTTCACTCAAAGCTTGAATCATGAAAGGACCTTTGTCTGGTATAGCTTCACATAAGTGAGTCAAGGTGCATATTATATGCATGATCAAAAAGCAGAAAGTCTGACATTTGAAGGTCAGATCAGAGAGGGCAATAACAAAAAAGGAAATTATTAAGCATTCTTTTACCATAGAAAAAGGGAAGTAATAAAGGTTATGTGAGAACAAAACTTTTCACCAGAATCATGATAAACTGCTATAAGTACACAAGATTCAAACCCCCAAGACAACTCCTATGAGCCATTCCTATATTGCCTTATATTCAAAATTAATCTAATGCAGTCTCAAGATATGTATTTATATATATTGATGTAAAGCATTGGAGAATGTAAACATCGGCATGGACACTGCACTTAGATTGTACTTTGAGACATTTTTAAAGCCTGAATACATAAAGCGTGTAGAATTTGCTGTTGTGTATGGCCAAAATAGTATTAGCAAACAATCTGATAAAAGGAATTTTCAAAGGAATCTCAGAAAATGGCCTCATAAAATCTGTAGCTTTACTCTGTGAGTACTCCTTCTGAATTACTTACCAGTGCAATGAGCTGGATAAGCCACAAGTCAAGACTGGGCACTGCAATTAATCTACTCACTTTTCCTGATTTTGTGATGACAAATGGCAGACTGGAAAGGGACTGTGYTAAGGACCCAATTAGAGAATAGTTGCTGAAGTGAAAACAATGGAAAAAAAGAGACTGAACTTGCCCTTGCAGAGGCAAGGCTTTTGGAAAGAAAAGCTAAGCAGCTCTGTGACCAAATACCCCATTGCTGCCATGCTGAGGAACACGAACCACCTCGTCCAGGTTTGGATACCTGCACGAGTCCATGCTGAACCAGTGCTCTGTGTCAGATGCTACTCAGGTGGAGAACAAACCAAGGGCATTCCAATGCATGAAATCTGACAGGCAACTGTCGGTAGTGAGCTGCATCCTAAAATTTCAAGCAGAATAATGTCACACAGAAAAAGGTTGCAGTCATTTCAAGCCACAAAGTAGTCCATGTGCCACAAATATGACTGTTGAAAGTATTTTTTGTTTTCTGAAAAGTTGATAAAAAGTAATTTGTATAAATTAATTTTGCTGTTGATTATAAACATTAGCAAAAAATCCCAAATATAATTGTTAAAGGAAGGGAGGGCTTTGATATCAYAAGATTTGATACCATTTCTCTCCCTCAAGAACTTCCTAAAGCTTGATCTCCACAACTTTGTACCACAAGTTATATAGATACTAAACCAGAAAAAGCAATAGACATTCTGGGGACTTCATCTCACCATCCTCTTCTAAACACCAGTTTATCAAAGCTCTGAATCATGATATGGAAGCTATTTTTCTTAAAATGAAGGTTTGAATCTCCACTGATAATTTTTGCTTCTTCTCTGTTTTACTGCACACACCAACACATAAAAGAAATATTATTGGTTATATGTTAAGGAACCACAGCGATTTGCCTAGACAAATAAGTGATCTTGAGCTCCCTATCAATGCAGAACGTTTATTTCCACCTTATATATATATTTTGTACAGTCCCTGTGTGAGAATGTATATAACCTGTCTTTGATAAGTAAAGAAGGCTTCATCTTCCTTAAAAATTCAAAAAGCCTCCTACATAATTTAAGATCGTAATATATTCAGTAAGGTATTTCTTTGCTGATGAACATGACAGTTAATGAAAACAAGCTTTTAGAGACTTTTTTTACAGTGTAGTGTATTTTCTAGTGAAAGTCAACTAAGATAAATACTATTTCTTTTTAAAGTAGGTTTGAGATGAAGTTCTGTTGACTGAGAATATTTTTTTCAATTGTTTAACTAGAGCTAACACCTTCTACATGCTTCTTACATGATGTGTCAACATAATGTTACTACCAGGAGAAATAGCACACAAAAATAAAGACATTATATATGTTTCATAGCTTTTAAAATGCTTCTACTCAGATTTAAGGTTTGAAAGTATTATTATGGCCTGTAGATATGCTACAAAAACACATAATGGAGTCATGAATTTTCCTATCAATACAATGTTAAATACAAATGACATTTAGGAATATGGATTAATCTTAATTTGATCAATTAAGCAGAAGCATCCCACTAGTARACATACTAAGACAAATAGAAAGTTTCCTTAAGAAAAAAAAAGTACTGCAGATTTAAGGCAGATATTAAAGTGGTGAAAATCTAGACATTGAAATATATGTTGTGAATGTTATTGATAATATAATTCAAGGAATTCTGTGTTTCTAGACCATCTGACACATCATGCCCATAAGTCATCATGTTGGCTTTTCCCCTATTGCTTTATTTTCATTTCTCCATTTTAGTCCAGCTTCTGCCACTAGGAACTAAACAAGAACATACAGTGTAGGGCTTTGGGTTTTCACTAGTCTTAGAAAATTTAGGTAGGCAATTCACTTGAGCCAGTTAGTTGCTGTTCTGACCAGATGGTGGGTTTTTGTCATCTGTATTTGCAGATAAGGTGATTCCAAAGTAGATGGCCAGAGAGAGATATCCTGATTTCCCTTGTGGTTTCAAATCATAGCATAAAACTGTAATTTYTGGTGAGACAGTTTTTGTTTCTGTTCATGCAAAAGTACACTATTGAGCAAAAATACCACATTATTATTTTAGTCTTAAGATGACGTGGAAGATTTTCACAGGCTATTACATCTGGGTCATAACTAAGTTCAGCTTCAGTAATTTTATCTAGGACAATTCCACTCAGGATGCAACTTTTGGATGAAATTCTGCAAACCTACCTGTACAACAGCAATACTAAAAACTCTGAGTGCAAATGAAGCTGTCAAACRGCAACCTAAATGCAGGCATTGAGTGCTATAAATAACTTGCTGTGGGAAGTGCACAGGTGAAAACAAAAAGCTACAATGATTCACAATGGTGACTCAAAACAATATAAAACCTATAGTAATTTCTGAGGTGCAGAATATAATTCTTAAAATGTTCAACTCCCACTGCTATTCACAAACAACTGAAAATTCAGCTTTCCCAGGATTTTTGACGGACCTGACMAGGCTGTCTTCAAATCAAGGCCAAAAATTTTACTGTTTTCCTCATATATTTCAAGGTAAAGGACAACATGCTCCAAACCTGATTAGAGAATTTTCTGATGGGGTAGAATTCTCTTAAATAAAGGCTGTAAAATTTTATTTCTTCATTCTTCAAATACACCCAGAGGGGATATAGAGGATTGATGAAATTCAGATATCCATACTTGTGAGAGCAGATGTTGCTTTTCATACTTGGAAAATCATAAATTTTTATGCCAGGTAATAGGATTTTTCCTTTAAAGAGAGTGCCCCAGAACTGCAGTCCATGAAAAATCCTGGTAAATAGTACTCCAAAGAGACTGGGCACTATATGTGTGTGTTATGCACACCARCTGGTGGATTTGTTCAGTTATAAAGATTTCAAGGAACAAATGGAAGGATTTTGCATTCTAGAGCATTCCCGAAGACATTTTTAAGCCCGTGGGATATAAATTTCATGGTTCTTCAGCAGTAGCTGCACAGTCTGCTTTGAGATAGGCAAAGGCTGAAAATACTCTCATGTAAGTTTACAGTTTTCTTTAGCAGTAGAGAGCATCAGGCTAGATGTTAATCAAAGGCATCCATCACTGCTGACTTCCTGAAACAACAGTATTCTGAAGGATCTGTCTGAATAGAGAACATTGTTGCCAGTTTCCCAGATCAATCCTMGCTTATATTTCAGTATTATCTCACATCCTCATCATTATTTTCCTGTCAGCACACAAACCTAAGAGATAAGTAAAGGTGAAAGACTTCAGCCCTTGGGAGATGGCACTGAAACATTTGCTTTCTTACCTAGGAATCAGCATGAAAATGTTGCATACGACTCTTGTCTTTTGCATTTATAATTCGAGCCATTGGAGAGGAAATTAGCTAAAAAGGGAAAAAMTTAGGGAAGGAGAAGGTTACTTAGCAGCACTGCAGAAATCTAACTCTCTTCACTGTAAACAAGCTAGAATAGAAAGAATTAAATCTTGCAGTCAATCTTCAGACTATTTACATATTGACTTGGGGATTTACACTGAACATGGAGTCTTGAATTTTGAAAAAAAAAAAAAAATTAGAGTTTTTAATGATAATRCTAAAAGAACAGTAGACTTTGAACTGACATATATTCAGAAATTCATCAAAATGAGATGGCATTTTAGGGCCAGGCATATGTAAATGTGGTTTATAATCTTAGGACCTCATGACAGTTGACTTTATATTGAATATTGAATGTTTTTCTGGGTTTATTTGTTTTAACAGCAACTGGAATATCACATCAAACTCATTACATAAATCAACTTTCTGCACTGCATATCAATTCAAAAACCTATACTTGAAAAACCCTCAAATGCAGTATTTGTTTCGAGACAGAATGCTATAAAATATTAGAGGTCTATTTCACCCACAGGCTGCAGTGCTTGTCATCCACCCATGTAGTCTTTTAGCTCTCATGACTGAACTACTCCGTTTTTAAGGCAATGATTTTGAGCACGGTGTTTTTCATACTTTGACAAAAATCACTTTTGCCTCATTTGTTGCTGAGTTTCAAAAATAACTGTGAAATATTCAATTTTTTTTTTCTTTCACATTGAATATTGCCTGTGTGATAATTATCAAATTCATGGGAACATTCACAAGTCTTCGTGGTTCTGCTTCTGTCTTACATGATMTCATAAGGGAAATGATGTGTTGCCTCTCTACCTTTCTTTGCTTTTTAACCAGAGAACTCCTAATTTAAAGAGCACTGACTGGTTTTAACCTGTACTGAACAAAGCTATAGTGTTGTGCTTTGCCCATGAAGAAAACAAATATTCTTTTCCCTTCCTTCTAATTTTATTTTTCACTCTTACCAAAGATGTGCAATAGCAAACATGTAAACACATCTATATTTTCATTTCTTTGCAGTAAAAGTCTCTTTGGTTACTCCACATTTAATTACACTGAACTCACTGATTAAAAGAAACCCTACTGTCTTACTTCTGTCACTTTGATATATTACTCCAATTTCAACAGAAGATTTCTTCTGGCTCACACTTTTGGTTAATGTTTTCATAAATACCTTCCTTAGGCAATTCATTCTGTTAGGAATGTGTATAACATTGGAAAATCTTTTTTCGCTTCAGACCAGAGTTGCTATGATTTATGGACCTGATCCTGTCCTGTAAAGTAGATTAAAAAGTCCCTTTTGAGCTAGATTCACCATAATATTATTCCAAATTTTCTGAAGAAGTGACTCTATTACGTGGAAGCTTCTTGTGGAAAAGCTGTTATAGTCCTATAGCTGCAGAGGTGAAGTAAACAAAGGTCAAACCTTTTCACAGTATTATTCCTATATCTTAGGGTCCTTTTCTTTTGTTTTTGATGAATGTTCTTAATTTTTATTTTTCATCTTGGGTAAATGACATTGTGTACAGTGTGGACATGTACTTTAGACAGGACAAAACCAAGTCTGCCACACTGATAGGCTAAATGAGATAATATAAAAGAAGCCTTGCATAAAATATTATTAATATTAATATTATTGAGTCAATTTTTACCATAACAGAAAATACACAGATATGTTTGCACCCTTTTTGAGATTAAAAAAAAAAAAAAAAAAAAAAAAAAAAAAAAAAAAAAAAAAAAAAAAAAAAAAAAAAAAAAAAAAAAAAAAAAGGAAGAATAAAAAGTTAGATTTAAGCTATTAAAAAGATTTTTTCTATGTCTATCTCCTTGCTTCCTTTGTTTATTTTTTTCATTTCTCATGGAATCACAGAATCATAGAGCAAACCAGCTTGGATGAGATTTGAAGATATCCTCACATCCAATTTTTTATGCAGAGTAGTCAATTCTGAATACAGCAGACTGCTTAGTTGTCTCCAAGGATATTCTATAGTCTCTGAGCTACACATGCCAATGCTTAATTATGCACAAGGTGGACAAATTTCTTTCCCCTTGAGTCAATTCAGAACCTCACACAGAGTTCCAATTAATGACAACTAACAGTGTTTCATTCTTTTGGGGAAGATTTCTTTTACTAGTTCTGTATCTGGGTGATTCTGTAATTATTTTGATTTTTTTTTTTTATGTGGTTGATTTTAATGTGCTGTCCCAACACTGCATGTTTGTTTAGAGGCCAGAATTTAAACCAGAATTATACTAGTTGCAAGACATAGACCATAGCAGAAATAAATACAATGAATAAGCTAATGAATGTTTCCAGGAGGCCCATTGAATSGTCAGAACTGCATTCAGAGTCACCTCCAGGCTTTTCAGCAGTACAGAAAAAGTTGAATTCTTCCCAATGAAGAATGAGGACAAAATAAATTCCTGGGGAGGGATGTCACTTTATCATCCTTCATGGTACTCAATCCCATATGACAAAAGCTGCATAGGTTATATTGCAACCACAACAGAAAAATCCAGTTGTGCCATAGCTGTCCCGTAGTTATAACTTGGCTGAGTGTCAGGGCTGTGCTTGAGGGCACACACAGAGCATTTGGTCATGAGCTCCCTGGGTGCTTCAGAAACTCCMCAGCTCCTCTTTCTGCACAGATGAACCAAAGGTCTGACTGGAGAGACAGTTTTAAACAAATCCTTGTCCACCTTCATGTGGAAATCGTGGACTGTTATAGACTTGGAGATTCTCCCAGGCAGCTCATRCTGTGCCTAAACAAATTGGTAAACATTGTCTGCATGCTTCAATTATTAACTGGCATTCAGAATGCAGAGTCTGGTTATCCCGAAGACTCCCCAAGGCGGTTKTTGCTCCATAGTCGACTAGACTGTGGATAAATAGGACAACATCAATAGTCAGTTGAGACTGTTCCTGCAAATGCAGAATGTTCAGAGTCTTTGCTTTCTAAACTCCATCTCAGACAGGAGCCCAGTTGTGGCTGGATCAAACCTCAGCCCCACACTTTGTCAAAGGTTTATGTCTAAAGGATTATATAGGTGTAACTAAACCTTTATACAACTGTCCTTCAGGATTTAGGATGTCAAACCTGATAAATTTATATAAATGCAATTATTTATATAAATRCAATAATAAATAATTGCATTTTTAATCGTAGCTACTAAATAAAAATATTTTAAATAATTGCACAGTATCAGTGTAATAACTACTAAAATAACATATTACACTCTTTTTAAGCAATATTGAAACAATTATACTAAAGCCGTTGTTTTAAAGCGAGCAAAACCAAATTCAATAAAGATTGATGTTACTCACCCATACAGACGAATGTAGGCAAATCTCTTTTGCTCAGCCACCTATTCAAGAGAGAAATCTCCACACACGTCCCAAGAAGGGGTAAGTTAGAGGACCATGCCATTTTTGATGTAAGACTGGGCTTTTATACTATAAAGTGAATGACTGTCAGTCACATGTCTCCAARCCATCAGCTCTGCAAATTTATCTAAGATAATAGCAGTATCACTTGTTTGTTCCTTTCTCTGGGTACTTTACCCAYTCTACCAGATCTTCATCCCACTGTCAGGATGTTTAACTTTGGAATTGATGATTCAGACTGGTTTCAGCATTCTTCAACATCAAAAGCAGCATAACACCCCCTTTTCCATTCACCATTGGTAGCTTTGCATAATTTACATTGCTTGACCCCATTCTAGGCAGAGCATCCTTCTACAGGTAMCCAAGATGAAATTGGGCCTAGAACAAAGACAAGTTCATCCTAGCAAAATCACCTAGAGGAACATTTTACGGCCACTAGTCTACTATCGTCGGCACTTGTAATCCACTTGTTATGTCTATGGCGATGCTTAGAGCCTGATATTTTAGCACGATTACAAAACCTGAGGGGAAAACTTGATCTTGTCTTAAATCTCCCCTCCATTCARTTCCCTGTTTCAGGGTATTCTCAAAAATCACATTGTTCTGGAAGGCTATGGCATTTCTTTAACAAAAACTTTTATTGCAGCCTGATCTTGTTCACGTTTCTTGAAACAACTGCTTCCCCGCAAATATTCACAACAGCTGGGATACACAAAACATAAATAATTGCATTGTCAGTAACATATCACTATTTAACATAACAGATGACATCCCAATTGTCGGGGCGGGGGGGGAATTATTTACATTTACAAATGACTTCCAAGCAGATTGAAAGGTGGAAGACATGATGCTGGAAAAAATAATCATTCTATACAGTTGATTGGAAGATAGACTTTTTAAAGCTTCTGAACTGGAACTTTAGAAAACARATGATTTACAGCTTGCATCCTGACAAGCCAAAAGCAATCTGTATTGAGCAAATCTACAATATATTTGATAAGACTACTAAACTATGCAGATACAGATTTTTAGAAACATTATAAAGTAAATTAAGTTATATTGGCATGATGTACTTCATTATTAASTTAAGAGCTACTTAAAATATTTAAAGGAATAATGTTACAAACAAAATATTTTTTTCTGAGGAAAGAGCTTTATATATTAGTTAAAGAGTTTTCTGATGAGGGAAGCACAYTACAGAAATCTTGTCAAGATCAAATTGGAATATTAAAGCAAAGTTTACTTACTATAGGAAGGAATATATCTTATAAATTAATTTTTCAATACTGCATTAAAAAAAAAGCATCCGCACAATTTGGAAAGACTGGGAGGGGGAGAGGGGGTTTTTCTCTCTTTTTGAATGTCTTTTTGAAAGTTTGAGAAAAATCTATTTCATCACCTTTTTTTTCATTCTTGCCCCGCSAAACCATAACTATTGAAATTTAGASATGATGTGCTCCTCACATCTCTAAAACATTTTTTGTTTGAATGCATTCAGCTAAAAGAAAAGAGGTTCAGAATGAAACAAAAAACAAAACTTTAAGTTGTGGTGGCAAGAAAAGAAATTTAATTGTCAAAGTTTTTGTTATTTGACTTAACAAGTTTTGTAAGGTAGGAAAGAAAAATCATATGTTAGTCAATCTGAACTGAGAATGCAATGATGCACATGCAAAATTTGTGTTCTGAGATAAGGCATTCATCTATATCAAGAGAATCAAGAGAACACAGAACAATGATATTTCCTAATTTTCAGTACTTAACAACCAACTCTATTTGTAAATACTACAAGAGGTGAGTTTTTTAATATCCTTTTAAAATTTCTTAAGTTTTTAGAGAGAAAATATGAATCTTTTCCTAGTCACAGGCATCATCTAGACAGCCTTGTGATTTGTCAGCATGACTGAACTGGCATGTTTTTTCCTCTGATGATGGAATCTGATAGCCTTAGCTATCAGATAGCCAGGTTGTTACCCTCCCTGTGAACCAGCAAGAGAGGGAGCATCTGTAAGAGTTTCGTGACAAGGAAATAAAGCAGATCAAGYGGTGATTATTATTTACTCTTAGTAAGGCAACCATGAAGCCAGAAGATCAATCTGGTGCTATCTAGAATCAGTCTATTGATTAGGACTGTAAAAGCACCATAACCCAATAACAGCATCATGTTCACAGCATCACTGGAGTTGTGTGACAATAATTGCATAGAGRAAAGAGCACCACAGAAGTTCACTTATCTTCTTGATGTCTATTATTGCCCAAAACATCTATTTTAACAGCTGGCTTTCTTTTTGTTATCTTTAAAAATAATACTTGTCATACAATTTTCTTTCCAGTGACACAGAAAGAAATACTTTGCTGAACATAATCAAAATTACTTTGCAGAGCAAAACCTTCAATTAAGTTTAAATTAAATGCCTCTTCTGCTGTAAGACATAAAGATTGATCAGAGTCTGTATACCCAAGTGTTTATACATCCAGCAGCCTATTTTCTTGAATGCTACTAAGAAAATAAATTTTCATAAACATCGCAATTAAATCAGTTGTCTAAAAACCACATGCTGGCTACCATCAGACCATCTAATACATGCAGCTTTAGTTAACCCAAGGATATCCAGACCATTTCAGTAGTGGAGAAAAATGTACTCCAGCAGTCACTGATTTACAGTCATTCTCCTCAAGCTTGAATTTTCCTTTCTGTTCTGCCCAAACAGCTGGTATCTAAGTCCATCTGTTTCTTGCCCTGGTTCCACATGAAAGCCTTTTTTCCAACCCTATGTAAATTACTTCATTTCATGCACATTGTTCTTAGTTTTGTTATAAACCAAGAAAAAATATAATTCAAACAAACCATAAAAATCTTGCAATTTTTGGTAATCAGTATCCAAGCAGACAAGAAAGTTTTCAACTGCATTTTCAGCTCTTTCTGCCCAAATTCACAATTGCTTTYGTTTTAGAATGCAGTTCAGTTTAGCTCCTATCCTAAGCAAACTCAAGGCTTTCTGCAGAAGCCAGCACCAGATTTGTTTCTGGCTTTTGTCAACATCTGCTATTCTTCTTTTAGTTTTCTAGACTCAGAGGACAAGTAGCAGCTAATTAGTCAAATCCCTCAAAGCTCACTCACCATGCAGTTCTTGGCAAAACTGTGGCTAAATTATTGGAGCAAATTTTTATTTTGAACGTGGATGTCTCTGACACCCAGATGATTAATACTTCACTGTAATAACATAAATACTGAAGACATTTGGTCTGTCAGTATGTGGCATAGCTCTAAATGTCCTTCTATTTGCACTATGACAAAGTTCTTGACTTGAGACCAGATGCTTCRTAATAGGGTAATGAAATGCCATTTATTGCAAACACTAACAAGATAATGATATTATAGTTTATTGTGTAATGGAGTATTAAATTTTGAAAAATTGTAAATCGCACTGGATCTCTGATGAGTCAAATTTTCACATGCAACACAAATGGACTAACATGGACAAATAAGGAAATCTGTTAGAGATTAACAGGAATTTTKTGCTAGGAGGACCAAAACCCAGACATCGGAGTTTTAAATCATATTTCCTTGCTCTCACCCTTCTCTGGTATTGCCCAGCCTACCAGCATCCTGCTGTACAGTTTTCTGTGGGAATTGGTGTGAAGACRTGAAGAAAAGAAGGGATATTATTGTTACTTAATTTTTGATGTTCTCTCAGTTGCTATTAAAAAAAAAAAAAATCCCTATTAAATCCTGTTTTATCAAAGAAGATTAACAAACATTATATGGTTTCCAATGCTACTTTTCCAGGCAGGTCTCTGACTTTAGGAATCTTATCTWTTAGCGCTCTCTTGGCACAAATTACTTTCTCTTTTGTTGTTGCTGTTGCTGTTTGTTTTTTGTTTGCTTTTTTTATTTGTTTGTTTTTCCTTCATATACATGTATAGGAAAACATGGCAACAAATTAAACTTGTTCTTCTTTTTTTCAAACCTCAGAAATCATTCTCCCTCACTCCCCTTGTGAAGCTTTTTGCCACAGCTTATTTTTCCATCTATTTTACTTCAGGAACAGTTTCATTTCATTTCTCATTTAACCTAAATGTAAGATGTGTGGAATAACAATTCCCATTAATAAGATCTGTGATTACTTACAGGCTAAAAATAGGTCCCCTTTTCAGCCAACTGGATATTGTGAGTACAGGTCAGAGTTGCTCCTAGAGGAGTAGGAGTAGTAGTTCTAGTTGTGAATTCTCTTGGGAATCTAAAATACTGCAATTACCAAGTGTCTTCAGTTATGCCTAAACTGCAGGACCAGGAAAGACTCTCAACTCCCACATTCATCTGGGACATCCAGTAACATGGTTCAAAATATACACATGCACTACATCCTTGCACCCCAACCTGATTTACACTTGAAGAAAAAAATCCATCCAAAAATCATATAATTAAATAATGTTGCTTTTGTGTTGTAAACCTGATTTAGCAACGCATTTGACAACAAACAGAACATTGCATAGACAGTTTTTCCCGCAGTCTTTGTGTTGGCAAGTTAGTTTCCACTACTCCTGATATTTTTTTTCTACTAACAGCGTTCCACTTGCAGTTCACTGCCACTGTCATAACAGATATTAGTTGTGCTACATTTTGTTTATGTAGATATAAGTGGCTGGTCTTAGTATGCAGTTATGAAGATGTACTGGGGTATCTTTCAGTTTACATGCAAAAATTAACTGTGCATAGCATTAATTAAAAAAAAAATAAAATAAAAAAAAAACAACAAAGGTGCAACAGTAATTTGAAAATTTGAGTTTCTCATCTATAACTTACCAAAGTAACTATGGTTATAAAAATGAAGCCAAATACCCCTGAAATTGAATTATTTTCAAGTTACCATCTGTACGTTCAATAAAAACTACTGGATAAGAAAATAAAAACCTTTTCTATGTACTATCTACTACTGCTTAGTGAGAGGCACATGTAATTGCATGAGGGACATCTTACAAATTGTGGATTTACAGTAAGAGAAAAAACAATAAGAATATAGATATTTTTCAAGMTATCTCCAAGGTCAATAGATATTTTATATATTCTGATATAGGAAAAAAATTATACAGAGTACAATGGTATGTACCATAGTATATATTTAATATGAGAAAATCTGTATACAAAATACTTCTCACAAGATCCCACATCTTCACCTCTGCAAGAACACAGGAGAGCAGTAAAACCTACCTGACCTTTCAACTTTCAATGAAAAAAGCCACCTTAGTGGACTGGAGAAGAGGTACCTCCTTTCACATCAATGCTTCTAAACTGAATTAAATATAAGAAGCTTAACTGTTTCTAGGATAGTCTTCTTAGGCTGTTAGAAAACTTGTTTTCCTTTCAGTATTCACACTCTAAATGAGATATTTCTGCAGTGAAACACCAACTTTTCCTTCTGAAAGCAATTTTACATTACACAGAAAAAAAAAAAAAAAAAAAAAAAAAAAAAAAAAAAAAAAAAAAAAAAAAAAAAAAAAAAAAAAAAAAAAAAAAAAAAAGAGGCACCAGAAGCAGAGGAGAGGAAGGGGCTTACAGTCACAGCTGTAAGACATCATGGTTTCTGAGGCCAGACATGGATGTGTTTCACACTGTTCGGGTACATAATGAGCCAAAGCAGCTGCCTCCCAAAGTGAAAGGGTGGTAGCTCTGTGAAGGGCGAGGTCTGTCTACTCCTGCAATAATCTGAACTCAGGCAAATGCAGGAGCCAGAAATCTCTACTTTCTTATGAATTTGTTCCCAGTTTGAACTCCACAGCAAATGTCCATCATATCCCATCTTAAATTCAAGAATAACACTAATGTTAGCAGAGGTTTACATTCCCATCACCTCAGTTTGCAGTGGTTCACATTCACAATTTCTGTCATGTGGAATATATGTACAAGTAAGCAAGACTAAGTTCTTTGAACTGAAAATATATTAATACTAATATATTTAGTGTACCACTGTTTGTCATGCAGACATACTGTGTCAGTCCCACTGTGCAACAAGATAGAGTTCCTTCCTGAAAAGATTAAAATCTAACTCTACAGAGTTAAAAATGAAAGAACTTCCTTTCCAAATACATAAAGAACTGAAAGAATGTAAGAGGTTTTATCAACATCTCATTATGGATTACAGAGTATAACCTAGACTATTTGAGGAACTTCTCTTAATTAAGTACAGTTTGTGAAATGCTGAAGTAGGAATTCAACCTTTCAAAAATATCGATACAGTTGTTTAAATGTCATTAAACAGCTTCRTTTAGATTTTTTTCTCATTTCTATTTTTTGTTTTAAATGTGACATTTTTCTAATACAATAACAAAACATAACTATAGAAAAACTGCTTTATAACACTCTATTTGTAAAATACACCACCRTCATTTGTTTTGTGAGGTCATGAAGTAATTAAACATTTCTGTGACACCCAGCAGACTGGAAGCAATCTCTGTTCAAATCACTTCTTGATTGTCAGGACAGTAATTGTCTTCCTTCTTTAAGATTTGCTTAAAGTCTAAGAAGTCAGAAATGGACTCAAGGAACTGGCTTCATTTTCTAAGGACGAAACGATTTCTGATTAATTGCTTATTCTATAACTGATAAATGGAAGTTCATGGCATGAATAAGGGGAGAAGCAGGGACAAAAAAATAAATTATTTGACTTACAGAGAAGTTAATGAATACCTAATAAAAACCTGAGTGAGCCACTTAAGTCAAAGACAAGAAGGAAATAATGGCATTTACATCCTGTGTTATAGGTATCATCAAACCATATGATAGAAACTTGCTATCCTGCTTTTTTTTTTTTTTGTACTATACAAACATGATGGTGTGTTTTTCAGAACATATGCATAAAATTTAAATTCAATTATTTTCACTCAAGAAACAATTCTATACATATAATTTTTATTTTTAAAATTAAAATGTTCTCAGTTTTGTTTCACATAATTGATGCATGCAACACTCATATGCCTTTGATCCCATAAAGTTGTTCCTAAAGCAATGTTTTTTCACCCAGTGTGCAAAAGCAAATCAGTGCACTGATTCGAGACATTTGATTTTATTACCATTCTCCAGAAGAGGGTGACAGGCTGGCACTCCTTTTAGGAAAAGAAAGCACAGCCTTTTGTACACAAAAAAGGTAACAAAGAATGATACTGAAATAGGTGATTTGTTACTCATGTTTCCAAATCAAATTTCTTAATGTGCACTGTCTTGTGCCAGTTCATTATACTATCATTTACATACATACATTTCTCCGGGAATGGGTCTTTTAGTCATCTTAGGTAACTTGAGGTCGTATTTGCATCCTATCAACTACCACCAAGTAATTAATCAACCTTACACTCCATTACAGTTCCTGCTTGAATATGTTTGAACTACTGGTTTTCAAACAAACGAGTTATAATATTCTCTTCCTGGGGACKCCTCACTGCTCCGTTGTTCCAGCACTCCTTTATGATGATTTCAATGCTGTTTTACAATTATTGAGATTTTTTTTCACAATCTGATGCCAATAATGCTGACAATTCCAAGATACAAATAATTTCATTTAAACTCATCCTAACAGAAAAGTTAATCAAAGCATGACATACAGCATCAAGAATTTAAGATACTGTATAAGTTCTAGTAGTCCCCATTTCTTTTCAATGCACTCATTGTGCAGTAATACTTTCTCATTTTGGCTTTGCTGGAGTTTAGTTTCTCAAATTTCTGCACGTAAAAGATATGTTTTTCTTTGAAGTCCTAGGAAACATATAAAAGAAGACTAGCAAAGAGATCAGCTTCAGACACAGTTTCACGGCAGCACTTAGCASATACTTAGTTTCAAGCAAATGTTTGTTATTTTGCAGTAAACGGGTCTCAATACTTGAATCAGCAGTTAGTTACTTAAATTCTTGCCTGTGCTAGAACTAGTGGTAAAAAACAATGTAACAGGTGTAATGAATGTGCACAGTAAAGAAAAAGTGACAGCAAACTATGGATCATGTGGCATTGTTAACTGAAGCTATTGTATGCTTTTCTCTTTCAGAWGGCATCATTGTCTCTCATATCCATACTTTAAATAAAACCAGTGGTAGTAAAARCCAGACAAAGATGAAAGAGAAAAACTTAGAACTCAAAAAGCACACAAACTTGTCAAAGAAAAATACTCTGAAGCATCCTCTAAGTAGGTTCCCAAGRTACCTTGAAACACACTATTAAAATTACAATCATTTTTATATAATAGCCATGAAGGTCAATCCTTGCCATAATATAATTTAGGGATGCAATATCTCTATGTACTAGACTTCAGCACTTGCTCCTGGGTGYGCTATCTTCTGGCATAACATAAAAGCCTGACATGTGTTCAGTRCTGTCAGGAAATCAGTTTGGGCTTGCAAGAAAAAAGAGGGTGCATAGACAAGACTGGTGTGTTCCTCACTGGCCCACAGGGCACTGTCTTATGTCAGATTTTGCAAGTTCACCTGCAGTGCTGCAGCGTTCCTTTCTAGATCCTACTCAGTCCTGTACCTGAAGGCTCAGGCAATTCCTGTTTCACCCCACTGTCCTCAGTYTCCTGTAATCCAGTGTCCAGGTACGATTCTGATACTCCTGTGACCAAAGCACTTATGTGGTTCTCATTCATTCCTCGGGGAAGACTAAACGTGGGACAAATTTAAAAGAACATAGATCAAACAAACCAGCAACATTGAAGAGCAATGAGACCTAATGTCTTTGAAGCTTAAGTTTTTTGAGATAAGGAAAACTTGAGAAACTGAAGATAAGGTAAATTTCACAAATTAATGCAGGAATTCTGTGATAAAGTTGAAGACATGTTCAGATGGTTTGCTTTTGAACTCTTCCTAAAACCAAAAATCTAACAAGTTTCTATCCCTAAGGRTAGAATTATAAAAATATTTTCCTGATTACCCATCTCTCTTACAATTTTTAAGATAGTAACATCACRCAGTAAAATAGTAGAGTGATGGAGAATAACTTCTTATGGACTCAACTGCATTTTTCAGTATTTTGCAGAGATGCTATGCACAGATGGAGAGGCTACCACAGTCTTAGGGAGTCTCAATGCCTGAAATGAAGTAATTTCTCTTTACATTCCTTCACAAATAACATGACAGATGTACATGAGTTTTCCTCGGCTGATCATGATTCTTTTACAGATTCAAAACCTATTTTTATAAACTGTCAGAAAACTAATCATTTCCCACCCATGTGCAGTTTTCTTTATTTCCCAGCAGCCCACCCTATGCCTTCACTTTTGTGTTCTCTTCTAGCTTCTTTTGTTGATCTGCCTTTTGTTTTAGATTACTTTTTATAACTCTTCAAAGTCCTCCCTCCCATTATCCCTTGCTCATACCTTTCTCTGCTGAAAATCTGCAGTAGCAAGACTTTTTTKAAAAAGTGACAAGAGATGCTGCTGATTCAGTGCAGCAAAGATGTGATACAATGAGAGCAGTGGGTGGTTTTACAGCTTGTGTCAAAATATGGGCTGGCCTTAGTTTTCTTGTAAATTTGTTTAAATGACTAGGTTTGATTCTTTGCATGAGGAGAAGCTAAGCGCAGAATAAAATTTTTGCTGGTTTGGGAGAATTTTTACCTATCAACTTCTCTGCACTTTTCTCATAGAATTTTTACAAAATGTCCTCTCATGAAGTTGAAGGTAGCTACTTGCTATTATGACTAGCTTCTTCAAACCAAATATTTTTGAAGGGTTTCTTAGCATACGTAGATTTGTTACTGTTTTTCACAGCAATCCAGTAATGAGCGAGCTCCCATCTTGCTGAATATGGAATATTCAAAGAAAAAAAAAAAAAAAAAAAAAAAAAAAAAAAAAAAAAAAAAAAAAAAAAAAAAAAAAAAAAAAAAAGAACAAACGAACAACACCATACATGAAAAAAAAAAAATCTCATAAGGGGTTCAGGTTTTAGAAATGACACTGCAGCATAAACTGCATGTGAACACTGTTCCTTCACACAGGGGATTCACATGCAGCATAGCTTTTTTGGGTAATGTACCCCATCACTCTTATGCATAGTTTTGCATCCTATTAGCTGTCATTGCAACTACATTTGGACTCTCATAGCCCTCAGCAACAATCTTCTTTTTTTTCCCCTTCTGAAATAGTTCTGGGGAAGAGCAGTGAAGGAAAATAGAAAGATCTTTCTCCTAACCATCCAGCCCCCATATCTATATGTTGAGAAATTGGAAAGGAATAGAGGAAAAAAAATCCATCACAATTCTAGGCTGAGAATTCAATATTACTARTTATTTAAACAAAAGAAGTACCTATGGAGAATATTTATCTGAATTGAAGAATTCCTGAAATATTTTAAACACACCTTTTGGGAGAAAATCCTCTAGGTTCTGAGTAAATGTAAATTTTTTTTGACATAAAAGTCTTCAGTTAATATAAATACCAATCTTCAACTATGTCAAAGTTCAGAAGAACCACAAAAAATATGTCACAGAGCTGCATTTAATCACAGACAAGTCACTGGACATTACTGTGATTGTGCCCCTTCTTAATCCATAGAAARTTCAACGTTCACAGGAGACAAATTTGTGATGAAAGAGCATTACTCTCAATAGTTCTCTTTCCTGGTGGGTGAGCGGGTGCMTTTGGACTGTCCTCAAGGTTTAGGTGAAATACATTGTGTAAAATATCTTACTGATATGAGCAGCATTTCTTTTCATCTTGGTTTACATCAGGTAGGATGCAGTGTAAGTGATCATTATATAAGGTCACATTTTTAATGAAAGTGTCCAAACAGAATTTTATTAGTCTGACTAGGAAAGTTCACCTATGTAAACAAAAATCATTCAGTACCTTTCTGTTACCYTCTTCTTGGCCAGCAGCACTTTGAAAACAAAGCAGAAATGAACAGAAGTCACTTGCGAGCTTTGTTCTTTCATGGTCTGGGATTAAATTTTGCCAGTTATTGTTTAACTTGGTCAAAAATATGATGAAAGAAAACAAAATCAGCTTGTTTTAAATTCTCTCTTAATTCACAGTATTTACATATCTTATCTCCTAACCAGTGATGAGCCATTACAATGTAAAATTCACAATATATAAATATTAATAGAAATGTATTTCCATGGTTCCAAATAACCTCATTAGTTTGGCACCTTAGTTGCAAATAAAAATTCTAATCCTCATAGGATCAATCAAACTGTTTACTTCACAGGAAGTTAATGACCATAATTCATCAAAACCCTCTTCTTTTTCACAATAATGAGAAATATGAAAGAGGTATTTAATTGTTTTAAATTCAGAATATATTTTATCCCATTCCTTGCAAATATATATGGGTGAGCTTTTTTTCATACTGTCTGTTACATTATCTAGTTTAGAAAATTCTATATYTACTTTTTGTTCCATATGAATGCTAACAAGTTGAAATTTTAAACAACCAGGATGTTTTTAATGATTTGTAATTAAAGACTGTGGTGGAAAGAGCTACAGTTGAAAAGTACCAGTGCAGAGAAGATAAAGTGATTATATCAGCTTAATTTTGAGACTTAGATAGCTGAATCAGAGACCAAAAAAAAAAAAAAAAAGCAATTTATTGAAGCAAGACTTGAGAAAGGGAAGATGTCAAATAAGAAAATGGGAAGCAAAGAACAACGGGCTAATAAAAAAAAAAAAAGAGAGTAGAAAACAAAATATTCAAAAACATTGGTCTCTGTTACATATTTGTAGTATAGCAAGATAAGGCATAAAAGGTGAGAAAACAGTGAAAAGCATTGGTTGAAGAATTCAAGTCTGGTTTTATTATGCAAGTTTTTATTTGTCATATTAAACTGCATTTGATTGGGACCCTCACTTTGAGCCCTCAAGATGCCAGAACACTTGCCAGTCAAAAGATGGTCCAACCTGGTGTTCATTTAACTTCTCATGTAGTTACTGTACTCTTTGTAGCTATGATAATGTTGCCAAAAGTTTAATGTTTACTGTAAGTGTTGAAGTATAAAATCAAGTTTCTATTTATTTTTTCTCATAACATCAATGGAAATGGTTCACAGTCACATAGACTATTTTCACATAGTTTCACATAGCTATTGTCATTTAAGTGCTTTTTAGAAACTGCCATTTCAAGGAACAAGTCCTGACACCCCACACAGAAACACAGCCCCTTTAAGTTACAATATACCAGCGCATGTTCATCAGCAATCAGTTGCTGTTAAAACCTAAATCTTACTAGATATTTTACTGTAATTTGACATTTTTTTTAAATAAATCCTTTTTTTTTTTTTAATTCTTCTGATGAATCTTAATAAATACCTTAATTGCCAAAGTAAATAATCCAGATATAACATGAGAACTGCTACTCATTATAATGTAAATAACAGGAGGGAGAAGGTTCCCTACATGATTTTACAAATTTGTGGCAACCTGACTCCTCMGTTTTCCCAATGTCTACAGTACAATACTGATAATCTCTCTAGTCTTTCACAGTAACAAGAAACCAGAAACTCTGACTAAAGCTCTGGGGATTCTGAGAGCTTTAATTCATTTTCCTCTTTTCAAATACGTGTTGTTCTGACAATGTATGACATAAAGCGTGACCACATCTATCTTCCTCCTGAAGTGTTACAGGTGGTTAATAAATCAACATTTTCTTCTGTTATTTCTGCCTCTGTCAGGCAATGAGAACACCAAAAGAGAGTCAATTATGCACATCAAAATAGCAAGTGTACATATTTGAGAACATTTCCATTTGATTATTTTCTTGCACTTTTCCACATTGATGTTCTTTCCTGACATTCATGTTATGCTGTGTTTCTTACAGAACAATTATTTTACAAATGTATCTTCCATCCAATTCATGAAGAATTAATGATCTTATAGCTTTTATTCTTAAAAACCCTTTAAACTGTCTTAATTTCTTAATTGCATTTTTTTCTTATTTTCTCTTACTAAAACACCTTAGTTGAACTTTCTGGTTGCACAGTTTTAAAAAAAATCAAGATGAAATTTAATAAAATCTTGTTGCATAATACTGTATATCTATTCTCTTCACTAGAGGCTGGAATTTAAATATGAGAACGTTTTCTGCTCCAATATTCAGTGATGTCAGGAAACACAGAAATCTGACAAAAATCTGAAAAAAAGTGCTGCTAATCTTAACAGCAATCAAAGAATATGATTGCAAAAAAATGCTAATTTTAGTAATACTGCCAAAACTAATGGTAYGAATGTACTAAGTAATGGACTGTATCCTATGCTTTTTATTCCAGTAATATGTTTTCTTAGAATGGATCACTTGTCTAGGATTATACCTTAATAACTAATGGTTTACTAATATGTTGCTTAGTTTAGAAGGAATTGCATTTTCAGGGGGCAGATATCCTGAAATGCTCTTCTTACCCTTTTTTTTTTTTTTTTTTTTTTTTTTTTTTTTTTTTTTTTTTTTTTTTTTTCTATAATAAGCATGTGCAGTGCTAGTTTCTTCAGCAGAAAGGAGTTTAAATTAATGTAGCATGTCATATTGTCACCTTGGTAATCTTCAAAACATAGAGATGAGTTTGAGAAGAAGTAAACAAAATTAATATTTTCATTGAAACAGTGAAATATCCACAGGAGAAGCCTCGAGGGATCCCYGAGGTTTTATCTTAGAGCATTACATTGACAGGTACATATTTAAAAATCCACTTCTCCACAAAATGTGTTACATTGCCTATGCCAGTTGTGTTTGTACATGCACTTGTGTTGTTTCCAATCAAAACTAAATAGATCAAGACTTTGGAAATGAGAAACAGAAGTGACTTAAGCCCTGTAATTTTCTGATAGTTTTTGATGCGATCTTTTCAAACAAGGACTTTTTCTCATCCAGTTTGCCTTGTACTTCAGCTCAGTTTTTATGGAAGCTCACAGTATGTGATGACTTGGATTTATTATCTTCAGCTGTGAATTCATACCAGGGGAAGAAAGTAGTTTTGTTACTATATCCATAAGAATCCATGGAATGCCATAATACAAAGGGTTTCTGATGAGAACATTCTATACCTGAGGATATAGTCCTTATGAAAGGTTTGCTTTGTTAAAACATATGTTTTACAACCGTATTACAGGAGAAAAAGCAAAAAAAATCAAACACAGGCTGTTGGAAGGATCTCTAGATTAAATCATTCTAGCCAGGATCAGGACAAAAACAGCCAGATTGGACTGAGGTTAAATCATCTTCATTTATTTCAGATTTATCTACTGTTCCTGAGCGAGAATGTGAAAATTATTGTTTTAGCTGTGCTTTTYGGGGTATGCATCTAGATTCAGCTAATTATTGTGATAGATGGTGGAAAGATGAAAAAATATTTTGGTATATGTATTTGAGCAAGATGACTTTTAAAGTAAGAGATAAAACAAAGCCTTTTGGTCATTGCAGCCAAGACAAA
>NW_026623257.1:4224970-4229606 GCF_030028575.1 Malurus melanocephalus | reverse complement strand
ATGATGGGGGGATAAAAAAAAAAAAACCTACATGAAAAATCTAAATCATCAAAGCCTATGGAAAAGGTCAAAAGATGAGTCAGAAAAGGAAAAACTATTGCAGGAAACTGACTTCATTTTACAAGAGAAGCAGTAAAATAAATGCTCCAAATTCTTAGAGCACTACTGAAAAACTTTTGTCAATGACTAACATTGATATGACTAAAGCTCTGAGCTATATGGCTGATGCAAACAGCTTTCTGCAAATATTTTGATAAACTTTAAAACCAATTTAGAGTTTAGTTTTGTTTGCCTTCCTTTTGTTCTTTTTCCATTCACATTCCAGAAAAGGTGCTTCAATTTTCAAAATGTGAGAAGAAGACACAAGTGCTACAAAAATATATTAATATATTCATTATACCACTGTAGAACTCACAAGTTTTTCTCCCTATGAAGAGTCATCATCCCTACATTATTCAAAGCAAATAATGAATCATTGTATAAGATGAAGAAAATAAATGAATGTAGAAATTTGCACCAGGAAAACCCAATCAGTCTAAAAAGCTTTACAGAGTATAAAAAAATTTAGTTAAGAGAACTTCAGACTGTTCTCATTGTTGTCAGCTGCCAGCCAACTGCACACATGAAAAAGGAGCAGGGAGTATTTTTCCCCAAATAAGAACTAAAAAAAAATAACCAAACAACAAAAGAAAACCAGATTTTAAACCCTGAAGTGYTCTCTATCCACCCATTCTCTAAAAGTCCAGTGTTTGAGGTGGTGGTAGATTTTGATGCTTTTCTTTCATCTAGATCAGAGCAAATGTTCACCAAAGAAACTGGATTCTCCTATACATTGCTTCTCTTGGATTTACATCACTTGATTGTCTGCAGCAGCAAGATAGCAACTTGATAAATCCTGGACATCTGTAGCAAGCCTTTTATTCACTGGTATAAATAAAGTATTGTCTTATTAATGGGGACTGAGACTATTCCATCCTTATTTGAAATTCCAAGGTCTAAAAATGAACAAAGATGGATATACTCAGGGTGTAAGTTGCAACAAAGACTTATTCCCCATCTCTGAACTTCCAGGACAATTTTAATTCATGCAACGCAATGTAATAATTATTTTTTTTTAATTGAACTTTCAGGATTAGGTTATTTGTCATCAAGGCAGGTATAAATAATCTCTAACTAGTTCAGAGAAATATCATGTGATTTACATCGACCAGAATTTGTAACAGAAAAAAATCATCTCAGTCAAGACTGCTAATGAATTAAGACAGCACAAGAGTCAAAAGGCAAAATTCAGGAACTCATGGCAGTATCTATGACATTTAAGCTTTGAGGAAGTTTACAGGGAGGTATTTGKCTTGATAAGTAAATCACTTGTGGATTTATTTTTGCAGAGACCTAGATTTCCTCACAAGCTGAAGACAATTTATGCATGTAGATATCTTCACGCATACACACATACAAACACATGTGCACCCAAAAACATAGATAAGGTAAAAGAGCAAATTTGGAATGTTAATATCAAACGTTAAGAACTTTAAATTGAAGAAGTTAAATCAGAAATTTAATCTATAAATATATATGGACAGATTTGGAGACCACAACAATTATACAAACATTAAGCTACTTATCATACTTAGTAATCAAGAGCAGTTCATAGCCTTTGGGATTAGTGGAGAACAGTCTCAGAGGGTAAAAAAAATCTCTTACACTTCTTATTGAAAACAGTTTCTTAAAGCTGTCAGATGATGGATATAAACAGGATGTCAAAGTAAGTGACTTTATGTTTTGGTTTTGGTTTTTTTTGTGTTTATTTATCTATTTAATGGCCACCTCTTCCAAAAAAACTGCCAACCTGTGTTACTCKGTTTTGTGCATCCTCATACATCCTTATACATCCTTATCTTTGCACCTCCATAAAAATGGCGGAGTTTGAGCTCTGAAGAGGAAGCAAAGATTATGCTCAGGAAAAAAAAAAAAAAAGTGAAAATTTGAATTTTTTGTGGGAAGTTTGTAATCCAGTTTGAATAGTAAGATAAATTCTTGTGATGTGGTTTTTCATTGTCCAATGTGGAGAATTCAGTTATTTTGTAGGAGTTTTTGTAGGAGTTCTGTTCATAGATTGTAGTAAGCTCCATTTCTCTTATTATCTTTCATCATATGAAAACCTAGAGATTTTTTTTTTTGGTTTTTTGTTGGTTTTTTTTTTGGGTTTTTTTTTTTTTTTTTTTTTTTTTTTTTTTTTTTTTTTTTTTTTTTTTTTTTTAATTTTTTTTTTTTCAGGAAAACCCCTGAAATTTCACATAAATTCTTATTCACTATATAGAAAGATCAAACTTCCACAGGATTAGAAGCCATTCATACAATGTAAGAGTTTCAAAGCTTTGCTAACATTAACCATTATAAATGTTKGGAGTTTTGAGTAGTGGGAGGCAGAAGAAAACCTGGAAACCATTAAAAGAGGTTTTAAAGGAGAAGAAATGCTCATTTGGAAACATCAAAACAATTTCATACAAACTTTTCAATGGCTTCATTTGAAAGTCATATTTTCTCTCAGTTTTTARTTCTCTTGCTATCAAGTTTTGCATATTTACTACAACAACTACAAAAATGAGAAAGTTGACTGAAAAATTAGCATTTTTTTKCTTTTTTTATTTTGTAAAAATAGTACTAAAAATAATTTTGTTCGATTTGAGCTAATTTCCACCTAGTTTTGCAGTTCAACAATCAGCTTGAAAGAGAACCATTATTTCTTCAGCTTTACTTTGAACCTCAGKAATAGAGTTATAAAATAAATGGTTTTTAGAGGGTTCAACATTAAAAACTGCAAAACCATGTTGTGAATTACATTTAAAAAAATTCCAAGTATTAAATAGGTATATTCAGGGTTAATAAAGGAATAATGAGGTCCCAGCTCCAACCATACTTCAAATGGCCTCATTATAGACAACAGTGGCAATTTAGCACCAGTAAAGACAGGTTAAAAACCACAGGACAGAGAATAGAAGAAATGGAAGTACTTTTAATGTATTTAAGAAGGGTATTCCACTGSCTACCATTACAAACACTCACATTTTGATGATTTCTTGTGTTTGTCATGCACATATTTTATGTGTTGAGATACAGAACAATTGTAATTTCCACAATTTCAGCATCCTTTGAACACATCTATGAAATATTGAACTACTTACAAGGCAAAATGAGTTACAAACTCAAGATTCATTAATAGGCATGTGAATTTTATATCAAAATATATCAAATTAGATTTCATGTTTAGAATACCTGGTATACTATCATCAAGCTGACAAGGGTGGGCAGGTAATGGTGACTGTCAACATTTCCAGAAGAAGAAAAATATTTTTTTTTTTTTTCCTTTGAAAACTGAAGTCAATAGCAAATTATAACTTTCTTGCAAATAATAGCTAGAACTATTATTAACTGCTATCTTAACAATGAGTAATTTTGTAATTACTAATACAAGTCAAATTTTGTACTGTGTTCCAGGGTCATACCAGCAACATTTCCAACTTAAAATTCATAACAAAGGGTTGAGAAGACAGAAATGAGAGGGAAGAAATAAAAGTGCTTTCCAGTAACTGTATGATACCAGCAATAAAAATAATGACTGTTATCATTGCTATTATTCATCAGGATATATGTTTGATTTCATTTGAGAAGATTTGGCTTCATCCAATCATAAAATATGGCTTTATCCAGAGGAAAAATTATCCTCATTCATCCTGGAAAAAGACACCCTTTTTACACCATTTTTTTGGGAAAYGAGCTGTTACATAAAAACCCAGTTAAAGAGGTAGCATAATTGGAAAGTCAAGCATCCTTCAGATTCTTGACATTAATCTTTGAATATCCATCAGAGGCCTTTATTAAGAGTTTATTTCATAGTGAAGTTTACATATACAGTATTCAGAGTAAAGTTACAGTCTGATAAACAATACAGCTACATATTCAGATTAAGTACAAGTTATTTTGTCAGTTCTATATGCATGAACTGCTCTCCCACAAATTCTCCAGACTATAGCTATTCTTTCACTTATTGCCAGCTCCTGGTGTTTCTTAAAATTACCCTTCTCTCTTCTGTGAAGCTCTTCTCATATGTTACAATGTTCTGTGAAAATACAACAGAACCACCCCTGTGTTAGCTCGAAGTAGCGAGTAGGAAAAAAACGGATCTTGTAAACACTGGCAAGATTTCATGGATCTCTTTGGAAACATATTGGTTGATGTTTATGACTTCTGGTTTATTAATGAAGCTCAGGAAAGAATTCACGTCTAGAATTGTGTGCATAATCTTGATGGAAGGAAGAAGTAACAATAAGAGAGAACTRTATGGAAGAAAGGGCAAGAAAACATCTGCGGTGGCCAGAAGCAGAGAGTGGTGTTGCTAGTGGTGTTGGTGGCCGGTCAGTAGGGGGACTCCTCCGAGCTCCAGATTTGGGTCAGTACTTCTTAATATCTCTATTGGTGATCTGGATGAGGGGATCAAATGCACCCTCAGTCAGTTTGCAGACACTAAACTGGGTGGGGGCGTTGATCTGCTGGAGGGCAGGAGGTCTCTGCAGGGGGATCTGGACAGGCTGGATCGATGGGCTGAGTCTGATGGTGTGAGGACAAGGCCAAGTGC
>NW_026623257.1:4220181-4223997 GCF_030028575.1 Malurus melanocephalus | reverse complement strand
AAGATGAGAAAATATAAAGTTATACAACCTCATTTTACTCGTATTTTAACGAGTAAAACCTTCCTGCAACCCCTTCCTGCTTCTTGAATCCATAAATTCAATGTTGTTTAAATTTATTTTCAATACTTAATATCGCTTATTCACTAATTGTAATATCTTCATTCATGTATACAACCTGATAAGAGACAGAGGTTTCCACAGAGAGAATCATAGTGAAACAATTTCTTTTCTGCCAGCACCAACACAGAGGTTGAATACTGATTTCAGACTACACATTTTTATAGTTTTTGCTGATGATTAATTCTTTTAGAGATAAAAAAATTAGAAATGTTAGGGAACTTTTGAATAATTTCTAAATATGTTTTTAACAAATCTCAGTATTAACAATGTCTCTGGCATAATCCTGTGGAAAATCCTTTCAATTAGCAAAGATTTTGAAAACAGTTGATTGCATCTCTGAAACTCACTTCTTTTGAAATTTCTTTACTGCTAATAAAAAAGCTTTTGGCATTTTGAAAATGTTTAACTTTGCTAAAGAGTTTATGAAGCGGTTGGCAATGACAGGACTTCAGAATGCAAACACTCTGTGTACAAAAGGGGCCAGACAATTCAGTTGATACAATATTTCAGAGACAATTGTCACTAGAAAGTGTTTTAGGGTTTTTTTTTAATTCCAAGATTTAGTCTCCAAAAACTGCATTTAAAGAAAAGTCTGAACACTAATGGTCTGATGGGCATTGATATTTCAACTGAGAGACTTGAATGAGTTCACTAAAGTTCCAGAAAGATTTCACACCCATGTAACTGCATAATCAAGTTAGTAAGTTCTTTTATTACAGTGCATTTAAATGCAAAATACTCAATTTCGTCTTGAATAAAATCACATTTAAATGGACTGCATTAGAGAGAGCTACTGTCTATAATATTAACTRTACTGAAAAAGGATGCATTTGACATTCATTAAATTGTGTTATACTRTCATTTGAATGGACATTTTAAGTATTCACTGCATAAAATAAAAGGTAATAAAACAGTGTTTCAATGCCAAAGATGTGTAATGTCATTCTTCAGACTATCTATGTATCCAGTGAGAACTAAAATTCTATTTTTATTGGTATTAGCCATTAAAATCTATACTTTCCTCTATGGGAGAGTGAAAGCTTTACAACTTTGCCAAGCATCACTAGATTCTACTTATCCCACGTGTCCCTATGATGAAGATGCTGAAGTCAACTAAAATATGTCTTTTCTTGGGACTCAGCTATTAATGAGATTTCTGTAGTCAAAAAAACAGAAGGAAAACTTATGGTACAGGTACAGGTTTAATGGACTATTGTTAAAGGTTGTTATTTTGGTTATCTTAATGTCTGAGTAACATAATAATACTAATACTAATACTAATACTAATACTAATACTAGCAATAACAATAATAATAACAATAGCAATAACAATAATCGTAATAATAGTAATATCTGTCTTAAACCAAAAGATCAGTTTACTCATGATTAATAAGAATTAGCACCATGTAATGAAAATGGTAAATAGAAGTATTATCACATTCAATTAAAGGAAGAACACGGAAACAAGAGAAAAACTTATGGATATGGGTCTGAAAAAAAAAATACTATTGGTAATTTACCTGGCAGAAGTAGCAACCCTAAAATTAAATGGATTATGTCCAATAATTATTAGGGCATTTAACTAATAAATATCAGCTATGTTTTGGAAAGAAAGACCCCATAGCATATAACCATAACTTAGGAAGACAAATACCATCATTCCAAACATTCTCACCTCCATCCTTCTTCTGCCCACTTTATAGATTGAGCATGATGTCACATGGTCTGGTATATTCCTCTGGTCAGCTGAGGTCACCTGTCCCAGTTGTGTCACCTCCCACCCTCCCAAGCACCCCAAATTCTTCACCAGAATGGCAGTACGGGAAGCAGAAAAGGCCTTGGCTCTGTGCAAGCCCTGCCCAGCAATAACAAAAACATCTCTGTATTATCAGCCCTGTGCTCTGCACAAATCCAAACACAGCCCACACCAGCCACTGTGAACACAATTAACTCTACCCCAGAAAGAAAACAGCACTCCACGGAAAGCATTGAATTAATTTCTTGTTTTGCTTTGCTGGTGTGAGCAAACTGTCTTTATCTCAACCCAGTTTTCTTCCTGTTACCCTTCTGATTCTTTCCCCCATCCCAGCAGTGAGTGAGAAGCTGCATGAGGCTCAGCTGCCAGCTGAGATTAAACCATGGTATCAGTGAACTTAAAACATTCTGGTTTTACTCTCATCTGGAACTAAGAGAAATTCTGAAATCTGCTATGAGAAAGAGTCTGCTCTCCAAAGTGCTTGTTGCTTGTTACCACATGGTCAATTTTCACTCTTGCAGATGCAAATATTTGATTATTTCTCTTTCCAATATTTCCTGCCAGCTCCCATGAATAGCTCTTTATCTAACCTCTATCAGAGATTTTGCAAATGTTTTTTTTCATGGGCATAAGAGGGAAGTAACAACAGGAAAAGATGGAAAATTACAACCATTTAAACTGTAGTAGTAGGTTTAATAACATCGTCTCATTTTATGTTTCTTGTTGGTTAACCATACTCTCCAGAAACACACCTCAGGTCAGCCACAGAGGTCCTGTTAATAAAGTGGATATACAGCTTCGGTCAAACTTCTGACGGGCAGCGACAGTATCAGAAATTAGCAAAGGACAATTTTCTTTCAAAGGCAAAGTAAACCCTGATGTCTGCAGGTTGTAACCTCCTGGATTACACCACTCATCATCACCTCCCACCAAGGCAATGTGGGAGTTCACCCCCACAAATARTCTGTGGGGAWAAATAAKATCTCTTCCTCCAAGGAACAGATRAAGAWAYGTGCATCRWGCTYAGCAGSTCTGATTGATGGGAGCAGTAACTTYCAYTGSAYRYRATGATGCCTTATTTTCCYCMGGCCTGCGGGGCTGTGACACACACYTCCTTCTTTATGTAAGTTATCAGKGAACTTGCTTCACYCAAAAACACACCYCTATTTCACTCAGGGTGTCTATGGTCACTCCTTTGAAGGGTCACTCAGCGCCTGCTGATGCTACTTTGGAAAATTGCCAAATTTTCTTTCTGTGTTGGCTTGMGAGGGCTATTTTTGCTAAATCCTTTTATGCACCATTAAATTCCAYTTATAGGTTGTGTCACYGCTGTCCACCACCTCCCACTCTCCTCCCYCGGTATTCCTCCACAAGTAAGAATAACTTCAAYACAAACTYAACCAATTCAGRTTTGTCTGTCCATTCTCATTAAGATTTGATCTGACAAAATATGTATGCATACTTCTGAGCTGTCTGATGGGGTTGTCCCATAAGGTACTGAACTCTTTAGACATGATTCACATCGTAATACACAGATTAAATAGGTCAGATGAATCCGGCACTAAAATGTCTGTTTTTCTGCAGTGACAAAAGCACTTTTAGGTTACAACTGGCAACCTAATGGTAGTAAACAAGGGTAGAATTCTACTTTCTGTTTAGGTTTTTCTTTTTATTATGAGCTGTGTCCCATTAACACCTACAGTGTGCTAAACATGCCTACATCACCTCACAAGATTAGAGTGTAGCATGTCTTATAATTAAATTAGTTMTGCTGCTATGCATAAAGACATACATGAAACTACTGGGCTTCTCTGAGTTCCTGGGTCTAAATGACAGAAAGAATAAAGCATCTAATGTCAAAACTACTTAAGAGGGTATTATGCAATCCTCCCACACTGGGCACCATTCATCAGAGTTTTTTTTCCTTTTACTCACAAAAA
>NW_026623257.1:4211310-4218803 GCF_030028575.1 Malurus melanocephalus | reverse complement strand
TTCTCTACAGTTATAATTAGGAAATATTTGGCTCTTTGTGACTTATTTAAATAAAAAAGAAAAAAAGACAAAGACAATAAAATTATCATATCTGATAGGTAGAGACAAATGATTTTAGATTTAAGAAGATACTGAGGAAAGAGATAACAAAGAAATATATTGTGTCTGGTTTCTATTCCAGTCAACATCTGGATCTGTTCAAGTTGCTCATACTCCATGGAGGAGGAAGAGATCTGAGAAGAGAAGACATGAGAGAAGAAAAAAATGGCAGGATAAACTGAAAGCTCAAKTACTTGTGTGATTTCTAACACAAACACAGGTCCACACATTGTACCCGAAGACTTTTATTATCCTAAGTACATGGAAAGTGATCCTGCCATAGTCTCAAAAAGTTGTGATTGAAAGGCAACAAAACTGAATCTTCTGAAGGTTTCCAAACAGCAAACATTTAGCCCTAAATAAGTCAAACTATATATATTTCATGTTTATTGAATGTGAAATAGTTTTCAGGAAATCTGACTAAAATTCAGGTATGTAGGAAATGGGAAAGGAAAAGATTTGAAGAATATGTGATATGCAATGCCCCACAATTTCAGAATAAACAAAGAGTTTATCTGAAATGRAGAAAGATATCTTTTATAAATTAATAAATATTGTATTCAAATGAGAATGGCATCTATTAAAATGGAGGTTGAACTCCTAAGAACTAGTTTTTCTGTTTGTCTTTTTTTTCATTGCAGTCTTTTGATTATATAAACAAATATAAGATCTAGTGTTGAATTATTTTGTGAGACTGATGCATTAGAGATATCTTTACATATGACCCTAAACCCAATATTTTTCTCTGAACAACAGTAATTCTGGAGCAAAGGCAGAATAACTACAGAAACCTAGATGTGTGAATTTTCATATCCAAATTGGAATCAAAACTGAAAGTGTTTAGCCTGAGAAAATTAAGGGAAGATAATGAAAATAAGTCCAAAAAAGACAATCTCCAGAGCACTGAACAAACTGGCACATTAAATGACAAACATCTCCAGCAAATATTTCAAGCAAATCTGTTCAGTACGGAATGATATTGTAGTAGCAGATACAGAAAAAGAAAAATATCAACATGAGTATAAAGGAGATTCAGGCAGCTAAAAGCATCAAAACATGCCAGATTTCACCTAAAAAACATCATAAATTTGTTGTTAAGATTAGAAATAAAAAATGTAAATAGATTGACTACAGACTATCTGGCACCAATTTGATGTCTTTGCATTATTTCATTTTGATATAATAGATTTTATAGGCAGGAATAAAAYTATGCATGGGTTTTATTTTTCTGGTCTTCAGAAAATCTTTCACATACTAATAAAGAGAACATTAATGGCTAAACCAGAAATAAACTGGATTACTTCACRAATGAGACAATGACTACAAAACAATCACCATCAGAAAAGACATCTGAATAATTTTCTTTCAGTCTTCCCATATTTTCTAGACAGCTTTTTCCTTTAGTAGGTTTCTAAAGATAATTTTCATTGGAAAGACATTCACTGTTCCCTTGGAGGAAATATTTTTTTCTCACCATAGAAACAAACATGCAAGACAAAATTTACTGTATCACTGYTTCAAATCCTTCTGGGGTTATGATTTCAGGAAATGTTGGTTGTTTGCTGTTTGTTTTAAAAATRTATATGCAGAAGATAAATGTTACAAAGGAAAAAAGCCAAAGGGTAACCATCTCTTGTGCATTTCCTATTTAAAAAATTATGTTGCTTCTTTGTTCTTCGTGTTATTATTGCCTACAGTCAAGAAATTACTGGTAAGAAAACTTACAGTGTTTTATAATTTCCTTTTAACTTGTTTTCTCTTGCAAAGCTGCTTGCTAAAAAAATATCTCTAGAACAAGACAAATCTATAAAAGAGCATATTTGGCCATGTTTTTGATCAGCTTGTTCATGTAATAGAACTGCTCCAATAACTTGCAAATTCCAAGAGACATAATTTCAGATTCTGACCAGAACTAGAAGTGAAATCTAGGTGGAAAGAAGAAAGCAGAACTCACAGAGCATTTATGCTTATAGGTTAGGGTTAGGGTTAGGGTTAGGGTTAGGGTTAGGGTTAGGGTTAGGGTTAGGGTTAGGGTTAGGGTTAGGGTTAGGGTTAGGGTTAGGGTTAGGGTTGAAGTCAGTGCTCAAAGGTTGAGAAAATATACTTCACCAGAAACTTCAAATGAGCTGTACCATGTACTACTGACAGCAAGTTTGTTTCTTTTTTTTTCCTTTTTTTTTTCCCCAGGGGAAATCAAAACATTTTATCTCTTTCTTGTAAAAAGATAGGACCAGGTGAATATAAGCAGTGAAGTTTGAATTTAGAGAGGTTACATTTTACTACCTTTGAAAAACTTTAGAGCTTCWAAGCAAATCCGATACTCTTTAAAGGTATGATATGTCAAGGTTTTCTAGGAAAAACAAAGTTAATGGTGGTCTCTTAAGGAATACGTACAGTTAATAGCTTATGAGGAAGCTTTTCAAAAATAACCAAATATTTCACTATATAAAGCCTCTACATAGTATTTATTCATGGATAAGAACACACCCCTTTAATAAGGGTGCACCTTATACAATAGGATATATTTTATACACATAATCTCAGTTTTAAAATGCCACTCTATAAATTTAATGAATATTGGATAAATGCTTTTCATGTACTACTTTTTTTCTTCTGTTTTATAAACAAAAAGAAACTTGAATATAAATAAGCTTAACTTCAGAATTATTTATTAATTAATCTTTAAATTTTATTTCTAGTTCCATAAAGCACATTATTTTCTAAAGCAATGCTTCACAGGAGAAATGTTCTGTGGTGATCTTTTTAAAGGGAAAAATCATTAAAGCATTGTTTCTAAATGAAATTACACTAGTATCACAATGTTAGCCCATACAAATGCTACAGTAGTAGAAATAGTCAGGTGTGGTTGTAAGACAGCGCAGCTCTACTCAAGTCAATAATGCATCTTTATATGTAAGTAATGTCATGTTCTCATGCACTGAGGTAAACTTCATCTCTGTATCTTTATCCCAGCTATAATGAACTATAAAGTAAATATTGTACTGTTACAGTTATGATGTGCTGAAACTCTTTTCATATCAGTTGGCAGTGGTAATAAACAAAATTATTTATTTCAGAAGTACAAACTACTCTTGTTACCGGGTTTATAAATCATATACAAAAATTAACCCTAAAGCTACATAGTTAATACTTAGGCGAGTCAGGTTTTGTTTGCCAACTTGTTTGAGCCCTTCTACAAGATCTCTAATTCCATGACCACTGTGACAGACACACCCAATCTGAGCAAGTGCTCGATGCTGTGGTGTAGTCCTCATTGATGAGCTGACCTGACTGAAACAAGCCCTGCTGTGCAAATGGTGTGATCTGTGCCAGTCTGCAGCTTCTCAAGAACTAAGGAACGTAGGCTGTGTGTTAGCAGCCAACAATATGAGCCCAAGCTGGGACTGCACAGAGCTAAAATGGCTACAGCTGTACCCCTACACACACCTTAAAGTGGGGAGGTTGGCTACCAGGCAATCACTCTTTTGCTATAAAATCTGTAGCCTTTCTGAGCCCATCAGGCTCTCCTGTGCGGCAGTGGGGTGAAAGCTGGTGAACTCCCCCTTGAGGAGGGACTCCTCCCAAGATTGCCCCTCGAGGTTGAGAGACCCCTTACCTGACATCTGGGATCTATAATGAAGTGACGTTTTGCATTAGGCTTAAAGGTAGATTGTATGCTACTGACATTTACATGAAGCTAGATATAGCTTAATTATTGGAAGYGCAGGAAGTAGTAGTTTGACAGCTGTCCAAATCTCTAAGCCATCATCTAGTTACTGCCGAAATTATAATTTAGATAATAGATTGTTTTTAATCATTGTTTGACTAAAAATGAATCACCATTTGATTGCCAATTGACTTTCATTCAACCATTGATTAAATGAATCACCATTTGATTGCTATTTGCCTTTCATTCAGCTGTCAATTAATTAACATTTGACCATAGTTTGGTCTTTTTTAAACTGTTCTAGTAGACCCCACAACTATGACTTCTCTTAACAATTCTACTCTGATCACATAGAAGTTTATGCCCAGAATCCTTGCCACAAGTCAGAATAGGAGGGAGAGTGGACTGGGAAAAGCTGAGGGAACTGTAAAGGCTTTTGTCTGCATGGCCCGTGTTGAATTTTTCAATGAAGTCAGCATGGTGTAGCTAACAAGGATTGAAAAGAGAGACAGCAGAATGGACACTGTTCTACTACTTCTACTGCTGCTCCCAGCCTGCTTCTTTGTGGCAATATCACTGAAACAGTGGCACTACGCCTCTGTCATCAAAAAGCTGATGGCCATGAAATTACGTATTATCTGTGCAAAACCTCTGACAARAATATTTATCCTAATACTGTTTATCCCTTCTAATAAATGGACTGTTATTGATGGTTGAGGAAGGAAAAAGGCAACTTGTTATAATCAATGATTTTTATTGGAAGARGCAATGAAATTAGTTTTATCATTAATAATAAAACCAGCACTTTAAAATGAAATGAACAAACATTAGTTGTCTTTGAAGGACATGCTTTTTTTACAGCTATAAATACTTACTCTGTGTTATTTTAAAAATCCAAGTTAATAGGTCTCAACAATAACACTAATAATACTGCATAATACAGTATGTTTACCATACACTTCTGTCTGTAAATGATGATCACAGAGATGATTCAAATTAATTGTCCAACAAATGCCTATATTCTCTGATTATGTTTTTAGAAAGTCCACATCTCCTTTTGTTGGGTAACAACTGAAACAACTCATTGCAATACACAAAATACTATATCCCCATATATAATTGTGTCTTTCTTAGGCTTCAGGTGTCTGTATATTTGGATACGTTTGCAAAGATATACTCCTAAATTTTGCTTCAATAGAATCATTGAATCCTTTTGTGTATTCTCTAGGAGACCAACAACTTTGTTGTCCTGCATCCAAACCTTTTTGCCTGTAACCACTCTTCTCTCAAGTGCATATATACATTTACACCCTGGTATGGAAGCGCTGTCTGGCAGGCAGACTATCATTAGTGTTACAAAGGGAGTCATCCCTGTAGGGATAATATCCCTGGTATCCCTCCTCTGGTATACTGAACACCTGTTATTAAATAGAGCAGAGTGAGCCCTTATCTCTCAGCTCCTCTCCTCCTGCCTTGAGGCTGCCAGAAATTCTGTTCCTTAATTCAGAAGAGTGAGGCAGAGCATAGGACACATCGTGTGCCACTTTTCCTTTCTAGTGTCAATCCATACATAATCCTGCACTTGATCCTGATCACCACCCTATGGCCAGAGTGAGGGTACTGGCTGTATTAAGTCAGGACTGCAGGACCAAGGGCTCAAATGAGTGTCATTTGATGCCACCCTGGGTCACAATTACAGYTTCTTGGAGCTTAACTCAAATGACAGAGACAGAGAAGCAGCAAGGAGAGCAAGGCAGTGCACCCAAGCAGGTTTAAACTTTTTTCCAGGCTGAGCATTTTGTCGCCAAGTTTAACTCCAACTGTCAAGTGACATTCTTGACTGACAGAGGCAGAAAGTAGTTCACAGACCTCAACTCAAAGGTCACGGGAAAGAGCTTCCAAATTTGTGTCAAAGCTGGCCAAGTAGTTTCAGCTGAAATTATGAATATGAAATACYTTTAAGTTTGGCTTTTTCTAATCCTGAAATATTTTGTGATGTAGCATGTTCCATAAAACAGAATAAATGAAAATTGCAAAATATTTCCCAGTTTCTAGTGAATGAATGTTAGTAACACTGTATGTGAAATACATCAGGACAGCATAACCACAAGGAAAGATCTACACCATGACTTTTCACAAGGTAAATGCAACGACAACTAAACTAGGAGGAGAAATGGAGTAAGTATTTTCAGGGTTGAATTTGTATTTCCARATGAAACCAGGTTTTTATGTATCATATGAATGAATCAGCATCATGCTATTGAATATTAAGTCCTTGTGGATTTAGATTTATCTCCTGTGGTTTCACTACAACAGACAGGCTACTTACATATTATGTAAGCTGGAGAGAATGTCTCCTCAGAATGGTTGTTTAGGCACATTGAGACAGAAAACTAAAGTTCATTTTTTATGGATGATAATGAAGTTTCTTCTCTGTCGGAAATTTTTCTACATCTGAAGTTATACACTAATTATCTTTCTCTAGTGAAAGGAATATTTAAATTTTCCTTATAAAATGGCTCATTCAAACTTCACAGTTTCTTCTCTGCTTTATACAGTTATTGCTTTTCCATTTCTCCAGAAATCTTAGACTATACATACTCAGTAACAAACCCTTTTTATTATTTTCCATCTCCTCCTCATTTGTTCACACGCTCCAGTAAATGCATTTTGCACATGTAGGTTTTTAGTCTGCAATGACAGTTTTTTACCAAAGGACAGCCTGACTAACCTGGCTGTAGCACAACAGCTTAGAGAGCAATGAAAGCTGTGCATTCCACATCAATAAAGATGCCTCAAAAGAGTAGATGCTAAAAGGATTTTGGCTCTGAAACTCCCAAACTACTCCCATATGTGCTTTCAATATGTCTATATGTAAAAGATTTCCTACTTTTGACCATTAGAACTCTGGTTTGAGGTCCAATTCTTATTTGTAATCAAATTTTCTACTAAGTTAGCAATGGCCACACGAGACTTCAAATGGTAACCCATTCCTACACTGAAGGAGTTTTCTTCTGAGAAAGGAAATCCAGCAACATCACAAGAGAGTGGCATAAAAGAAGAGCAAACTCCTACAGAAGAGAATGGCTCTGAATTTCCTTTCTAGAGAAATTCATCTCTTCTCATTGAATTCATATGAACTCAAGGGAGAATCAGTCCTCAAAGGATTAAAATTAGATGTGTACACCCTTCTCTTTTTTATTGTTTCGAACCTCTGCAACTATTACCTAAAACTCTACAAGGCCTCCAAGGGGTATATTTCTTCTCCGGGCAATCTGTGTGCAAACTATTAAAAAACATAAAATTTACTCTCTGTTTTATGAAATAGTAAATGATTCAGTGGTCTGAGAATTCACATTAGTAACTGGTGAATTTGGAGATGAAACCAATACAGGTTGAGGGATTTTTTTTTTTTTTTTTTAAAGTGTCTCAAAAAGGAGTGACACTGGAAGATCCTGTTTGTTGCACTACTCCTAGCACCTACAAGAACACTCTCTTCTTATATTATATATTACCTTGTGAAAATAACAAKGTTATTTTCAGTTTGACATATTGTTAGCAGAAGCATTTATCACATTAAGTCAACCCTAATTTGGCTAACCAAATTCTCTGCAATTTCAGAGAGAATTTCTTATTTATGCTGGGGAATATGATTCCTCACCTCTTTCTGCCAGTTATCTTTTAACATTTTTTCTATGTGAAAATAACAAATGAGTAGAATAAGAGA
>NW_026623257.1:4179081-4210946 GCF_030028575.1 Malurus melanocephalus | reverse complement strand
GGGAACTTTTGTAATTTTATAATTAAATTGATTCTATTTAGAATCATAAGTATACACATTAAGAAGAACTTTCTTCAATCTCCAAAGCTTAATTAATCTTATAAAAACTAGGATTTTGCCTATTTTTCAGCAAGAAGGGACCAATAAACATAAATGTCACAATTGTTTCTGTTTGAAAAATAATTGACCAGTAAATAAATAATAATAGTTAGGTATAGAGAAGTTCAGTCTGTTGGACACACTTTTTTTCAAGGCAATTGGAAAGAGATTGTCACAAAAGGTGTAGATTTTGCCCCTACAGAATCAGAACAATGAAGCAAAAACYGTACTGCTCTTTGTAACATGAGATGTGTAAATATTGCTTATGTTCATACCAAGATGAACCCTTTTATGAAACTCACCTGGCTCGTTCACTCGGCTCTTCTTTGAATTAAATCACATGAAGTTTTTCTGTGACCTGAAAACTGATGGGTTTCGGCTTTTATTTTTGCCCTTTTTTTATTTCCACTGAAAACTTTGTCAAAGGTGCTCACTTTCATGAACTTCTGAAGGAGATACCTTGATCTTTGAGAAAAGTAAAGTTACACTTTCATGACACCAAGAACTTACAGACATTGTGGAAAGTGAGTTTAGTACTTTTAATGAYTAATGTACTGAAAGTAGACAACATTAAAAAAGCATAAAATAAAGAGAAGGTCTRTACTGTATTAAGTTCTGTCTTCAAGAGGCTGAAAAACTAGAAAAACATACCAAGGAAATGAAATAYTGTACACTTTTTACACACAGAAATTGGAGGTTGAGTTTGCAGAATAAACACCAAATACTGGCTCCTTAATAAATCCTTTAGCTCAGAAACAAGAACAGTAGAGTGCACAAAGGAACAATTGATGGAAATTGAAACTTCACAAAGATCTGTTATATTTTAATGACTGRTAAGAGGCAATTTCTGATGACTAAAAACATGCAGTGCAGTTTTGTGTATCATAGTTCATTGACTGAATAGAGCTGTGCTTTAAAATGGGGAACGTTGATGGTTAATAGAGGGATAATATATTAAGCAAACACTATTGCATAATGAATTACCTGTGCTCTCTTCCAGTCTGTTTTTCTTTTAACCTTAATAATGTCATATAATTTTTAAAGGTTTTTGTGCAAACAGAAAACAAACCATAATTTTTATCTAAAAAAAAAAAAAAAATCTTCCTTTTGCAATACAGAACATTAAATAAATGAACCTCGAAAATATTTTTTTCCTTCTGTTATCTCCCATATTTAGAAGAACTATCTTTTCTGTGTTTGTATCAAAACACAGCCAGTTAACAAACACTTTTTATTCTTTTCTGCTTTAATAGTTTGTGATAAAGGACAACACATACAGGCATTTCTTTGGAAAAAAAAACAGAGTGAACAAACAGAAGTAAAATACCACATAAGACATAACTGAAAAAGTTTAATCAAAAAATATGTCTGGAAGATAACTTTATTTACCAATTTTTTGTTTACCAAATTTCTTTTCTGACATACATGATAAGAATTTGGAACTCAAAATAATTTCTTATGTTGCATTAGATTTGTATAAGTGTCTTCATTATAAATCAGAATTTAAATGAGCTTAAAATTATAAACAAATCCTAGGTGAATGATAGCAATCTGTAAATTTTTAATGTAGAAAAAAAAGCTATGTCTTTAATACTTGTCTTACAAAGTTCAAGAAATTAAGTCCTTTAGTAATTTTAGTAATAAATCAGGCTTGAAATATTACTTGCTACACCTATTTCAGTCGGTGTTTGCTGATGATAAACAACAGTACAAATATTTTCATAAATACACAAGGGGGGTTTTTGGACATTTTGTTAAATTCTGGTATAGGATGCTTAATAAAATATACACATCATTCARTTCAGACCTTGGGCAATAAAATAGGCTATTGTACAATGGATCAGAAAAAAATTGTGAAGATTTCAAGTACCTAAAGACATATTTCTTCAGAATTTCTCTGAAAAAAACCCTTTTCTTTCTAACACATCTGCACAGGAGTCAGCAGTGCCTCCTTCTGGGGAGCAGGGCATGGGAAGCAGGACATGGGGACAGGTCATGGAGCCTCTGTCCTGAGGAATCCCCAGCCCAGGCAGGCAATATTCCACCTGTGGTGCCCACCCTGACTTGGAGGACAGCTCCATTTTGGACAGGGCACAGGAATACACGACCTCCAGAGAGCTCTTACAAACTAAGCTTCTCCACTTGTCTACAACTCTAGACAGGACTAGGACCTCACTGAAATTTTTTTAGTGGTTTGTGCCTACCAGTCTYTATGTAAGAAATGCCACCTGAACCACACAGATTTTTCATTTAGAAACTTCAAAGGTACAGTTTCTTCAGCTTCTTCTTCAGACACCAAAGAACACATCTGAACTCATCTTAAAAATCCAAGAGGCAAACTGCTGGTGAGCCCATCAGCACAATAGATATGCACTTGGAATYTAGGATGAAGATTGCTTGTGAACTATAAGTATGAATAGAAATGTAAGTACCTTTTAAGTTTTAGAAAATCAATATTCTTTGGAAGAAGGCCATCCTTCTCAGCTTTATTCTAATACAGACACTGAAGAAGAAAAGCTTTACTATCTTGTAAACTTTTTATCATCCCACTGCAAATCAAATTGTCAAGCTGAAAATGTCTGTGCATCTTTTCAGAGCATATGGAAAATGTTTAGAGCAACAGGTTWAAGTATTTCTTACCTAGAAAACTCTCCAAAAGTACTTAAAACATTAAGGTAGCTGTAGCTCAGCTGTAGTCTGTCCTGATTCCAGACATYAGAATTTACTCCAAAATATACACTAATATTTTTCATAGAGTATCTGTTTATCTGCTTCATTGGAACAGAATAAATTTACATCAACTCTGGGTCTTTATAATTCCATGTAMCATATTTTCTGTACTAAAAATGGACTCTGGGGAGAAGGCATCTGCTATTGTTACAAAGTAAATTGACTCTGAGAGCCCTTTAGCTGCTGGYGAGTTACCTTAATCTGGAAATCTATCTTAATGTGGGAAAAAAAAAAACACAAACCCCTAAATAGATGTTTTCTCTCAGTTCAGATCTATGAACTCTCCGTCTGACTCAGTTTGAGCTATTGAAACAGGTTAGTTCCCTATCTGAGATGAGAGCTTCATCAAAGGGGAGACAATCAATTACTTCACATGCAGAGCCCAAAAGCCTTCATCACTTCAGCTAGAATTCCTTATCTAACTGGAAACAGGTATAAACAAGTTAACTAATTGATATAACCCTGTCAGTCAGGTTCAGAAGTGAATTGTCCTCTGTTCCTACAAGGACACAGAAACCTCTGTTTTCATGCAGAGAAATGTTTCATTATTCAGTTCAGACCTTGGGCAATAAAATAGGCTATTGTACAATGGATCAGAAAAAAACTTTGTGAAGATTAGAGGATTTTTAGGTGTGTAGGAAATAACATAAAAGTACAGAAGCCATAAAGAAAAGRCATTAATAAATCTAAGACCCTTGCAGAGGCCTAAAATTTCATTGTGACAAGAAACTATCACTGCCTGTTTCACAAAGTAAATCAAAAGTTAGAGAGACTAAATTGAACAGAACTCAAAGATAAAGCAATAACTTAATAGAGGATTGTTGTAGGCTACAGGATTGCAGTTTGAAACTGAGAAAGAAAATTCAGTGCAAGARAAATTGCTGAATAAAATAAGAGGAGATTAATTGTTCATCATTCTTTTCTGAAATCTTTAATTTAACTTGCATGTGTGTAGAAAAAGCTTGCTTTTATCATCACTTTTTGATACCATCCATTTGGAATCCCTCCAGCTCTTTCATTTTGCTTGGCTATAGCCTGATTTAACCAGTTAAGATCCATACAAGAAACATTAGTCTGGGCTCATAAGGCAGCAAAAGCAATGCTTTAAACAACTCTTTAGTGGTAGTTTTCTATACTTCCAAATGTGATTTTCTGAAAATGCAATATAGAATTTTTTTTTCTAGCTATAGACAAAGGCTCATATCTGCTATTATCCCATCTGAGGATGCAGCTTCAGACACAAGTAACGTCTCTAATACACTTCATCATCTTCCCTGCCCTAAAAGAAACCTTCGAGGCTTAATACTAGCTAAAAGTAACTGACCTGGTTTTCCTTATGAAATTTGTCACAGGGTAAAGGAAAAATAAAGAGGGAGGCAAATAAAAAAGAAAGCTTTCTTGCAGTTTTCAAGTTCTAATGCTTAAATTACCATCTCTTCAAACRATTTAAAATTGCTGGTTACTGTTTGCCATTGTATCAGGGCAAAGGATAAGTGGTAGATAACTCTGAAGCCTACAGCCCTAGGCCAGTATGTGCATCAATACTGCAAAAGAGAAATTCCTAGTAATAGAGACATAAGGTGAAACTCTTCACAGGAACAAAATTATCGAGAGCATTTCCAAAGCTTTGAGATAACACTGCATCGATCTCTGGCTGTGACATGGGAGCACAGTTCAAGAAAGCAAAGACATAAAGATCTCTCAGTAAGATATATGAGGAATTTAATTTCAAATTTTAAAACATGAAGTCCAGATCGTTAATCAGAATAATATTGCACAGGTAAATACAGGAAGCTTCACACATGGTATGTGTAGTTGAGATTGAAGATCCAAAGACTGCTCTTCCCACTAGAGACGAGTGTGGGTTGTCCACAGAACAAGTCAGAGGTGGGAAGGTGAAAAGAGAGATTTCATGCTGATTTCTCTACTTAATACTGATCACATCTCAAGCATTGAAAAAATACATTGCAGTCTTAAACTCATAACCATTTAACCATATTTGCAAGTACCTTTTAAGCATATATATGTACAATCTGCACTGYCATATGGCAGAACAAGGATCAATCTGCACATATTGGTGAAACATATCTTTTAAGAGCAACTAAGATTAACATTTTGATGTAATTTACAAATCAAAATTATTTTTGGTTGTCCTTTAGTATTGTTTGGGCTCTTCCTGACCAGATGTGACCAGTTATTTTGCCTTGGGAGTAGTATTATAATATCTATGATATTATATTAATCATAGTATTGTAGCATTATAAYATTATATGGCTTTCCCCTTCTTTCCCTCAAAATTTGTCTCTTAGACCCAAAGAGTGGTCAAACTTCAGCAAAAAAAAAACCTCAACTTTTGTAAAATCTGGTATCTAGTATTAGAAAACCCTTAAGAAGTATTTTTGAGGCCAAGGATGCTTAAGAAACAATAGAAATATTTCTTACTATGAAGTTAAATTTTAAATTTAACAAATTTTCTTTCATATATACACACACACAGAAACATACACAGATATAGATGGTCCCCACTACTGCAGACAGCTGGAAAAGGAAGAGATTGCATGTTTGAATAYACACAGCTATTCAATATGTTTATCTTCTCTTACAGCAAGGTGAGCAATAAAATCAARGTTGAGCTACTAAGGGCCATTATTACTTTAGTTTAGCTATCTCTATACTTGACATTCGCTAACTTAATTCCTTCAGAAGGTTGTATAAATGTTTACAATTTTAATTACTTCAAGCTGCCAAATTATGTCTAGCAAAACATAAATTTAAAACATATTTACTTGAATCTTTATTATTTCACAGCAAAATCCYCAAGCTTTATTTTGTCAACAAAACTAACCAATCTGGAAGATGTATAATATGTTATTTCTGTTAATAAATAATTATTTTTGCAAGGCCATAGATAATGTATATAATACAATGAAGACATTTTATAGTAAAATGAATTTTACTCCGCCAACAAGAAGAAAATCTACCTGTAATTTGAAACAAGAATATCTATACTAAATTTGAAATCAAGACCAGGCTTTCATTTGATGACATATATTGGGTCTTAATAACCTGTTTAAATTTTGYTAGCCTGTGGTCACTTCAAGGTCTCAAAACAAAACAAACTCATGGGTAAGGCTGTCAATCAGACCTCAACATCACACAAAAATCAATAACAAGACAGTAGCTAGCTCACCCGTTAATCAGAAAGTCTACCTGAGTACTTCACAGTAATGTCTAAAATGTCTAAATGTCTAAATCTAAAATGTCTAAATGAACTGGAAAGGAAAAAAAAAAAAGCACAGAAATTAACTCTGACATGATATTACCAGGTACCTTTGTTAACATTTGCTACAGATAAAATCTGTAATGATGACAGCACTCTTGTGAGTGCTTGAAAAAATTAATCTAAATCTGGTCTTTTAAATGTACTTGTATCATCACTTCCCTATGTCCAATAAAGACCTCATAAATTTTCTCACCAAAAAAAAAAAAAAAAAAAAAAAAAAAAAAAAAAAAAAAAAAAATAATATATAAAGGTATTAAAAAAGGAAAAAAAAAAAAAGAAAAAAAAAAAAAAAAAAAAAAAAAAAAAAAAGGTATGGAAAGGAATGTTACTGAATTTTGCCAAAAACTAATGACTTTGCCTTCAGCTCAGCTGTTGTTGTTTTTTTTATTCTCTGTGTGGGTTCTTCAGGTGTAAACTATCTGGAAGCATTCAGGTACTTATATATTTATTTATGAAGTCATTGACATTTATACTATGATCTATTCTATTTGCCCCCTTCATTTACAATTATAATTAATTCTTAGATAATTGGCACCTAAACTTTACATCTTGAGCAATCTTCAAAGGCAAATGACTGCTCACTCAAGCTTTAGAAGTGAGTTTTCCTTCTCAGTTTCTTTCCTTTGATGAAATGATACTTTACACAGGTCTCAGCACAAAATCAGGGCTAGCAAAAGCAATTAGAAATACCTCTTCACCAAAAGAAAGCCCCCTGCATGTGTATTCGTATATGTATGTAACTTTTTTCTCTCCATCTATAGTCATCTACAAAGAACACAGGCACACAGATCTGAGGACTCAAAGAAAGAAGAAGGAGCCATGYTTAACACTTGAGATCACCTGCCCATTACCTGAAAAACATATGCTTTGTTTGAAGTGCCCTATGAATAATCAAAACCGTTTTTTCCTGGCATGAAAAAAATAATTAGATTTTTTAAAACATATTTTAACATTCTTTTGAGCAACCATTTTCCCAGTCCTTGTCTTCACAATTTGCTCAAAACCTAAGCAGTTTAACAGACTGGTGTATTCAGTAAACACTGAAGTAAATAATATGTAGTAAAGGTCTAGTTAGTTGCTTTAAACTTAATTATATCTATAACTTTTACAGAGATACAGTTAAATAGTTCATGATCAGGTCAACATGCACGTCACTAGCTTAATCCTACATAGCTTCCTTTAAGATCATCAACAAATACAAGACCTTGAAAAATGATCAGAAATCCACACTTTCTCCCTTGTCTTAATAAAGTCAAATGTGTAAGAAGAAAGTGGATAAGACAGTAAGCTCCATCAGAATTTTCTTTTCAACAACTTGTATGTATTTCATGACCTTTTCTAACCTATTTTGTTCTGTTTATCCCATCACACAGTTGACATATTGATATGTTAACACCTGTCTTCAGGCTGTATTAACTGGTCTTTAGATTTCAAAAGAAAATACACACGGATAATTTCTGTGCTAYTCTTAAAAGAGAAATGTGTTCCTCTCAACATTTGGAATGGGAAATTTTGTTAAGTTTTGTGAATGATTTAACTCATGTCCTGTATATTATGGCACATAAACTTACCATGGAGCATGGATCTTGCAGCAGATTTACTCAGAGCGATGGTGTTTGAACAGACAGAAGACTGCCTCGTGTTTCTGAAGGTTCCCAGATAAATTCAGATCTGGGTTCCTACAGGTCTTACTGATTTTTTCTAGATTTAAATAGGCACTTTTGTCTCTCATCATTTTTATTTAAGTAAATTTCATTTATCTTTTAGACACATTCATGCATCATCCTGTAATAACTGGAAATGTTAACATATACACAGACCTTTCAATCTTGATTTTTGTACTCTTGTCTTCCTATATGTGTTATGTCATAACTGTGCTCTGCAGTGCCAGCCAAACCAGGGATTCTYTGTTATGTAGCTGCAATTCATGCTTGAAGTGCTGGGTTGTCAGACATAATTTCTTCTCTGTYGATCAACACCATAGCTTTCAAGACTTTCTAAGTCTTCACTTTCCTCCTAAAATTCTTTTGGGTGTCCATTTTGCCCTGTTCTCTGCCCTGCTCCCCCATCTGCTTTTGGYAGCATGAGCTGGTAGGACGTGGGTGTGGATTTATGGGCAGTCTTCACAAGGACCRCTGGAAGTTTCAAGGGTACCCTGCTTTTACTCCAGTCTGCTCCCTCTCAGAAGTAGAAATCTTGACCCTTTTTTAGGTGTGTTTTAAATTTTGAAGTTTTAAACCGCACTGGATAAACCTCTTTGGACTTTCTTTCTATTTTTTTTTTTCCTCTAAGCATAAGATGACAGCTAAAAAGACCCATTTGCAGGTATAATCCTAGCAGAAACTCCCTTTTATTATTCCATTCAGCTACACTCAAGCATGTAATCATTCCTCCTCCATAAAGTACCTGTGCATACTTTGGTCCTGTATTCACCCGTTACTAATAGCTGTACAATCTTATTTTGTTTATGACAGAATATGGCCTTTGTTTTTTATGCTTCTGCATTATGCAAATAAGTACATATAATCTCTTTACCTTGTAGACTGAATACAAATTATTTCCCTGTCCTTGAATTCAATAAATGTTTTAAAGAGCTTTTATGAAGACATAATGCATAGATATTCATGGCAAAGAAAAAGCACTTAAAATCCAATTTTTGAAGAATATAGACATATGTCCTCTTCTTAAAATGTCTCCTGTCTCAAAGTTCTTATTTTAAAGGTCTGATGGAATAGAATGAACTTGGAAGGAACAAAGCTATTTCTTCCTCTATGTTTTATTTATAAACTTATTTTCTTTTTTTCTTGTTGACTTGTTTATAAGCAGAATTGTATCTTCACTAGAAATATTCAAATTAGTCAAGAGCACAAGAACATTTACATTTTTAATTGCACATTTTCCTGCACAGTAATTCGGATAATAAAACCTCCTCCAAGGAGAATCATTGCAACTGGACTAGCTGCTTAATTCTTAATAACCATTGTCAAATTAAGCCTGCAGCATCACAAAGTGGTTGCAGTCTTCAAAGCAGTTAAACTGTGCCTTTGCCTCATTCCAATAAAGGTACAGGGAAGTTGAGACTAATGATCACACCTTTTATTCTGATCATTCTTCAAGAGCTCACTGCAGCCCCTGTGCTCCATCCCCCTTATGTTTCACCCTGATGTTTCCTAAATCATTGCCACTGACAATTCATCCAGATAATTTCAATTTGCTGCTAATCAAATAGCCATTAGTGTGAAGTGGCATGCACTTTCATGATGGATGCAGTGATTTAAACGTGGGAAGCAGGGATTTAGGAGAACCTAAGTGCCCATAAGTATTTGCTTATGAGCTTCAAGGTCACATACAAGTGGAGAGATTCAGTGACTGGCTGACMGTGCCAAGGAGCAGAAACTTTGCCAAAATAATATAAATAATAAGGTTTAGAAAGTASTGTGATTCTTTCCCTTTAGTGCTGTCAGGAAGCAGCAGGGGAAGATTGCCCTGTAAAAGGGAAGGTAAGAGCTGAGCATCACAAGGCAGGCAGGGGCARCAGCCTYCCTGARAAAGAGCCAGGAAACCAAGTCAGTGAGCCAGSGTCAGGATCAAGCCCAGTGCTGGTAACCAGGATCAGCCAAGAGTCCAGAAAATACCATCAAATCCATAGCCAGAAGAGACACCCAAGGTCAAACCAGAAAGCCAAGYTGGATCAGGACCAGRGAGRAAYGAGATGSRGTTCAGATKKWGCATYGTGTCCWCAGCCCAGYTCAGATGGGGATCAAGTACAKGAGCCTCAGATCTCAGTCCCTGCCCCAAGCACAGCTGGAGGGAGCTGCTGCTGGGGCTTCTTCTGAATTGTCCTTCAGAGCAGGCCTTTGCAGTGAGATGGCCRCCAAAAATCAGCTGAACCCCTACAGGGGAGAAGGGGAACATACTCCCAAATACACTTCCAGATACACAGAACTGCCTGAAATACAAGGTCATAAAGTAACAATGCTCATTTCCAGTTCTCTTTTCAGGTTTTGTAGGCAGCAGGTATCTTAATTAAAAAAGAAATAAAACATGAAGCGTTGCCGTAAGAATTGACAAGTTTTGTGCACTGTACTCTACATAAAAACAACAAGCACCAGATAAACATCTGCATATTTATCTGTTTTAAATAAGATAGTAGCATTAGTCTGTTGCTGTAAAGTTATTTGATTTAAACGTGTGTAAAACAAAACGAACAGTGACAATCGTCACTGTCATCAATAAACATTCTTCATGTAAACTAATCTTGGTAATTGACACTAGACAGTTATTTTTCATACCACCAGAAGATTTAAACTCAATATTTTTCTTATATAAAGCATTTTGCTTATATAAAGCAAAGCCCTGTTAAAAATTTTCAAGTTGTGACCATGATGGAAATCTTTGCATAAAGGGAAGGAAATGAGAGGAAATGAGTGTTTTTGTGGAAGCCAACATTTCAAGTTATATCTCAAAATTCAACACAAAGAAACCCACAAATTATCCAGTTTTACCAAAATCAAATCAGAGRTGTGCTGAAGTATAGTTCTGCAATTTTCCTGGACAGGGAATTCTTCATCAAAAAATWGACACTAAAAGTTCATGACATTTCTTGTCTAATTTCATGATTATTCATGTTTAAATATGCAAGTGAGCTGAATTTTGTCTTTCATTAGGTTTTAGTCAAGAGCACAGTTTAGATTTGCACAATGACTCATAAGAGGGATACCTACGAAAATCTAAAGCTTCAATAGCATTATATTTGGCAAAACTGTAAGCAATCTCAGTTTTTTGAATTTTTTTTGACATAAAAGATGAAAAAACTTAACTAGGAGTRGCAACCAATTAAAAACAACCCTAAAACAACACATGAATAGCTGTTTTCCTAATGCAGCACATTGAAATTTTATTATTTTGGAAGAATGTGGATTTTCCTTTTATAGCAAGATTCTGTTATCTGTCCTCTTAGAATTGTGGACATTTACATCACAATCTTTGCTTTTTTAATCTAAAATTTCTTCACTGAGACTTCAAACCATCTGAAAGTTCTTTATTCTCAGTCATATCTTAGTCCTACTTTACTAGCAGTGCTCAGCCATTTGTGGCAGATATACTGCAGATTCTTTATTAAGGCCATCTGTTCAAATTTCTCCCTTTATGAGAAGTCACTGTTTTAATAAAATAATTGTCAGGATGAAGATAAACTGATTGAAAAAAAAAAGCTTTTTAAAATACGTGCAACTTTTTTCCCCTCCTGATACATCATTTTTCTGTTAGCATTTTTAAATGTTATTGTTGTTGTTTACTTCTATTTTAATATATTTAGTCTTGGACATAATACAGTTATAAATAAAATTTCAAAATGGCATGATATTACTGAGCTAAGAACCATGCTCAATCAATATGGATGGAAATTTCTGACCTTCTAAAATTTCCCTTCTAAAATGGGAAAAYGCTCCCACTATCATGTTCATAAAAAGTGTTGTAGCTGTAAGACCAAACTTTGTTTTCTTATTCGGCACTTACAAGTCAAGAAGCAAAGAAAAATACAGTGAGGTCTACACAAGTAATTTGCAGCAAAGATTAAAAAGATTTTTATGATTCATGCAATGCATCTCATCTCTATTGTATGCACCACCAATGACTCAATTCTGGAAAATAATGTGCGTACTTAGTCTTATTAATATATATAAAGTTCACAGTGGGATTAAATTATTCAATAAAGTTCTAAATTCATAGGGTCAGCCAAATCCTAATAACCAGGGAAAACATAGAATACACAAAAATCTAATGAAAGGGGAATAAAATGTGAATATCAAACACAGAAAGGTACTAAAAAAAAAAACAAAAACAAAAACCTAACAGAAGGATCAGTCCGTGTACAGCAAGTAGCATGAGGATAATTTTAGAAATGCAGCATTGTTTGCCAAGCCCTAAAAATGAAAGTCAAGAAAACGTGCCCTAAAAATATCAAAACATTGAATGCATAGTGCCCACTCTCAGAAAATTAAAAAAAAAATAGACTGAAAGTAGAAGAAAAGTACTAACTGAGAAATATTGCATAGTCTTCACTTCTGAAACTTTGGGAATAATATGAAGTACAGTCTGTCTGAGCAAACATTAAAACCTGATGGTAAGAAATTAAGAGGAGTCAGTGTTAATATGAAAATATTATCAACAAATACAGASATCCATTAAATACAATGTTGTCAGCATCAGCAAGGGCACAAAAATATGATACGTACATCTACACCTTTAAAAATGTTTTGGATATGCAATTTCCTTTTTAATTGATGTTTTTGATAGCATGCGATGTCACTGTACTGTGGCAAACACCACCAGTGGATTATGGTATAACAAGAAAAAAACAATTTGTGAGATGATCAAAATTGCCTAGCAGACTAAAAGTCCTTTGTGAAGCCAGAAATATTAAAAGATACTGGTTAGCACAAGCAGAATATCTCTGCAGTCTTCTGTCCCTTGAATAACCAGAGAAGCTGCTGTCAGAAACACAGAGGAAATGTGAGGACTGTGAGTACAGCCCCTTAGCAAAATTCAAAGCAGCAGGCTGCCCTGACACAGAGGAGTGTCCAAAGAACTGATTTAGGCCTGGCTTCCCAGAGATGAAAGAATGATTTCCATGTCTGAGAGAATAAAATATATTTTGAGAAATACTTTTGATGAAATATAAAATTGCTCAAAACCAGAAATGTGAGTGATCAGTGTAAGACATGCAAGAAAAAATATATAAATGTTTCCAGTTTAGGACTGCTGTAATGCCTGCTTTTACCCAGGTGTCCACTCATGAATTTCATTTTCTAGCAGTGTCTTGCACTCTCTGGTCAAATAAATAGATGATTTGTTTATAAAAAGAGTATAAATAATAGTAATAGCAGTATTTAGCATTACAGTCCATATCAGTTGCAGAGAAAGGCTGTAAAAATAAGAATTTGAATATTTCCTACCCTTAGGAATAGCTTCTCAGACTTACCACTTTATGAGATTTAAACTTGGTCAATTTCTAATATTGAAATTGTTGATTTACACTTCAGAAGGAAAAAAAAAAAAAAAAAAAAAAAAAAAAAAAAAAAAAAGCAGAACAGATTTTTCTCCCTTGGTAACCTTCTTTAAGCCAGTTTTTACAGAAATGCTAGAGGCATACATATTCTCAGTAATTTTAGCTTTTAAGGTGGGCTGCAGCTTCAAGCAAATGCTGTGTGATCCATTTTCAGCCCAGATCAGACCCCAGTCCGAAGTTCACTAACAGCATTGATAATTAAACATCAGCATTGCAGTCACATGCCACRAAATCAAAGGATTTGTTATCTCTGCAGGTCTATCTGAGAGTGAAACCAACCCTCTTTTGAGTGTTTGAGTGATGTCAGTGTGGGATTACCTAAACAGAAATTTGCTGCAGCAAAGGYGTGCCCAGAGAGACAGGAGAAGCACAGGAGCTCATCAGGAGGCAGAARCACTTTTACTGGGGCTGTGCAAGAGTCAAGGTCAGGACAAAAAGAGASAAATCCATGCAATAAGAGATTAGCTCCCGGGGCTATTCCTTTCTCTGCAGACTGCAAAAATTCTTTATAGGTGTAGCTCTGGGGATTTACAGACAGAAGACTTTTCATTTTCTTTCCCTTTTTTTTTTGCTTCTGCCAGAATCTTTGTGAGCTCCACATTCAAATGAAAACTTTAGCAGTACAGAATGGATTAATACAGGATTACAAGAAGAAGATTATATTTCTGGGTCCTCTCATTTCTTTTTTTTTAAATGTATATCCTGATATTACATTGCATGTATTCAAAATGACTCCTTTAAGCAGAGCCATACATTAATATAGCTGTCAAAAGAAAGTAATTTTTTAAAAGTAATTCAGATTTGTGAAGAATTCTAAGAAGATTTACTTAGCTTATAAAGAATGTTAACAGGGCTATTCATTAAAACTCTGGAATAATTTAGGATTTAAATGTTTCCTTGCATCGTGCACACTTTGTATTTGGCTTTTAGATCCMGTATTACCTGACATTATATTTCTTTCTTTTCCTCCTTCAAATACTTCATGCCCTCTGACATTTTTGTGTAATAGAAATTCCAGCACAAAATATCACGGACTCTCCCTGTTCCTTTCATCCTAAGAACATTATTTCTCTAAGCTTTTCCAGTCACAAACATTTGGTAATCTGAAAGGTCTGATTCTGCTCCTACTGAGGTTCATTGAAAAACTTCAAATAACAGTCAAACAGGCTTTCCATCTCTCTAGAAATCCTTTTATCCAGAATATTTTAAAAAGGAAAAAAAAACAAAAAACCTCCTGTGTTCTTAAAAATGTAAAGTAACAGTAAACTTCCATAGAATAAAGACTCACAAAAATGTTAAAAACTGTGAAATAATTCCCCTGATCTTCACGTTTTAATTCAATTAAACATAACAAATTGTGAATTCCAGTTTTTACCTGAGATGTGCATTAAGCCTCACAACAGAAATGGTTATTGTTACAGTCTAGTTAGATCAATTTCTGTCTAAGAGGAACTGGGCTGAGACCGCTGTCCTTACACTCCTGTGTTCTACTGCAAGTCTGAACTCTGGTATCCAAAAGTTATTCTCTTTTCWTATTAACTTCTCATTTTATCATCCTTATCTTGCCTGATGAATTGCTAAATTTAAAAATCAAACATACTGTTTCTCACTTGATCCTCCAGAAAGAGTTAAATCTAAGAACTCAAAAAGATTGATAAATATCAAATGCTAACAGAAGATTTATTAGCATAAAATAATTTTTTTCTACTTCTCTAAGCACAAACAAAAGAAATTTGGTAACTCCTGGGATTGATTTTATTAGAGACTTAATTTCTCTTTCTCTCTTCCAGACAGAGGAGATATTAAGGTAGGTATCTTCTGTGGTAACATAATCAGTCATTTATCATGGAATCATAGAATCATAAAATGTTTTTTATTGGATGGGATCYTAAAGGTTATCTATTTTGAGACYCTGTGACATGAKCAGGRACACCTTCCASTAGATCAGGTTCCTCAGAGCCCCATYCAACCTGACCTTGAACACTTMCAGGGATRGGGCATCCACAGCTTATCTGGGCAGATTGTTCCAGTGTCAGGAGACTTCCTTACTCCACCCTTAGAGTMAGGAATTTCTTYCTAACACCTAATCAAAACCTATTCTCTTTCAGTGTCAAACTAGTCCTTTCACCAGATGCTCTTGTAAAAAGTCTCTCTCAGTTTTGCTTTCAGGCTCCCTTCAGTACTGGRAGGCTGMAACTAGGTCACCCCTAAGCCTTCTCTTCTTTATAAAGGAAAGAATGAATAATCAGTCACAGAAATAAAGGTTTTATGGAAAGTTCCTAACATTCATTTTGCCAATCCCTACCATGAAAGACATGCAAAACTTAAGGTCAACAGTAAAAAAATGGAGAAATCCAGTCACTTGTGTAGGTACTCCATGCCAGACATGTCTCTGCATCATGAAAGAACTAGGATAAAAACCATTTTTTTTTTGTGATAGAGAAACTCAGTGAAAACACACACACACACACAAAAAAAATTCTCTGAAATCAGCTCTTGTGAAGTTTCTTCTAGCTCTTACCATTATTCGGCCAATTTTCACTCAAACCTTCTGAAACYTGAGCCCATCAGTCAGGCATCCTGTCAAAGATGCTGAGTGAGAGGGGAKGAGTTCCCTTWTTACACAAASTACTCCATATASAGAAATAGAGAAAAAAAAATCTTCAATGACACCCMAGCATTAGGSAGGAWTCTTAYAGAGGSAATATGAGAACCCTGTTCATGCCCTGTAYCTAACCCATGTTCCTCTGACTCCAGTTTATTGCACCTCTGCAGAGCAGGAGAGGAGGAACTGTGACTCATCCATCTCACCTTTCCAGAAATCAAGAATAAATCTAGCATAAATAAGCAAGGCCATCAAGGCTGCACTACATTTTTCTGAAATGAAATGTATTTTTAAAGCCTCTTGCTAGGAATAATAGGCAAACAGTATCTTARCAAGTAAGCAGCATTAAGCAGTCAATAATTCAATTAATCAGCCGCTGTAAAAAGCCAAATAGACCAATAATTTATGCAGCTAATGAAATGTGCAAGGTCAGCATTGACATGATACGAGTCACCTACCATTAGAAAGATTTGAACCCTATCTGTTACATTTCACATTAGCTCCTGGCACTCTGTATCACTTCAAGCRTAAATAATATGATATACAAGAGCCCCAGGCGTTATTCAAAATGTAAGACAGCAGGACCACTACATGCAGGTATCTCAAATCATTGCCAGATTCCTCTTCCCTAGCAGCAAGAAAGTTGGTTCTCTGTTGCTGTGTCCTTAGGTGATTAAATGATTCGTTGTTTATTTATATTCATTGATGGAAATTATTCTTTAAAAAGGTGTGCGCTTCCTCTGGAATCTCAGGCCTAGGAAGCTGACTGTGACAGCATTGCAACTCTTCCTATTGGGTTTACTCTTTCAACTAGCAGACTTAATTTTTGATATTTCAAAGCAGATAGAACCCAACTATTATATCTGGCATGAGCATAAGCATTTACTGACTTCCCTGTCACCTCTATTTGCGCAGAGATTAGACCTGGGCTTGCTTTATTTCAGACTCTGTAAATTCAAGCAGAAGAAGATGCTTCAGCTCATCTATCTAAACTTGGCTCACCATTTTCTCTTCCCAAAATATTCTCTTGGGAAAGAGTATGTTTCTCTTCAGAAGCTTGGAATACTTCTGTCCATCAAAAATTTTTTACAGCTAATAAAGGACTGTATGTGGAATGAAAAATACTTCTATAAAATGAAGTTTTCATGCAGCACTCAATTTAGTATGGATTATTCTTACATGATACACAGAAAATGTTTTATGGGTGATAGATGTGAGGAAAGAGATTGTAGGGTTTTGAAGTTTAAATTTCCAGTTCTTTCACCAAAACTGCTGAATAATCCGACCTGTGGCTCAAACCGATGAAGAATAGAAAAGCTCAAGTTTTTAACTGTAGCAGCTTTACTTATCCTGCAAATATCAGACTTGCAAATAGGTCAAATCATTTTATTCTGTTCTGTTGCACCACTGTTCTTCAGTTCTAAGGCAAGGGAGATTCTTCAAGGAATAAGAGCAATCCTACCTTTTACCTTTCAATCCATGCTACCCAGACAGAGATTTAATGATRTATAACAGTAACCAATCATTTTAATAATGGGAAGCTGAAATAAGAACAACAACTAAATTCAAGGACAGTAGGTAGAGGAAACTTAACACTTGCATTCTAAATTTTCTATATTACCTTAGATTTAAAAGAAAACCAAAMCAATAAAATAAATTAAAACCGAATTAGTGAAAATACACATTCTATTATTTGTGACGCCAGAAAGACACTTATGTGAATCGTACTTAATTCATCTGAGCCTATCGCATGGTCCACATCTGGATATTTAAAATCAGGGAAATGTGAATGCTTATCTCCTTTTACTAAACTTCCAAAAAACAACATGACAGGTATTTCAGGCCTAAAATATAATACAAACAAACAAACTGGAACAACAAAAACTTCCTACCTAAGCCCCAAACGAAACAAAACCAAAATCTACCTGCCTTCACAGAGTGGGGAGATTTTATTTTATCAACAGTGTTCTGCTCCAGGGACCACTGGACTCAATAAACAGAGTATATAGCTTAATGTATTTATTTTCAGTGTAATGATCAGTTCTATTTCCTGTCCTCAATTTGTTGTTGTTGTATAGCATTAGAAATGTAAATTCTTGTGCAAAAACAAGATTGTCATTTTCTAATATACTTAACATATACTTCAGATAGTATATTTTTCACAAAAATTATTTTAGGCATTTTTCCTGTGAAAATGTACTTTTAAATATCTTAGGGTCAGTCCATCATATATATACAATATTTTACTCCGTATGAACTTGTATTACACGCAGTGGGAACACTAGTAAGGAAGAAACTGAGCAGGGCTGGTCAAATTTCGACCCTATGCAACTATGCACAATGTTGTAATATTAGTTTYACTGAAAACAGAAAGAAAACAGCCTCTGAATTCAGTGTGGTCAGCCTTAAAACTTAGTGGAATCTGTCTGGATTCTTCTAGCCTGTATGYGTTTTCTTTCCTTCTCCAGTGTCTTATCACTCCATTTTCATTCCTTTCTTCTGTTTAGGAGTGTTTTAAAGACAGCAGTGTAATTGAAATTTAAAGGCAGCAGTGTAATTAAAACAATATTTTAAAAACCTTGCTTTAAAGAGCATGCTTAAGATTTCAAAATATCTCTTTTTTCCTCTCATGAGAATACTTTTTTCTTTCCATCTGCCCCAGAAACTCCCTGTTGTGGTTTTTTTTTTTTTTTTTTTTTTTCTTTCTTTATCTCATAGTGTTTTCCTCTTCTAGTGGTAACTTTTCCCCATTCTTATTTCTCACCCCCCAATATATCCTCAAATTATTCAGACACCGATCCTTTCCTTTCTTTTTTTTTATGCTACAAAACATAATGTCACTGCAATTGCTGAGCACACATTCCTTGCCAATTAATTACCATTCCCAGAGGAATTTGTTAATCCCAACAGACCATACTGACTACAGCACTAGCCATGATCATAGAACAGATTTACTGGTCTAAAATAAAGGGATGCTGTGTGTGTCCTGCCCCTAGAGGATTGAAACCAAAATCAAAAAGTGCATACAGAAAAAGGAAAGAATAGTTATGTACAGTTAATTTAACCATTTCAGAGCAAGGTAATTACCTTGTAGTTTTGCTGATTGACCACTTCATTGACACTTTTTTGGGTAATCTGCCCACAGTCATACATTTTCAAACAGAAGACAATCTTGGGGCTGAGATGGTCTCAGTTCTCTGTAGTAACCAGCTGTTTAATCTGCTCAAGCAGCCACGATTGTGATGCCTCCTTATTCTCATACCTCATCCAATATGGGCTAGACCAGTGGTTTTGTTCAGTGATTTCGAGAAGTAGTCAATTTTTCATGGAAATACCTCTTTATCTTAAACCTCGCCACTGCTCCAGAGTTTGCCTCTGCATGTTTGAACTATTTGACTGTAAATGTGAGAAGTATTTTCATGTTTGTTTAAGCACAGAACAGCGGGACTCATTCTTTCAGCTGAGGTTCTGAGCAGTACTGAGAAATTCATAGGAAGGCATGAGGATTATTTCCAAGTTTTCACTCTACTTGGAAGCAGAATCCTTCCAACAGAAGCAAGGACTTCCAAAGTCAACCAAGAAAACAGCAGCTAGAAGTCATTCTAAGCCTCAGTAGCATATAACAGAAGACTTGTACTATGCTCCTTGCTKGAGCAAGGGCTCCTTCTAAACCATYTGACTTTATTTGCATGGCAGACATTGGAAAATGGCACAGAATATCTAATGCATGTACTGAAGCCCTTTCTTAGGCTCAGATTCTCAGCAGAGCCATGCAAGAGAAATTAAGAGAGATTTATAATTTGGTGTTATGGTTCTAGAGCCCTGGCAGTGGAGCCATGCAGGTCCCAGTGCTGGTTAGGAGCCTGTGGTGTGAGTGAATATCAAATGGCTCCTCTAGCCATTCCCATTCTTCATGTTGATGTTGATGCTATGTACAAACTATTCTGCCAATAGCTCACATTCTCAATCCCAGTAATCCAAAAGAAGGATTTTATCCTGTCTTCATGTCTAATTTGTCTGGCTGGGACTCAAAGTGTAATTAGCTCTATTACTCATTCACTGTAGCAGTTATTAGATCTTCCATGCTGCTGAAGTGYTTAAAGAACAACTTTAGGAGAGACTAGTGATACAAAGTATAATTTAAAATGTACTTCTACTGGAGATATTCCTGAAACACTCCTGAGGAATTTGGATTTTTAAATGATATGTCCTATTCAACGGAAGAGTAAGCTAATGATTATACCCTAAAGCTGACTTGCTGTTTCTCTTCTCTCATCCTGGTGATACAGAAAAGTAGAAGAGGTCATATTTTTTAGTCTCTGTTTGTAGATATTGCTGCTTCGTCCAGACAGTTTTATATGTATTGGAATTCAGACCTAGCATCAAAAATTGAATGGATATATAAGTTCTCAGGATGAACAATTTCATGCTTGTTTTCCAGGATATTCAAACGCTCTACTCTGGGTAAAAATATAGCTTGAAAWAAATCTTCTATTATTTAGGTTGATTTCTTTTTCTATGCAATACAAGTGATGGAAGCATTTTGAAGGTTATTATTTTGAGGTTCCCAAAAGAAAGGATAATGAAAATGAACTTTCTGAAAAYACCTTTTCATTGCCATATAGATACAATAGCACTGTGAAAATTCAGTGTACTGGCTTATTAATGTCATGTATTGGTTAAGAAAATGCAAACCAAATATTTATTCAAAGACAGAATTACTTGTTATAAAGAACAAGATTAATCACAATAATAATCTTAGGATCATATTTTGATATTTTTCCTCATTTAGTCTGTGACATCTCAGGACCCCATCTTGTCACCTTACTTGATGCTGACAGTGTACCTGTTCCAAAAATTGCTGATARGAGGGAAAAATAAACTGAAAAAGCAGAGAAGTAAGTGACCTCTGCACTGCAAACAAATTACATGCCCTAAGGTGTGATTGTCCATGGCACAAGTTCTCACTTAGAGTGAATGGAAATAAAAGGGAAAAATTGGGCAAAGTTTTTCTTTGATTCAAAACTATTATATAAGATTAAAAAAACCCCAAACCCTCTGATGCTCTGAGCACATACTTGTTGTTTCAAAGATATATTGCCAATGATGTAGTTTTGATTTTGGCCGTAGAAAAGATCCAGTCTCTCAATAGGATACTGAGGCACAATTGTTCCTCATTTCACTAGAAACACCTCTTTTCATTACTCTCCTCACTTAGCAGGACYGTCTGCWGTGGATCATGAYTTMCTGTGAAWGGAAAATAATTCCCKTTCTAGTCCTCTGGTTTGTTTTAYRTATTGGTGTGAAATAATAATGGAGCTATTTTATTCATGTGAGTTCCCTGCCACTTTATGAAATGTCTCATGATGCTGTAAGTGATGGASTGTTCCCTCATGCACAAGCATTAGRACTKTTCTGGTATGCAAAGGGAATGGAGTGAAGGAGGAAAGAAACTCAAGTCTTCTTTCCTCCTCCTTTTTTTCTTTGTTGTCTCTTTCATTGCTACTTGTAAGCATACTTCAGCTCAAAGAYATTTGAAGTTAAAATTCACTTCTTGGTATCCTAAGGACAGAATTCCTCTCCAAAGTACCACAGTTTTTATTTAACATTCTTCTTGACTGAACCCAAATATTATCTGTGGTGATTCACACTCCCAATCTCAGTTCTTTTTTTATTCTGGAGCTAGCTATAGTGACATCAGAAATTCAAGGAAAGGATAGACAAGATGAAACCACACACAGCCCTAAATTATAAGGTGACTGAACAGTGAAATTGCCAGAATCTTTAGAGCAACCTMGTCAACTAGAGCAAAAGGAAATTTCAGAGACTAGGCAGCCTTAGACACAGGAGGTCTAAAATCACCTCCTCTGAAGGTTATAAAAGTTAACATCTAATAGTTCATTGAGGTCACACCAGAGTATATATAAAAGAAAATAGAAAAACCCAACTTTTTGGACACTTGCAAGCCTTCTGTAAGACAGCATAGCTACATAGCAAAAGAATTTATAACATTGTTTCAAATCTAAATYTCTGACTGAATCATAAAATCACAGGATGGGTAAGGTTGGAAGGGGTTGGAAGGGACCACTGGAGGTCATCTAGTCCAACCTTCCTGCTCAAGCAGTCTCCCCTGCAGCACACCACAACGTATCACTCAGGACTGTGTCCAGCTTTGAATATCTGCAGGGAAGCAGACTCCACAAGCTCTTGGGGCAGCCYGTTCCAGTGTTCTGCTACCCACACATTAAAGATGTTCTTTTTGTATTTGTGAGGAACTGCATCAGTTTCTGCCCTTTGCCTCTCATTTTACTGCTCAGCAGCACTGAGAAGAGTCYGGCTCCATCCTCTTGASAYCCCTCTTTTCAATACTTACATGCATTGATAAGATCCCAGCTCAGTCTTCTTCAGGCTAAACAGTCCAGCTCCTCAGCCTTTCACCATAAGTGAGGGGCTCCAGTCCCTTRATCATCTTCATAGACTCTGCTGGACTTGTTCCATGTCTCTCCTGCACTGACGGGCTCAGAACTGGACAAAGCATTTTTCCTTTCTTCCAAAATAAACAGGTACTAGCGACAAACCATCTTAACATCACACTGTAAAACATCTAATTTGCAGAACAGAAAAGGCATTAGAAATTATTAGGCATTTGTAGAATATATCCAGACAACTTTTATTTCCAGGGAAATAACCTGAAAATCCACTTTGTATAAGTTTTTGAGTTAGGATATTATCCTAGGTTTATTGAGTCAACAGCTTAAGGATAAAAGGTATGGGCCAAAAGTAGAGCCTCCGTTCAAACAGTAGTAACCAAAGAGAATTGAAATACTTGATTTTTTTRCATCAAAATTTATGGTCCACTGCAGTCAGCTGCTAACAAAGATGGAACATGTATTAAAATGCAAGTATKCTTCAGAGTAAACATGATTCTTCATGCACATGGAAGTCAGCAGATATACTTAGTGTATGCAGGAACAGCGTCTAAATCACAAATGTAAATATTGAAATGTGGACTAAATTTGAAACTTGATAGCTTCACAGATTTAGCTAGGCTTCTGTGGCAGGCAGGCAGGCAAAGATGGCTCATGCCGGTTCATGAGGAGGTCAGCAGTATAGATTTTGGCATGAGTTGCAGAGTAGAGTATACATATATTTTATTGTCTATAATCTAATAAAAATCTTGGAATAAAAATTGAGTGAACAGCTTGCTTACAAGGATAATAATTCTCCTCTTACATAGTTAACATGTGCAATAATACTTTCAGTACCATTCAGATAATGTTTATACAATAAACCATGATCAAATAAAATAGAGACGTGAGGAAGTCTTCAGTCTATATAAGAAAATATTTGSCTAGATGACAGAGACTGCTGGAGGATATAACTTTATTAGTACATTACATGAAGTCTGCACACACAAAACAATTAACAATTCAATACATAATATTATAATGTATTTTTTTTATAAAAAAATTGCTTATTTGAAATGACCCAGAATATTAAAAACAAAAGGTAGCAATAAAAGCTATGCAAACTTACATGATTTATAAAGAAATTACTAGGGTGAAATGTATTTATTTTATATTTGCTTTAAAGTAAGTAAAACAGGAGCTGTTCAAGCTCATGAATTTACTAAATCAGATCACACAGATCGTTTGGAAGTTTTCCCTTGATTTAGGAAATGTTCATGGTAAGGATTAGTTTCACAAGGCAGACAAATTAGCTGCTGTCTCTTAGATAACAGGATTAAGATCAAATCTGCTTTTAGTCTAATAACAATATATTGATTTTAACTACTGAAGACCAATATAAAAAGCTTTTCACCAACTCACATTCTACTGATAACAGAAGACTATGTGAAGACCAGGTGGAACAGTGCAACCAGAAAACTCACTTGAAGCTGCAAAACTACCAGTTACAGTTTCTAGCTAAATAACAGGTAGCTTTAGTTCTCACAGAAATGCCAGTTGTACAAAATAAGAATCACACTGCACAAAACAAATTTTGATTTTTTTTTTTTTTTTTTTTTTTTATTTTTTTTTTTTTTAACATGCCAAGATTTCCATAGAGCCACTATTGATGCAATTCTGCACCACCAGTACCTAGGAAGGTCAAGTCCTTATACTGCAAGGAAGTTAATACAAAATGAATTGATTCAAATTAAGTAGGAGAACAAGGCTGCTTTAGCTTTCTTCCTAGTGGAAAAATCCTTTCCACTTAGCCCCCTGTGAAACGAGAATGAAGAGTGGGTGTATTAGTTGCACATCATAGGGACAGATTTTACACTGTGCCTACTGACACAATGACAAAGCTACAGCTGTAACAACTTAGTCAAAAATCAATTCCTCGTTACAGGCTTTTTACAATTGAGCTAGAAGTGTCTTGAAGAGATTTGCTATTCTCACTACAGGTGTAAAAAGTACTGGCAACTATTCACATACTGTAGAAATGATAACTGATAAATCATTTATTGCAGTAGCAATGATAATCTCTGCTGTACTAAGACATAATAGTAGTACTTACTGATAAGTCAGAGGAACCATCATCACTATAAATAGGAAAATAGCTTTATTCATTTTAACAGTTTTTAAAATTTTAAGTAAATCAGCTCTTATTTTTAAAGCTGAGTAAGAAACTCACGAAAGGGACATGGCAGGTGTTACGTATTAACAAAACTTATTGAAAATATGTATACAATTTTGTGAAACCCTTAAGCTTGGTATACCTGTATCTTAAGAGAGAATTTCAGCAATGATAAGATAACAAGAAAGATCAAACAGTAAGAACATGTTAAGTTAAAATCAGTGTTAGAAGTRGAAATTTAAATCCTGCACCTTTTCTCATTTTGCACATTTACACAACTGTTTTTTCTACTCCCAAAGAATATRTATTTAGAMATATTTAGAAAACATGATTGGGTGRCGTCTTCTATTTTTTTCTTCCTCYRCTCCTCTTTCTTTCTAATAGAATAGTAGAATCACAGAACAGTTTCTGTTGGAAGGTACATTTAAAGGTCATCTAGTCCARCCACCCTGCAGTGAAGAGGGACRYCTTCAACTACATTGTTCAGAGCCCCATCCAACCTGACCTTGAATRTTTYCAGGGATGGAGAATCCACCACCTCTCTGGGCAACCTGCTCTAATGTTTCATGACCCTTATTGCAAAAAAATTAACTCCTATTTAATCAACTCAAGTAAATCAACCCACCTTCAGTTTAAAATCAYTACCCCTCRTCCTGGGTAAAGAACACTGTGACAATAGTAAGAAGAAACAAGACTGGAAGTACACCAGAGATAATAAAATATAAACATATTGACTTGAAGTGAATAGTGGCAGGAACTATTACTTGAAAACCTCACAAAAAAGATCARTGATGAACCAAAGTTGCAGCTGAAGACAATGCTGCTTATTAGGTGAAACTTTGGGAATGCACTGGGGGGGAGATGCCAAATACAGTCTGAATGCCAAATGAATTCAAAAGAAACCATCGCTTTGTGGGATTGCAGCTGGGGRCAGGAGGAAGAATTTGAAAGATGCTAAAATTTCAAAGCTGCACAGCAGAAGAGAAATCCCTTGAAAAAGAATGTGGCAATTGAAAAAGAAACACTAAGAACAAGGATAAACCTTCTGTTATTATGATCATAACTCTGTAAAAAATTTCAGCCAGAAAATGATCTCGGTCTCCGGTTGAAAACAGATGAGGCCAAAGGGAAACAGATCAAGCAGCTGTTTGCCAATACATTGAGTTAGGCACTGGTAAACAACTGCTTTCAAAGATATCAATGAAAGATATGAAATCATTCATTACAGTCAAAATAGGAATGCAAAACAAGGCCATGTATAACTGGGATACTGCTGGATGAAAGAATTAACTGTTTTGAAAAGACGGAATTAAAATTAAAGATGGAGTAACAGTACTGTGTATTTAAGAAAACAACTGCTAAAAAAAAACCAAAACAAAAAACAAACAAAAAAACAAATAAGAAAAAACCAAAAAACAACAAAAAAACCACCTTCTTATAGACTAAAAAAAAACATTTTTTGGGAAGAATTTTCAAGTGTATGCTAATACTTTCCCTGCATCAGGGCTGGAAAATAGCTAATTAGGTTTTTTACGTTTATGTGAGATACATAAAGTAGTGTTATTTTTATGATTCCTACTGACTTACTAACATTTATCTTCCAACTTGTATCAATTCACAATGGTAATTCTCAGGCATGCTTTGATAAAAATAAGCAGTAAATTCCTAAATCAATTGACCCATGCTGCTCTGATAAACACTCAAGAYCTGTGAAAAGAAATATCCACGTTTTGGTTGAAAGATTTCAAGGYAATTAATTATGTTTCAAATTTGCACCAAAGAAAGAAATAGATAAAAACCCAAGGAACTGAGTTTATTAGTATGGCAGACACAAAGATTAGGAGGATGATAAATAAAGTTAACAGAAGAACACAAAGATTTGAATGTGGAGGTGAAGGTACTGAATTTAAATAGAARTGTAGTATCTGGAGTCCTCACAAAGAAAAGAGAAAATCAGAAGGCCGACAGTCTGCTTGGATAAATAAGCAGAAAAGCAGAAAAGACAGAATTATAAAAGTGAAAGTATCTATAAACATATGGATAAAGGATCAATGAATTGCAAAAATCAAAGTCAGAATTATAAATATCCACAGGCACATTAGAATTTCACTTTTTCAAAGGAAATTGAAATAACATAAAATAATTATCTAGAGGTAAGATAATGAAAATGGTTGKATCACATGTAGAAGCAAGCTTATTTTGTTAAAATGGAAGGGAATTAAAATCCATAAACTGGGATATTTATAGACTTCTGGTAGTAAATTTGCAGTTAATTGTTCACATAGAGGTTGCAACCTGGGACTAACAAATAGAAAGCTTTCTTTCTGTCAGAAGCAGGTATGGGGGCAAAAAAAAGGAAATAAAAACACCTCAACTACTACAAGCCTGCTTGACTCCTTTTAAGAAACAACACAGAAAGGAAACTACAAGGAAAAGGCAATTGTACATGGAAGGAACTGAACTAAAATCAAMATGTTTTTTCAAACATGAAAATGTGTCTTTGTTTTATCACTCTTCTCAGGCTTGAAATGCATCTATCCTAATTTATCTAAATTTAATCAGAATCTCTGATATAAATACCTCATAGGAAATTATTTTTAATACAAAAAAGATCAAGTTTTATAGAACTGATTTAGAGCAAGAAATTTTACACAAACAGAAAAAAAAGCAACAGCAAAAACCCCCAAAGCAACCACAAAAAAAAAAACCCAGCAACAACAGAGAAAAAGACTAATGTTGAAARGCAGGTTATCACACAAGAAATGCGGAAGATGTTCTTTAATAACAGACCTTGATACTGATCCCATTTCTTATTTTCACTGGTGACAGTAATATGAGGAATTCTAGCAAGACAAATTTCGGTGGCAGTTTCAGAGGCAGTATCACTACTGAAGACTGCATTACTGCCCTTCAGGAGTAATTAGATTTCTCTGMAGATAAAACCAATCAAACATACAAACAAGAAAACACACACAGGTAAAACCCTCAAACCACCAACAGAAAATTTCATACATTTAGAGAATAAGAAGAATATAAATTCCTAAGATGAGAGAGGCAGTATTGGTTGATTCTCCTGTTGCAGATGATTATTATAACTTGACTGAAAAACATTCAAATTAATTTCTAGCACGCAAGAAGTGAGAGGCATTCAACAATGGGGAACCAGGTATGCTTATCTACAAAGCACTGAAAATGCCTCATGGATAATCCTTTACAGACATCTGATAGATATTTAAAAATACAAGATTTATATAAACCAAGTTGGTGCGAAGAAGAGTTCCTAGGCTTATTCAAGTAAAAACATGATGGTAAAACACTTTTTTTTTGTTGTTTTTTTTTTTTTTTTTTTTTTTTTTTTTTTTTTTTTTTTTTTTTTTTTTTGTATTAGGAGTATGAAAACTGTAATGACATTGATTACTGACCAGGATATGGTAACTATTTATGCTACTTAGGAGTACTAAGCTTTATTGTATTTCAATAAAAGCCAGTCTCTACTGTTTATTACAGCTGTAATTATTCTATGGTTCCAAGAGTTTTATTGAGAATCTTCTTGGGTGATAATGTAACATACTATGGTTAGTGTGGTTAGATGGGGTAATAGGAGTTTTTTAACCATCAGAAGTTCAAAGTTCTTGAAAAGCTCATCATCTAAGAGGTAAATAATTTTGAGATTGGATTTTACACGTTCTTGAACAGTAAAGAAGATTAAGGTTAGAATATGAGGCTAATAAGCAATCTTCTGGCATGAAATTTTAGGAAAATAAATTGTTGATGCTTAAGATGGCAAGTGGATTGCTATGTGTTGAGGGGTTGTGTTTAGTAGGTTTTAAGCCTCTGTACTTACCAAGTAGTACTGAGAAGTTCTTGAAATAACAAACAAACATATAGGAAAGGAGAAACCATGGAGAGAAAAAGCTGGGATGGATTCTAAGCCCTTACCTCCCCTTTCAGAGCAGCAGCGGCATCACAAAGTGGAAAGTGCACGTGTATGTGGTTGTTCAGCTCACAGGAGAGCTGACACATCTCAATGGTTCATAAAATCCATGGAGGAGTCTGTGTTTGCGCACAGCTGCTGAGGTAGACACAGAAGAGAAAAATGTCTCAGTAGATCTAAGGATGGATGGATTCTGGAAGATATGGGAGAATTTTCAAATCCTATATCCATGTAATAATGTCAGTTATTTCACACAGAGATGAAAATCCATATCAAAGTCAGAACAGATGACTGATTYTTTCCAAAAAGATTATCTGCAGTTAAAAAAGAAGAATCTCAATTTACTAATATCTTCAGTATTTTCTCTCATGCATTTCCTCTTATCATTTACGTAAAATAAACTTACATATATAATACTGTTCATATCAGAGAAGGAAAAAGAACATTCGAAATTCTTCATTTAATGTTATTATATGCTTCAGAATGATTTATATTCGCACAGTTCTGTTCATGCTATAATTTTTGGGTTACTTTCCATGGAGGGTAAAATTCCATTAACTTATAATTGTAAATCTAAGCATCTACAAGTTATCATTYGTGCTGGTTGTTCACCTCATCTTGCACAATATAAGCAAACAAAATATAATGACCAGGTTTAGATAAAAAAATGAAAAAAAAAAAATATAAAAACCCTATTCAGACTGTCCTTAATGCAGTTCTAAACTCACTCAATAGTTCAGGTTGAAAAAAAAGGAAATTAAAAAAAAAAAAAAATCTAATCAACTTAAAAATAATAGTGATATGCACATTCAACCTTAATTCTGCCCATGCTGTTTGTTTACAGTCGTTACTGACTGGTAATGACTGCAAAAGTTTTTATATGGAAAAAAATTAAGTACRCACCAAAATTTTGAATATGCACGGACTACAGGACACATACAAATCATGTGTTAAAAGTTCAAATTTTAACCCTCAAACAATAGAAACCTATATTTTTCTCCATGCTTACCTATGACYTATGTGCCCCTTAGTGGCTCAATGTACACTGGACCTCAAATTTCATTATAACATTATAGGTGGTATTTTTTTACACAGGATTCAGGAATAAATTCTTATGCAGAAGAATAGCTCCATTTCTCTTAGGTTCCRATTTCACACTTAGTAAAAGGAGAAGGTAAAGAAGTCTCAAAATAATTTTAATGGTGTAATTACTGTAAAATATTTGGTTCATCAAGACATCTACTGCTGCTCTAAAGAACTATAGCAGTGAATTTCAYTATGCCAAAGTGTTTTGTCAGTGAGCAGTCTAGATAGGTTTACACCTTCTCTGCTCTTCTTACTCTGACTGCAAAAAAAGGATATAAAAAATCCCTGAACATTGAATGCCTCCCAAAATAAGATATTGATACAGCCAACAAAGAAGCAGAATAAAAAAGTAAGCTTAGGATAAGCTCTGAGGTATGTTTGTAGGAACAATGCTAATGCCTATTGGTATCACAGAATCACAAAATTAGTGAGGCTGGAAGGGAACTCCAGAGGTCACCTGGTGCAACCCCTCATGTTCAAGGAGAAACACCTAGATCTGGCTGACCAGGATCATATCCAGGTGGATTTTTAATGCCTACAGGGAGAGACCCCACTACCTCTCTGGGAAACCTGTGCAGTTCTCACTGACTGTCAGTAAGAAAGTGTTTCCTGATACTCAGAGGAAACCTCTGGTGTTTCAGTTCGAGCCCCTTTCCTCTGGTCCTACCCCTGGGCACAGCAGAGAGCCCTGCTCATTCCTCTCTGTGCCCTCCCTTCAAGTGTTTGTACACATTAATAAGATTCCCCCTGAGCAGCCTTCTCTTCTCCAGCTGTACCATCCCAGCTCTCAGTCTTTTCTCAAAGGAGAGGGGCTCCAGTCCCTTCATCATCTTCTCAGCCTTTTGCTGGACTGCCTCCAGTGTTCTGAAGAGCAGAGAAGTGGACACAGCTCTCCAGATGTGATCTTTCCCGTGCTGAACRAATCCCTCCCTCAGCCTGCTGGCAATACTTTGTCATATGCAGCACAGGATACCACTGACCCTTTGTGACAAGGGCATATGGCTGGATCAGGAAGTTTCCATCAATTAATTGCAGGAAACTCCTGGATTCTTTACGTTCTGTTGTGCTGCCCCTCCTGCAGTTATCAGGATACTTAAAGTCCCTCRTGAGGACCAAGACCTGTAAATGTGATGCTGCTGTTCTCTGTCTCTAGAAGCCTCATCCACTTGTTCCTCCTGGTCAGGTGGCACGTAACAGAGACATCCAGCATGAAGTTGCCTCTACCAGCCCTCTCTTTAATCCCAGTACAGAAACTGTTGTTTGGCTCTTCACTCACACTCAGATAGAGCTCAATACACTCGAGATTATATGTCACATAAAAGGCAACTCACTCTGCTTGTATTTCTGGCCTGTCTCTCCTAAAGATCCTGTATCCYTCCATTTCAACACYCTAGTCATCACAGTCATCCCAYCACACTTCCACAATCCCATCAAAATYGTTTCCTTGCTGCTGGTGTCACCAGGATTCCCTGTGTGTGGATSATGTTTGTTGCTGTCAGACATTGAACACAGCCTACTGGATGAACTCTTTACTTGAGGGAAAAAAGAAAAGCCAGGGTAATAACAACAAAAAAGATAGGYAAAACCATTACTGTGTCTCATGACTGTCTTTCAGAGAGGATAGCTGTAAGTGGCATCCTAMAGAGGGGAAAGTTGCATCTGAATGAAGAAAATCTGAGTACATGAATTCTTCCTCCTCATTTCAACAGGCTTTGTACAAAACCACTGTCCATAAAACAGTCTTTAGGAACTGGCTGCCATGGAACTTGAAAATCATCACTTTTGTTGTGGCATTATACTTTACAGTAACTGTGAGCTCTGTTCAGCCTCTCCCTACACCTATTAATGGTTTATGACTTATGCTTTATGGTCTCCACCTCTACACCATTATCAAAGATGATAAAATTATGTTAATGAACATTTCCAGATGCCTCTCTGTCTAGAAATATTTCTTTTTGAACAGATTTTTATAACACCTCTCTTCCTTTTGCAAGCATTTAGAAATAAGAGCTGGGTCAAAGTCCAAGTCTCATTTTTATCCTTTGGGAACTTTACAGAATATTAAATCTCTAATTCCCATTTGAGTCTAGGGCTRTGGAATGAAAGAAATCTCAGAATGAGCCTGTAAGCTCTTATTTGCCCTTCCCCCTCCCTTCCCTGGATTTTTTTTTTTCTTAAAACTTAATTCAGACTATGAAAAAAGAGAAAATACCCTGGTTAGTGCTTGTCAACAAAATGACTGAATTTTGTGTCACTAGTGTGTTACATTATTCTATATAAGAGAACTTGATCTSAATAAATATCAAGCAGATTTCCTCATGCAAACTGATGGGTTTGCAATTTACTTSCTTAATTATMCTAATTAATTAAAATTWAAAATTACCAAATTTAAAATGACCAAATAAAAATTAAAAATAAGCAAAATTAAGTTTTACAAGGCACTGTAATTTGAAACCAGAAATGTCTGTGTTCCAACTTA
>NW_026623257.1:4163988-4178122 GCF_030028575.1 Malurus melanocephalus | reverse complement strand
AAAAAAAAAAAACCCACAAAAAACAAAAGCCACTGCTACATTTTTATTCCCCAACTTCTGTAGAATTTTGGCTATTTACTCAGGTGTTTTATTGTTGGTTTATTAGATACTTATGAGCTTATGGGGATTCGTTAATCCATCTTTATTGCTCCTTTCAAGCCATAAGCATAATTTTTCACACCTTTTGTGACAGTAGTTCAAATTCCAAAGAAACTGTGCAACTCTATGTTTTAATTAATAACCAGATCTAAGGATATTCACAACTGTTTATTTTTTGTTCATTTTGAACAACAAGGTTACAGTGAGGTTACAATTCCTGAGAATTCATGAAATCATCTTCTAACTATTTTTGTCAGGAAACTACAAAATCTCATCCAATTTTTCTACACCCCAATTATGTATTTAATGTGTCTTTCAGGATTTGGTGCTCCTTTTTTTTTTTTTCCTCCCAGAGTAATTCCTTTTTATCTTCACCTCTTCTGTATTAGTGTTTTAAGAATAACACTCTTTATTTGCCATATAAGCATATAGGAAAAACGTTCTGAAATAAAACTTTCCTTGTACTGCAGCAATAAATGAACAATATATGCCTTGCTATAGCTCACTGTTCATCTTTCTGGAAATGGATAAAAAATTAACTTAACACTTTCTTACAGACAGCAGCAGTAGGGCTGTCTTTCACTGGGCACTAATAGCACTGAATGCTGAAATTTGTTCCCTTATGTTGGCTTTCTGTACACATGCAAATAAAAATGCTCTCCTCCACAAGGTCATATTCTCTATATAATTGCAGAGGCCAGCCTTTCATAGCATTATTTAATAGGGAGGTGCTCTCTCAAATATTATTATTTGATGGTTCAATGCAGCCCTTTCAGAGCACACACCTTAATGCAGCATGTAAAAGTGTAATAGACCATTACTGCATTCAGACAAATCTCCAGATCACTGATCAGGTAAAACCTTAAATGGAAGGAAAGGTTTTTCAGGTAGCTACAACCCACTTGTCTCTATGCAGCTAAAAAAAAAAAAAAAAAAATATTAGTGAGCCTTCAACTCACAGTTTCTCAATTCTTTCCTTTCAGGAAAAGAATTGTCACCTGGGGAAAACAAATGAATAAATATTTTTCCAACATGCATTTGCACCCTGTCAGATATGACAGCTGGAAAGGATTTTGAAGTGTTGAATTGTTGTTTATTTTCTTGTTCATTTGTTTGGTTTAAATGAAAGTGCATGCGTCTATGCTGTTTACAAAAATTTGTGCATCTCCAGGTTTCCTTCACCTCATCAAATGGGAGTATGAATGATTATCAGGAAGTTGCTTTTAAATTAAGTTTTGTGAGATAGCATTTTTATATTTATCAGGAGGCTTATGCACAAAGATASCTACAAGATAAAGGTGGGTTTTTTTGTTGTTGTTTTCTTTTTTTGTTTTGTTTTTTTTGGTTTTTTTGCTTTTTTTTTTAATATAAGGACAGTGGACTTTCATAATTTTGAGAATCAAATCTAGTCACACTTTTTTGTCAGTTCACAAATCAGAGTGATGGAAAATAAGATCAAACTTCTAAATGAAAATAATAATGAGAAACAAAACAATGCATAAATAATTCACAGTCTAAATACTTCACAGAACAAAAGGGAAAGAAAGACGGGAGAATTGGCCAATACTCGAGGATGGTGGGCAGCCTTTTAGAAGGACCTGGACAGGTTGGAAAGACAGGAGGAAAAGAAACTTCTGCAATCGAACAAAGATAAATGCAATGTCCTTCACCTGGGGAAGAACAACCCCACAGACTAGGACAGGCTGGGAGCTGACCTTCTGGAAAACAGCTCTGTGGAGAAGGACCTAGGGGTCTTGGTGGACAACAAACTGTCCATGAGCCAGCAGAGTGTCCTTGTGGCCAAGAGGCCAATGCTATCCTGGGGTGCATTAGGAACAACATTGGCAGCAGGTTGAGAGGTGTTCCTGCCCCTTCTACTCAGCCCTGGTGAGGCCAGTAAATTATACTGAAAAAGGGTACACGTCCTTGGGATCTTTTCACCCACAATTTCTCAGCCAAAATTTTCCAGTAATGATTGCATTACACTATTGCTAATGTGGTTGGAAAGTTCAGCCACTTAGCTGTTAAAAACTCAGTATCACAGATCTAGTTTTGATACCTCTAATAGATTATCAGGAACCTGCAATGACTGGTACACTTGGATTCATGTTCCTCTGAATGCAAACTATATTATGAAAACTATCTTGAGTTTTTACTGGTAAATTGTTTTCCCTCCAACTGCATATTTTTCTCTTTTTTTCTCAAATTTACAATAAGACCACTCAGTAGTCTAGGATTAACTAAAATATATTCCCTCCAGCAATTTCTACATTAGGTGAAAGTAATTTCATGGTCAGAAATGAGACAAGATATTGGGTGGAATTTCTCTGAGTCTTTCTATACCATTGCAAATATCAAAGTACATAAATATATGTCACGTAGCTAGCACTTGTCATGTTTTATATGTACATCAGGTAAAGTCAGATCATCACTCTACTGAGCTGAGTATTCACTATAGCCAACATTAAGTCACCCTTTTATTCATTTTTGCTTTGCACAGCAGAACACAGATTAAATCCAATGTTAATGTCAATTCAGGCTGGTGAAGTCTACATAGTCCAGTGAGCTGGGAAAATACCACCTCTGATTTCCACAGCAATGCAGCTCCACTGGCATGGCATCAGTGCTGGGCTAGTTATACCTTCCACTCATGGTTAATCAACTGAGGCACAGCATAATGCTGCTGGGAGCTTCCAATTACAGACACAGCTCCTGCCAAAGAGATCAGAGGTTGGGGCTCTATTACATTGTACGGTAAAGTGCAGATGTGCTCACTACAGGAGTAGAAACCCACAGTAATCCAGGATGTAAGAAACAGCTGTTCTATAARGATATATTTAGGGCATATATCATATATTCTTCATATTTCACAGCCCCCCCCCCCAAAAAAAAAATTGAGTGAAAGAAAAGTAGTTCTTTATTAAAATATGTRTAATCATAAATCATTTCCTTACAAACCAAATGAAATTAATATGATTTTTCCTAATCCTTTAACTTAGAAACACTAGGACTTCAGAAAAATAATGTATAAAATCAAATATTATTTTTGGAAGCTAAAAGGTTTTAATAACTCAGTCTTTATTCAACTTTTAGAAACAGCTACTTTCTTTTTATTGAGWTAACTTTCTCCACTAAGAAATTTGAATTGAGCATAACCTTTTTCAAAGCTGTTTTGTTTTTCAGCTTGCTCCCTTTAATTAAACTGCACATTCCAGAAGAAAATACAGACTACTTTCTGAATATTAATTATAATTCCCTTGAAGTCTCTTAGGTCATTAAAATATGATTAGCTAAAGGCTTTTCCTAGGTGGAATGAATAATAAACATCAAATATACAGACCCATTTCAAGTCTATAATGATAATCTTGTTGGGATTCAGTTAATGAGAAAAATCCATCTCTGTTGGTTCAGTGACATGGACGAATATTTCAATTCCCAGAGATGCACAGCATGACAAACATGAATCACAACACCTGGAGTATCAAGTTAACAACCTCACACTGAAGGGGCTGCAAACTACTATGAACCACACAGGTATTCCTGCTGAGTGTACCACATARAGTCTCCTCTTCCTTAATTATTTTTATCAGATTACTTTAAATCAGCCCTGTGCTGTGGCTTATTAAAAAATGAAACTTGTTTCCACAGCAATAAAATTGTTTTACCAACTTGTAACAAAYGAATACACTAAAACATTAKCAATTTATTTTCCATTTCATMTTWGATGTAAGCAGGAATCAGATAAATCTGTCCAGGAAGTGTGGTATGCAACGTTTCATCACTTATTTAGCATTTCCAAATGTTCCTTCTGGAGGTTAGCCATAGTTTCAATTAGAAAGAAATGTTGCAATCATCATTATCAACCTGCATGAGGTTTTAAGGGACATATTTGCATAGTTATGTTCAATTAAMACCATCAGGAAATAGGGCAATATTATATCTAGGGAAACCTTCCATCTTACTTTCAGTGAAAATAGACCACAACAACAACTGTAACAACTCGGATTAGGTGATGCCACATTCGGAGGTATTTTGCAAAATCCTGGTGTTGTATTTGTATCAAATAGGATGAGGAGAACAGCCCAATTTCAGCCCCTAATAATCCATCTCTTTTGGTCCAGCAAGTTGCAGTGAAACATGATTTCCAGGTCATCTGTGTGCCCCGACAAATCCAAAGATAATCACAGCAGACATAGCATGACTGTAAAGTCTAAAATCCAAGCACCTACACCAAACACTTCCACAGTGATATCACTGTGCTGACCATAGGACACTGGACAAGGAAATAGCCCAGCTGGGTCTCCTATTTACTCTTTCTCTAAACCACTCCTGGATGGATTAACTCGATCTGGACTATGCTTCAACAAAACTTGCTTAGTTAATATTTTTTATTATGTTCCTGCTCCATATRTTGACAGTTATAAATCCTCCTCTACTTAAAACTGAGTCTTTGGAGCATCCCAAAGTCCTCCATGCAGTGAAAGGAGAATTATCCTAATTTACTCTGCAAATCCCAGAGGATGGGAAACACCTAAGGAATTTGGTAAAATGTAACAAAACCCTCCAAATTTATTTCATAGACTGGCAGCTCAATTAATTATACTGTGCATTAAAATGGCATAAACAACTGCATATCAGAGAGGTTCCTTCCAGTTTCAATGTCTGCTTGGTGGGATTCATCTAACCATTTGACAAACACAGAGTCAACTTTCTCACTGCAAAACCATCAGAAGCTTAATTCTTCCCCCATCCCTGCCACCCCCAAGTGGCCTGCTTCTGACACAAAGTCTGGATTTTGCCATTAATAAGGTATTACAATGGTTACATAATTTTATCATCTATTTTAAAGCGATTCTACTATGACCACCTTCTGTGGAAAACTTTTASACAATAATTCAGTTAGAGTGAATTTATGTAAAACATCATTTTTCATGGTTGCAGCTGACAGATATAAAGTATATAAAGCAGATATTAGCAGAGTAAATTGGAATTAATCTTGCATTTATGCCTTATCTAACYTGAATGGCTTCTGAGCTAGATAAARATCAGACCTAGCTGCTAATTATCATGTTTCTCCAGGTTGAATCCCTCCACACACACACACAGAGACAGAGCAATGCGATTTAAGTTTTAGGTAATTATAGCCAGAAAAAAATCTGAGAAGCAGCAACTACATACAGGCAATTAAATCTTCAACAGAGTATCATTGCAAGCACTGGTGGTTAGTGCAGCTGCCCTGGACTGCAGAAAGAAAAGGGATCAACAATCAGGAAAATACATRCATATTCTTATGTCACATGAGGAATGAGATTGCATCTATACAGAAAATAACTCTCAGAACTGCTAGTTAGAATTCATGAAAGTACAGCYGCTTTTTACTTCAGTTTTGTACTTTCTTATACCTTATATAATCATTCTATTAACAGCAAAGAGCATCTAATTTAATGCACTGATATAACTTACCTGTTTCAATGTTAAAAGAAGGGCTAATAAGTGACAGCAATAGTAAAGAAGAACTAAAGTTCTGATGTCATTATTATGCACAGAAGGGCTGATAGCAAAATCTGKATTTTTCATTAATTTTAATTGAAAATGAGGAAGCTAAAAGAAAACAATATAAAAAGAATATATGGCCAGAATCATATAAAAATCTTAGGGGACTATAACTCCAAAGTAATACATCATGACAAGTATCAGAAAATATAAAAGAATATTGAAAAATCATACTATTTTCAAAACTGAAAAGGGAAGTCTTGCTTTTCTTTGTTGTAAATAGTAATTATGGGCCAGACTCTCACACTGTTGTCACTATTACTGGTTATGCTGAACAGCATTTTATTTCAAAAGCTGTCTCTCTGNAAAAAAAAAAAAAAAAAAAAAAAAAAAAAAAAAAAGTAGCTTCTTTATATTAAAAAAAGTCTTACCAAACTGAGAATGTCAACTAGTAATCAGAATATTTTGGTCCTTTTCCAAAGATAATCTATGTCTTATTTTTATCTTGCAATTAAAATATCTACTCAAAAACCGTTGACCACTTATCAGTATGGTAAACCTCTCAGGAGCTTGCAAAACACAYAAAATAGGCTGCAGTACTTTTTATTGTTAAAATATGATAATACTTTTTTCAGTACTGCATTCATATACTAATTTTGTCTTTCTCAGTAGCTGTCTGAAATACCAAACACAAGAATAAAAAATATGTACACTTAGAATTCAGTCTGACATCATAGCAAGACAAAAAACAATTAACAAGTGAACCTTGGTGGCTGAGCTCTGCAGGCTTTKTGTTGATACTGCCCAGTGTCATCCAAGCTCTGTTAACATAAAAATAAATTATCTGTGCTGGATTGTCTTTCCGGAAAGGACTGCAATTTGACTTGTTTTCAGTTGTACAATAAAATTTGATCMAACTTCTGTGAAAGTTTTTATAGAATCAGAGAGCAAATGGCAGACAATAAATGTTCTGCTCTAAATTCCTGGCGCAGGACATTGTGTTTCAAATCAAGGGATGGCAGGGTACAGAGCTGGTAGGAGATAACCGTGTGCTTAGCAAAGCTGATGTACTTTGCCATTGATTTCTCTGGGGGTCAGGATTTCATTCTCAGACGGGGAACAGTAGAATGGAACGGCACAGTGATTTACTCAGACAGTGCTAGAGGAGTGGTAAATGAAGAGGTATGAAAAGAGTACTCAGGATTAACAAAGAAATCTAACTTACAAGCAATGGTGGCTAACATGAACAAATGTGAAAAGAAAGGCAGCTCACACTTATGATTTTAGACATATAATCAAAGCCCTATTTTCAAATGGTCAAGAGAGCAGGAGGAAACAAATAAAGAAGATCCATTATCAGTGTTGACGCACAACACTGTACCTCAGTTTCTTTACTGTAAATGCTGTCATTCAGCTTAAACTATATAAGTAAGAATGGGAAAAAATTATCTTCATCTTACTGACAAATTCATAAAACATATTTCTTTAAGCCTCACACTAACAGTAAACTCTGTCAGTGTCCATGGGAACCAGAGCTGGACAACAGTAAGTCCATGAAAAATGTATACATGTGTGTTCAAGCTTGTGTGTTTATAAAAAATGTAAATACTCCTTGTGTTACRTACATAATCTATTGTTTAAACACCTACAAAATGCACATTTAAAATAGATATTAAAAGAAAACTTACAGAAACCTGTCTAGAGAAATACAAGTCTGTTGTTTTGCTGCTTAACAAGGAAGGTTTCTTGGAATAGAAATAAGACAATGAGTCATTTATCTCCTCAAATGAAAACTAGTGATATCCCTGTAAAAAAAAGCATATTAGAGTGATAACATAGGTAACACCACCACCCTCTCAAAAAAACCCCAAAACACTAATGACAGTGTCAATAAATTCTTGAGAGAGCTAGGAAGTCAGAAATATTATTATACTTACATTATGCTTATTACCGAATAAGTAATAGAACTGAAAAGGATGAACTATATACTAGGGACTGGTAAGAACAGTGTTGTTCACAGCAGACAAACATAAAATCTGACTGCCAGTGCACCTGCAAGTATGGTGTATGGCTTTCTGAGAGACTGCTAAAATRTCTTCCTTAAATAATCTTTACAAGCCTGCACAGCATGTTCTTCTCTGTTTACAGYCTCTGCTGCATTTTAACATTCTGTTAGTGTTTCCTATCTGTGCTTCCATCTACTTCAACCTTGCTTCTCATGAAAAGAGAKGTAAAATTTATATGAATTTTTCTAACAACTTACCCAAACAGAAAGGCAATTTTTTTTTTTTTTTCAGCTTGCTCACATGGCAACAAATCCAACTACCCATGAGCTGGTTGGAAGCCAATGATACCAGAACCAGSGTTTTCACACAGCTGGCCATTTACAAGAGAACATCAAATCTTTAAAAGCAAGGGGCCAGTTAACAGTCCACCTCCCTCAGCCTTATTACCTGCACTGAAAGGAAACTGGGGAGCTGGAAATCCTTGGTTTTTGGATACCTAACTGAAGGGAGGGTGAAAKAACCAGGTGAAGGGATCAAATTCCCAAACTAGGGAACAGTCTGTTGCAATTTTCTTTGTCAATTGAATGAAATGAACTTGCCAACAAATGCTAAATTGCTTAACAGATTAAACTCATCAACAAATCTGGTTAGTCTGTCATTGCTTGTACAAAACACAGAGTCTGATAGGAACAAAAATTTTGCCTGTTTCAGAGAGCAGCTGTACGGCTTTCTGGTTTACAGCTGTACTGCAGCATGCCAGATTAATCCAAACTTCCATTTCTGTATCTCTAATTTTGCGAGAAAACTCCTGGGTAGGCAGGTATTTATGTGCCTGATTTGCAGACTCCTRTAACACACACACAAGCCCTTCTGTCGACAGCAGTATCAGCAAGATTTATGCAGGTAGCTACCGTACAGATTTAGGAGTCTGTCTGCACATATTGCACAGTATAATCAATGCCTAGCATATATTTAGACAACATATTGGTCATACAGATAAGTGGGGGAAGGTGTATTATTTAAAAAATTTTGATCTCAAATGTCAACATTTAAAGTGGCAATACCATAGAATATGCACGCAGCTACAGAATTTTCATTATTATAAAAAAAAAAAACATATCTCCATGAATATTATTATTATTATTAAACATTCATACAAACTATTAACTTTGCATGATCCTTGAATGAGATTGCAGAAGGACAAAGTCCCTTCCTGAAAGCCTTTATAATCCAAATCCAAGGCAAAGATGAGTAAGAATATGCATAGAAAAAAAAAAAAAAAAAAAAAAAAAAAAAAAAAAAAAAAAAAAAAAAAAAAAAAAAAAAAAAAAAAAAAAAAAAAAAAAAAAAAAAAAGGATTTAGAAAAGAAGATTAATACGACCTGTGAATATTTTAGGAACAAAAACCTGTTAATATATTTCACTGCACAGAGTGACTTATGGTAAGACATGAGAGATGGCACAGGAGGAGAAAATCATGACTTGTAAGCAGAAAGAAGTGGATTGGTAACCTAAAAAAGGCTCTTAGAGGACACTGTTTCAGAGTGGACTAGCACAAATACCAAGAGTAAAAGTTGTACTTTGAAGACACAAATCAATCAGAACAATCAAAGAAGCAAGACAGCCTCAAAACCTTACACTCAAAAGAATTAAAAGCAATAAAAATACTGAAAATTTCTAATGCCCCTTCAACTGCTACAGGAACTTGTAGTCAGAAGGCTGACTCTTTCCCCCCTTAGACATTACTCTAAATTTACCATTCCCAAAAGGAGTAAGCTGCACAGTGTATATCATGTGATATTTCAGAGACACTTCATTCAGAAAACACCTCAGACAGTGCTGGTACTACATATATACTTTTTGCTAATTTCATTTTCAGTGGAAATGTTGTTCTGTGCTTGCCTTATGTGTATGATTTCCCCCAGGCATCCAACTCAAGCCAGATGTTTGGGAAAAGATACAGAACTCAAAGAAACTTTGCCTGGATGGTACAGATTTTTTCTTGTGTCAAGTCTGGGAAGTGAAAATGAGAGCAACCATGCAGCACAATCACAAAAAGGGGATATTTTGAGCAAGAATATTTGTTGTGCTACCTTCATTCTTCAAAACAATATAGAAGACAACAGATTTACTTTTCTAGCCTGCTGCAACAAGTTACTCAAAAATCATATGTCACAAAAGGATAAAGGATGTCAGGATTTGAGTGACTATTTATTGTAGAAAGCAAAGGCCTTAGAAATCTCTCGATTTTTGGCTAATAGAAATTTTTGCAGCTCTTTCTGGTGTACCACAGTACAYGATTATAAGTTAACCACCAGGTTTGTCCACAGTGAGAAGAAGAGACATTGGAATAASCCTGGAGGAGCAGAGATAAGACAAATGCAGATTTTTGTACATTTGTAATGTACAGGTTTGTACAGGTTTGTTGTAATGAATTACATTTCTACATTAGTCCCCAAATATGCCSTTACAGACAGACTCATAAAGAGGGRACATAGCTGAATGACTCTCAGATTAGCACCAATATTTTCTAAATAGTATGAATGAYATTTCAGTTCCTTTCATCATAATTTATTATCATTTTGCAAGTTACCAGTCAATGTTAGAAACACTTGACACACAGGTATGAAATTAAATTCAAGTGAAATACACACTTCAATACCCAAAGCAGTTATTCCCAAGAAAAGCTGGAGCTAAATGCTTTGATACATGTTCTTTTTAATGTAACAAATATTTCACTTACGATCCAAAGAGAGTGTGGGAAACATTTTTACAATAACCACTTGAAAAACCTTCTTGTCATTCATTCTTGCAGGTTTTTTTTAAGCAACTTCCATTGTCTAGCAGGGCTGTTAYGAATGGAGACATCTCAGTGGTTTAAGGTTTTCTAAAACTTTTCTTAAGATTCAGCACGATTTCAGATATTTTTTTGAAATTATCTCAGCACATTTCTTAAACCTCACTGAAGAATGTGCCATGCTTCCATTTTCAGCTGTCTTTTGCTTGTCTTTATATCGCTTCAACCTTCCTCCCCTCGCTGTGCTCTCATTTGAAGGTTAAATGTTGTGTCCCATGTCAGATACCACCAGGTGCATAATGAAGAGCTCCATTTGTACAAATGCAGGAGATTTTAAAGATCCCAAAGAACTTGCTGACTAACMCTGTGAGTGATGATAAGCCTTTCTCAACTGTGGGCAGCTGAGGACAAGCCCACTGCACTGTGCAGCACATTAAGCTGGGGTGTCCAGCTGGAATTACACACTCATATAAAGAGAAAGTTCTCCAAGTAYATCAGTCTTGTCTCAGACACCTCAATTTCTAAAACTGACATTTGCTACATATTGTCAGTAAGGGGCCATTCCCACAGCAGTACTTTCCTGGGCACAGAGGGTTCAGAAGAGTAGCACAGAGCAGGGGGTTATGGGCCTCGTGTGCTAAAATACCATTCTGAATCCCACTCTGGGCACTACTTACAGGGACAAAAAGAGAAAGGCTGTTATGAGGAACACATCTAATATACTGCTCAAGAAGGTAAAACAGCAATATGTGTGTACTTTTGTCTGATCCATGGCAGAAGTACTTGACGAAAAGTTGATTTCTCTCTTGTCACAATGGAAGMATTATAGCTAGTTGATTTAAGGAACCAGAAAAAGATTCTCCTTTCATAAGATCAGCTCTATTTTCAACAGAGATAATAAATACTGTAGGTAGTAATGGACTTTGATTTTTCCTAGTTTCTCAAAATACATAATTCTCTAAATTTGGATCTCAAGCAAATAGGTTGTTTATGYTGCCTCTTAAATTATTCTATATTTAAAAGGCTTATACATATTATGATACACCAAACTGAAGACTTCTAAACCTTTGCCTTTAAAAACATTCTACTTGATACTGAGTTTGCTTAGAGACACCATATGATGTTCAAACACCAGAAATCAGCAACTTCTAGGTGTATTTCTCCGATTGTGGACTCATCCTCACCCTCACTAGGGGAACTCTCACACAAAACCCTCTGATACACACTTGTCRTTTCACCAAGCTGAGCATGAGCAGGCTGACAAATCCGGTCATGGAACAGCTGCATTTGCACCTAATTTCCCTGCAAAACACCACGGAATTAGAGCAACTATTCCTTCATCATCAGCTGCACTGGCTCTTTGAGGAAGTGGCTTACYTAAGGTATTCTAAGGTATACATATCAAATCTTGACATGCAGCAAAAAGGTTGCGTCCTTTCTCACTTTAAAAGTGAAAATAATTAATAGATAAAGACTCTATTTCCAATTAAACAAGGTRAACATTACTGAAAAGCATTTGGATTTCTTTCTTACCTAGAACTCAAAAATCACAGTTCATTTATTCCTCCCTGAATATCTATTTATTAGTGCCATGTGTAGGTGGAATATTATGCTAAAAAGTCTATAGTTGTAGAGAAGATACAATAACTTCTTAAAAGTGAATATGCTCTCAGGATATTTTTAGCACGTTGCATACTCTTAATTGCACAGAAGAATATTTATACAGGTAGTCCAGATCTCTGAGCTGCTAAAATTAAAAAAAAAAAAAAACTAGTAGGGGAGTAGGCTATAGTAGAGTATTATTTAGGATCTCCAGAAAACAGTGTAGACAGTCCATTTCTTCACTTCCTTACATTAAAGAGTATAAAAAATATTTTTGTAAGGAAGGTTTGGAATTTTCTTTTTGTAAGTTCTTTGTAATTTTAAAAATTTAAAAATGCCAGATATGAATAAAACAGGGAGAAATTTGATTAGAATATAATGGACAGCTCTCGTGGTCCAGAATAGTCTAAGCACGTAACACAAAGTTCTATCCTATTAATGACAGGAATTACAGCTCCTCACACCAAAAAGGAATTTGAGATTTATCCTGACTGACCTTCTGCACAGAAGAATCTAATACCCAAATTTCTGCATTGACTGTCTAGTAGTTATCCACTGCTTCTCCAATACCATTCAAAAAAWGTGAAGATCTTTTTATATCACTCTATACTTTCTTTTTGTTCAGATGATAYGATTTGCTCATATTACATGCACAAGTGATGTCAATTCCAGGCTCCAAATTCAACTTTCAGTTATATTACCTTCACAGCATCTCACCTGGAGGAGGAAAAAAAAAAAAAAAAATCTTTCCCATTGTAAGTAGTAATGTCTTATCAAAAAGTCAATAACCAATAGTAGTCATTAGCATAAGAATCTGTTGGTCAGTAAATTTATTTCAATGTATGTATAATGTATAAATAAGTCAAATGAAAAGTAATCCTTAGTGTTTGCACCCTGGTGAATCCTCACTTGGAACTAATATTCCATGGCACTTAACTGTGCTGCCTGCTATAAAATGTGTGTGCCTTACTGCTCTTGATAGATGTGCTCTGCTCGCGTGGCAGAAGCTCATGTGGAATTCCTTCAAGCAGCACCTACAGAAATTCCKCACATCTTTAAATGGGAAATGCCTCACTTTTACCCAGATCCTTAATTAATCAAATTTAAAATAACTAATATGAAATGTAACAAGCATTTTTATGTGGAATCCACATTGAATAAAAGGTATAAATTTGCATAAAGGATACAAGTGGATAAAAAAAAAATCAGAACTATACCTAAATAATCTACACCTGAGTTACCTCATGTCTTGGGTTGATGTTTGGTGCVACTTTTTGTTCTGTATTCCTTTTCCGTTGGCACATATGCCCCAAAAATGTTTATCTCTTTAAATGCAACCCGGAAGAAAAGAAGCAGGGGCTGCTGGGAAGACACAGAGGACAGTTTAACTGCCAGTGCTGCCACGAGATCTGGCGGCTCGAGCTGCTCGCTCTCTGGCTCTCTCTGCCTCTCGTCGTGGGAGCTCTCGCTTGCGGAGCAGAGTTACAGTATCACAGTTTCTGCTGGCTCAGTTTGTGGCTTTGGCGGCATTTCCTCAAACATCCCCTCTGCGTCTCCTGCAATCCTCAGGCAGTCCCGCCAAGGGAGGGGCCTCACGGCTCCATCCCGTTTGGGATTTCGGGGTGGACCGGGCTGGCAGCGGAGGCACGCCGAGCCCTCCTCTGATTCATCCACTGGGAAGCTGAGACTGTGGTACCWTTCTTTCCTTTCGGTTGTTTTTTCCCTTTTGTCACTGTTACAATAACCGCCACGTGGGTTTTCCTTTTGGTTTTTTTTCCCCGGGGGCGGAGTCACTGCCTTGGGTGGCGAGTTTTTCTTTGTTCGAATATCAGAAGGTTACTTTGTATCTGTATCCTTGCTATATAACACTACTCTTCGTCTGTGTCCTGTGGGCACTGTTTTGTTTCTTTTTGTTAATAAAACTACCTTTTTTTTCTCTTCACCTTTTTTGCCCGGCATCTATTTCTTGTTGGAGGAAAAAAAATTATCAAATTTGTTTTCATTTCGGAGGAAACGTTTCCCCGTGACGTTTTCTCTCAGAAAACATTGTCCCAAAACCAAGACACTCATTGATGAAATCTGATTTCTGTCCATGGTACTTCCTTGTGCAATCTCAACAGTAATTTCAGATTACAAG
>NW_026623257.1:4142457-4163972 GCF_030028575.1 Malurus melanocephalus | reverse complement strand
TAATACTGGTGGCATTCAACTGCCTCATGGCAGAAGAACATTAGTTCTTTTGGCAAATAGTCTCTTCAAAATTATTTTCCTTTGAGACAGTCCTTGTAGATTTCATCTTTCATCTGAAATTCTTTTTCAGCCTCATGCTTACTCAAGGAGATTTCAGTCAATGCTTTAGTTAAACAAAGACTATTTCCTATCCTTCAGAAAGATTTTTTTTGAGGACTGAAGTACAAGAAAATTTCACCACCTCTTCCCTCRGCTCCAAGAAGCCTGATGGAGAGTATGCAGAAGAGTGGAGGGGCAATTAAGCAATTATGACAATTAGGCAAGGAAAAKAAAGCTAAGCAGAAAAGATCGATGAGCAAGCCTAAAGCATGATTGCTTTGTATGTGCTGTGTAATACTTGACAGGCTTTTTTTTTAGAAAGAGGGTATGAATGTTCTGAGTCTACAGAATATAATATACTGTTCTAACATGCAGTAATATCTGGAATAAATTGTAACAACAGTCTTTGTTAATAGTTTACAGTGTTTCAATAGAAAAGCCAGAAACAAAGGAAGACATGTTAGAAAAAGAAAATTTTGKCTTTAACATTAAGAATTACTTGCCAAGTGAGAGCTGTAGAGCCAGGCCACAMRGTGCTGTGCTTTAGGTTTGTGACTRGAAGAGGAGACAGCATTTAGCTGCTACCAAATAGCGCTGCCACAGCATCCAGATTTCCTGTTCATCATTCTGTGGCGCCCCAGCCCMAAACAGGGTGAGGTGGAGCAAGAGTCTGGCACGGGACACTGCTGGGACAGGTGACTGAATTGACCACAGAGGTGTGCAACACACCATGTCTCATCATCATGCTCAACAATCCCTGTGAAGGAGTTATTCCAAAGGAACCATTGCTCAGAGAATATCTGGGCATCCTTGTGCTGGTGATGAGGGATTACAATAGCATCACTCAGAGTTTGATTTGGGCTTTTTTCCCACTCTTTTTTTTTTTTTTTTTTTTCCCAGACCCTCCCTCGCCCTTCTTCACTTATTAAACTCTTCATTGACTCCCAGGCTTTTCTTGATGATTTAAAATTCTCCCCTGGACTTGTGGTGGGGTGTTTGGTGGGTGCTTAGCTGCTGGCTGAGGCCACACMACCACAGCAGCAAAGAACTGACGCTGACTAGAATGGGTGGCAGAGCACAYGAAATGAAGTGAGAAAATAGAGAAAAGCAGTGCGCAGCACATCTGGCAAGAGAAGTGATACAAARCAGAGTCAGAGAGTGTGGGAGGGTGGGGGAGAAGTCGTGTGAAGCATTTCTAAAGGAATGAGAAGTAGAGCAATGGGTAGAGCAGAAAAGCAARAACAGGGGCTGGCAGCATGAGACTCAACAAAATCACAACCAGGTGAGATCAATGCACCAGCTCAGCTTAAATACAGCCTTACCCCCCATCAAGACTTCTAAAGCTTTGAACAGTGAGTGCCAATTATTACAAGAGAGAAAAAGCAACAAGCTGRCCTAGCAGCTGCTTCCTCTGAAGAAAACACAGTAAAATATTATTGGTCTAGTTATACATTAAGAACTAAGTACTATGTTAGCTTACCTTTTCTGAGCTTTTTCATTTTCATTTAATAAAAATGTGTTTGTTGGCAATTTGATTTAAATTTCACAGCTGCTTGAAGTACTTTACTGCATAAAGCATTTTTCACTTCAACTTGCATCCTGTATCAATCTTTTATCAAAAAAACATGCAGGACTCAAACACCTAAATGAGATAATTCTAGATAGTTCTTTAATGATGAAGACAAGATATCACAGTAAATTTGTTGTTGTTGTTGTTGTTGTTGTTGTTGTAGTTGTTTGTGACTGATCTCCAGCCTTCTCCATTTTGGTATACTATGAAAGGAACCTTTCTAGAAAAGTTACCTTTCTAGTAACACCTTCACTCTTCCCTGTCCTATTGATAATTCACAAGAATTAGTCAACCTAAGGCATTTYTCATTATGACTTAATATTAAGTGTGATGTTTTTATAAATGGCATATCCACCTTAAAAAAGCAACTGTATTTTCTTTTATGATGATAAAATTAAGAAATGTCACAGTACAGTAAGAAAATTATTGCCATTCTTCTCTTAAAGAAAYAAAATAAAGCAACAAAAATAGGAAAACCTGAGGAAAAAAKCTCCCAAGAAATTTCTCCTAGATTTGTTGCAAAGCACCCAGTCTCAGAAGCTTTGGTATCCCAATATTCAACTATCTCATGAAATGTGTCTATTTATGAGGATGACTATAGTCCATGYTGTTTCAAATGACTCTCACACCAAAAAAGGTAGAAAAGTATTCAATTCTGATTCAAACAGGAGTGCTACCTTAATATAAACAACCAAAGCATCAGTTTTTTGGTCAGGATAAACAGACATCCTCCAGAATTAAATAACATCCTTAGGAAGTAACAAGGATTTTTTATCCAAGCTCCTCAAAAACCAGAAAGCTTTGTGTATGCTATTTGACCACAAAGTCATTCAGCTCAAGATTTGTTCAGAATTTTGGCAAAAAAAAAAAAAAAAAAAAAAAANAACATTAACAGAAAGCCATGTCTATTTATTTGCTGTAACATTCTGCTGCCCAAGACAATTGCTTGCTTTGATTAATGTCAGTGCTGGAAATTGTGGTATAGTTAATGCAAAAAAAAGGGAAAAAAAAAAACCCCAAAACTTTGCATCTATCTAGCAAAGCTTTTCTAGAAGACCTACACATGCCACAACCATATGACTGCTAAATGAAAAACCCTATTTTGAATGCTGAGTCTAACCCTGTTAATCTTTCTCAAATTTATATTGACATAAATAAATTAAAGAAACTTGGCTTGATTAACCATAGCAAAAGCTAAGATGGAATGGAAGCATTCCCTGCAAATAAATCAGGATSCAAATACTGGAGAGAAAGGGATAATTCAGCTAAACAAAGAGGTTAGCAGATGAACAAGGTCTGAATAAATCAAGCTGGTGACTAGAAGAAAGCTCCCAATCATTTGTGATGTGAGGGTCTGAAACAGCTTCTCAAGAGGCCCAGTGGGACACAGGCCAACCAGTGGTGACAAGCCTGGTCATTTATTGAATTACAGGACATGAACCTATGGAATGTGTCTGTGCCCATCACAGGACAGGTTCATCTTCCGTCCTGGTCATACAGGATGGATTAATCCTTTTTCTGAGACAGTCCAGGTTTTCTCTAGTCTGATGTACTGATTTTGGCTGAGACAGAGGTAATTTTCTTWATAACACCTGCTATGGTGCTACTCTGCATTTGTTTTGATAACACAGGGAGGTTGTAGCCATTACTGAGCTTMCAGAGTGCCAAGGACTTTTCTGCTTCATATGCTCTGCCAGTGAGAACACTGGGGTGACAAGAAATTAGGAGAGAACACAGCCAGGACAGCTGACTCCAGTGGAGCAAAAGGCAAGACTCCATACGCATGGCATCATGCTCAGTACATAAAGCTGGAAAAAGGAAGAAGGGTGGGATTTTTGGAGTAATGGCAGTAATTTTTCYAAGTGACTGTTGTACATGATGGAGCACTGCTTGCCTGGAGGTGGCTGAACACCTGCCCRCTGATGGGAAGCAGTGGATGAATTCCTTGTTTTGTTCTGCTTTCATGCACATCTCTTTTTTTTTGTTTTTCCTTCTCAGTTTAAGAATGTTTATCAACCCACTTTACCTTTCTAATTCTCTTCCCCATCCCACTGGACAGGGAAAGAAAAGTGGCTGTGTAGTGCTTAGCTGCCTGCTGAAGTTAATTCAGAACATCTGCTCAGTGACTGAGCCTTTATTATGTATTCCTGAGTACTCTGAAGTAGTGCTGACTTGGGAAGAAAAGAATACAAAACCAAAAATTAAATACAAGAAATAAACAGTTTAGCATGCCTCCCACAAACCAATCCACAACRCTTTAGTGGCTGTTAGTATTACAATAAAATTTTTGAGATTTTAGTATTACAACAGCATCTTACTAGCTTTCCACTGCATAGCTTCTCATTCCTCTCGATTAAAATTCCTATATTTGCTATGTAGGACGGTGCCCCAGACTACTTTCACCATCAAGGAAAGTGCCAGAAAGCCATAGGGAATCCAGCAACAGACCCTCATTGCTTAAGAGCAAATTCCAAAGATACCCAACAATCTTAATAATTAGCAACACCCACCAGCTCCCCATGTTGAAATCTTGGCAGGGAAAGTGCCTAGAAAAAGCCAATGTTCTTTCCTGTGGTAGCTCTTTTGGCTGTGTGGATGTGCCTTTTGCCATTATTTACTGAATAAAGACCATGCCCCAGTGCCTCATGCAAAACCCACGTAGGCATTCTCCTCCCAGCCTGCAGCTCTTGCTCAAGCTGGCCTATCACAGGCAGGGCACATAACATGATAAAACAGGTTTTAGCTCACAATACCAAACAGAAAAAGGAAAACATAATTTTTCATTGATATTACAAACCCTGTATGGAAAGTAATAACATAAACTACCTACTTGCACTGTTTTATCCTGTACTACTTCTGTGCACAACTTGAAAAATGGTTCTGTTTATTTTATCTTATCACGTTAGCCTGGTATTACRTTTTGCTCATAACCATTCAGACATGTTTGGCATTTAACATATGCTATTTTGGAAAAGATTCTAATCTGTTAAATAAGTTTTAGGCTTATCTGAAAAGGCATTTTTCTTGCATACTGCTATCTGCAGATAGTGTGATGAAAGATTAAAAAAAAGTCAGCATCTCTCCTTTCCTACAAGCAGTTCCCACTCCACTAATCCTGGTTGTTACAAGCAAGGATGTCAGAGACCTGGTATAGAGGTTTTTAGACCAAATCACCTATTTTCTATTAATTCTTTTAGGTAATTGTATTTTAATTTTACATGAGAATACTGATATATGAGCAGCTGAACAGTAAATTACAGTTCCAACCAGTTGTTTTAGACAAGGGAAGCTCTCCTTTGAAGGGGAAAGGAAAAAAGAAGCAAAAGAAAAAAGCCTGGGGATATTGTGGCCATCTTCGGCAGCAGGCAGCCCCAATACTTTTAGCAATTAAGCTTGTCAGGATCCCTTCTCACAAACTCCTGCTGCTCTAGCAACAGCAAGTGCCAGCAGGCAGCTGTGTTCCCAGAGACTGCAAACATAAACCCAGCAGAAGACAACTTGGTAGTTCTTTGTGGAAGATGAAGAAAGCCAGACAGATGAACTCCCTAATAAACTTCTTCTGTGAACTAAGAGCTGCAGGGAGCTTAAGCTTTTATGCTTTTATTTGCATAATGACCAGCATAAGTTCTCATGTCACAAAAGGAAATRGACTTTACCGCCTGAGGACACCACACTCCGCATCAATCACTCCATCACTTAAGCAGCACAGCCTGATAAAATCATCACTGCTTCATAAAATAAATGCCTTGTAAGGAGTATGGGAGAATTCAGCATTAAGAGCAAGGGGACTAACTATAGGTTAGCAAGAGATTTGCTGTTGTGTATATCAAACTGGTAAGGTTCTTTACTAATTAGATGTTAAAACATTAAAAGTCTACCTGAGGTCTATTTATCCAGCAACTTGCTTAACTGTCCAAAAACACAATTGGCTTAAGACAAACATCTCCACTAAATTAAGAAATGGGCATAGAAATGGTTTTAGCCAGCATATTAGAATCATAGAATGGTTTGGGATGGAAGAGACCCTAGAGACTATCTCATTCCAGCCCCCAGCCATGACCAGGGCCTCCTTCCCATAGGTCAGGTTGCTCAGGGCCCCATCCAGCCTAGCCTTGAACAMCTCCAGGGGTGATGTGTCCACAGTTTCCCTGGGCAACCTGCTCCACTGCCTCATGTCCATCACTGCAAAGATTTTTTCCTTAAATTGAATCTAAACCTACTCTCAGTTGAAAGCTATTTCATGTTGTCCTTATAAAAAGTCCATCTCCAGTTTTCTTGTATGTTTTTTTAGGCATCGGAAGGCTGCTGAAAGGTTTCCTCAGAGCCTTTCCCTCTCCAGGCTGAGCAACCCCAGCTCTCTCAGCCTGTCTGGAGAGGTGCTCCAGCACTCTGATCATATTAATGAGCCTTCTCTACACTCAATCCAACAGGTTCATGTCCTTCCCATGTTGGGGGCTCCAGGAATGGACAGAATACTCCAGGTGGGATCTCACTACAGCAAAATAGAAGACTAAAAACATCTAATATGGTCATGCTTCTTTTGATGCAGCTGAGGATATGCTTGTCCTTTTAGGATGGATGGTATTAACCTGGAAAGAAAATTATTTCCAAACAACTGCCAGTAACCCTACTCCAAATTTGAGGGAGTTTGTTTTGGTCTGTTTGATTGTTTTGCAGTTTGGTTTTATTTGTTGTTGTTTTGCTTTGGTTTTGTTTGTTTGTTTGTTTGTTTGTTTGTTTGTTTGTTTTGTTTGTTTGTTTTTTGTTTTTAATTTTAATTGTGATTCTCTGTGTTCACCAGGAAGATAGAGCACACCTATGTAATTCATCCCTACATGTACAAGAACTAAGATGAAAGCCTAATTATTCTTACTTCTTATTTCCAATTCAAAATTCACTGCTTCATTCAGTGCAGGGAATGAAGTAAATTTCTGTGCATAGACCTCAGGTGATGCAAAATGAGTCCTTTTGACATTATTTTTTTGCAAAATTAAGACTTTGGTGACCTGATAATCTTCATTTTTATTCTTTAGATAAAGTGAGATTTCTTTTCTGATTTCTAATTTGTGATCAGAAATGCATCATGGTAAATTCACTGCTTCAGTATACTCCATTTTCAACAGGGACCTACAGCCAAGCATGATATATTACAGATTACCRTTTTTCATGTTGATGCCACTGACATTCAATACTTCATGGCAATAATGACGTGAACAACCACCTGATTCCAAAAGATAGTGGAAAACAGGAAGTTATTATAGGAAATACACGACACTGTCGGGACGCAGGCAAAACAATGCACCCAATGTATTGATAATGAGAATGATTTTCAAATAATAATTTACAGGTTTTTAAAAACTCACCATTACATTAATGAATTATTTAGGTTGTTTCTTGTGTTAGTGTTAATAGGATAATTTTCTGTGGAAATATAATGTTTCAGTTACATCTGGAAACACTGGAAGGAGCAACACTGCAGATATATATTGCAGGAACATTCTGCCAAAATGAGAAATTAGGCTGCTTTCAAGGCTTTTCTTTTTTTTTTTTTTTTTTTTTTTTTTTTTTTTTTTTTTCCATAGAAAAGAGTATCCAGAAGTCGTCTTCAGGTAGGAGTGTAGCTACTTTAATTTGATGCATAATTTGCTAATATAAGTGAATCAAACCTGGGTGCCATTTTCTCCTCCCAAGGTGTCTAACTTCTCCTAAACAGGCAGTAAACAGAAGAGAAAAGAAGACTATCYATGAATGAAAGCATTGCCTCTTATAAGAAAATTACCTTTTCTGGGGTAGGAGGAGGTTTTTGTCAGAGGAGTTTCCCCTTGGTATTTCACCTTTAGTGGGTGATCAAACTGCCAACCAGACCTTAGGAGATGCCATAGAGACTTTAGACCCATTTTGAGAGGTAGAGAAAGAGGATAAGGACAAGACTGAAAACCCACTAAGTCCAGACTCAGAGGATGAAACTGTCACCAARCTTCCAGAGTTTCAGAAAAAGACAACAGAATGTCTAGATTCTGATCTGAATCTTAAAGTGCATCATAACTATGAATTGTGAATGATAAGTGACATGTGAACTCAGACAGTTTTGCACTTATCTTCATTTTGCCCCCAAAAGGGTCCATTTTACTGCCATTTGTGGATGAGGGTGGTGTAAGAGACCATATGGAAGACCCTGGACTGTCYCACGATTATTGACTAAACCCCAAGGCGGGAGAAAGGGGGCTTTTGCTCAAAGGAGTCTGAGCCAGGTCAAGGTGGAAGGACTGCCAAGYTTCCAGCTCCTAGGCTGCTGAGAACAATGGATGTRAGCYACGGATGATCGCACCGTTCCTGAGGAGAACRGTACAGCCCGCAGCCCATGCTGCACACCTTAACAATAGACATTCTTTCTCCACCGCCTGGCCGGCTTCCCATGCTTCGCAACCCCCTCCTGGCCTGCAGCCACTCGCTTTGAAAAAGACTATAAAAACTCTCCCCCGAGGAGACCACCTCGAGATTTCCCTATCAACTGACTGACAACCATCATGGGACCTTGGAAGACTTCGTCAGCTGGTAGCTATACCCGCTCCCTCGCTTTCTCTCTCTCTCTCTCTCTCTCTCTCTCTCTCTCTCTCTCTCTCTCTCTCTCTCTCTCTCTCTCTCTCTCACCCTCTTCTATCGCAAAATACCCAAATAAATTGGTTCTGATTATTTGAAGTATATACATTTGCCTTCTGGTTTTATTTTGCACTCTGAGATTCCAAAAAGAACCTATCACGACCTCTGCTTCAACTCCAGCGGATCGTGACAGGTGGACACCAAATTAAATCACAAATTCTTCTGATTGAGACAAGAGTCATAGCACATAAGTTTGTCATGTTCCAGGTGTCTGATTGYAGAGAGGGGAAAAAAGCCTGATGTTTTCAGGACCTTTTTCTTTATGCTCTGGATATACTGGTATCAAAGAGGTTTATCCCCCCTCATCCTTCCATTCTTCTGGTTTCTTTAATTCTGGTCTCTGCAATTAGATTTTGACATAAAGAAGTAAAGAGATGCAGTATAGTGGATTCTCAAAACAAACATCATGGATACCTGTCTCATAACTATCATTTTTCTTCATGTTACATTATCCCAAATAATAATAATCCCATCTCATATATGTATAAATTTAATTCATTTCAGGTTAAGTAGTATGATTTTTAAAATACTGAGTGTGACCAAAATAATTTTATTTTTTTGTCCCCAGAGGGGTKCAGGATGCATTGCTTTCTTTTCTTTTAAATCTACCATCCTCAAGTGATGTGGTTCTATTCGCCTTCAGGGACCAGGGATGTTGATTACTCCCTCTGGCATTGGGATCAACCATTCCTAAGCCTCCTATTTGGCATCGAGAAGTCACAGAAAATCTCATTTTATTTTTCATGAATCATGTTAGTGAAAGCCAGTGAAGAGCTATGTCAAATATCCTGGGGTGGAGGGGATGAGCAGTCCTTGAGAACATGGAGTGCACTACAGATGTGCAGTGGCACAAACACAGGAGGTGACAATGAAATGCTGCAACTGAGGGGTCCTTCAGACAACAGCGAGAGGATAAAGGCAGTGGCCAAACAAAACAACTCACTTACCAAGTCTTTGTACTAAAGATATTCCTTAAAGGTTAGGAAAAAAGCTCACAGTTCCTTCAAGATGGAGGGCTCACAGCCAGGTCTGCTCATTGTTCAATCAGCAAACACAAATCAGAAATTCTGTACTATCAGAACAGCCAAGTATTTACAATGCACAAGGCTTGGCAAAACACCCTGTGCTCAAGCTGTAACAAAAGAAATTAATTTCTTTTTGGAAACTGCAATTAATTAATCAGAGAGCCATTCCACCTTGCTTGCACCATTTGCGGCACTTACACAGAGGATCAGTTTATTGAAAATAAATCTCAAATAAAATGGATTTAAGTTTCTAAAGAATCTTTCTGGATGTTCAAGCACAAGTCCTCTCCTTTGATTTCAGCACGGATTTTGTCAGGCTGATGCCACAAAATTAAGGTTTGGATGCACATCTCCCCAGATGTCAACAAGGAAGAACATTATTTTCTTTTTATAAAACCAGAAGTAATTTCCTGGCTGAGGGGGAAGTTGAGAGTGGGAGGGATTACTCAAAGGGTGCCTGGAAATTAAATGGAGAGTAAATGTATTTGTTCTTTAAAAAAAATCACCATCATTGGAATTCATGCTTAAATGAAGTTTCTAAACATGAGAAAGGATAATAATATATGCTGTAGAAAGACTATGATCAGAGTTTTCAAGTAGAACAGATTTGCCCACTAGGAAGCATCCATCAAAGCAGCTTTAATGATCTAAATGTCACTGCAGAGCAAAGAAACCCCAGGAAATTTCTTTTATTATGCCTGGAAAGGTAACACTTATACCTGCAATWTTTAGAAAAGAATATGAAGAAACAGAAAGCAGCCATGCTCTGTAATGAAATCAAGTATTATTTACTCAGCAGGATCCTTAGCCTGTTTCAGGAGGGGTTTTTTTGTTTGTTTTTTTTTAAAGAACATGTACTTGTTGCTGTCAAAAAACAAATGTGCTAAATGTTTTTCATTTTTGCAAGAAACTCTAAGTGATGCATGTCAATACACTAACAATGCATAGTTCAGGTAAAATGATTTTACCTTATTTTAGGCCCTGGCACTTATTAATAGGAATGGAGATATGAAGTGAATTGTTTCACACTGAATTATTTTTGGAAGTAGTAGAAGTATGCACAATATAACAAAGTTGGGTTTTATTACTAATAAGAACCATTTCTTTTAAACTGTTGAGAACAACCAGATCTTTGCCTCATTGTCCCCTAAGTCATGGGCAGGTCTTGCTAAAGGGGGAGTTAAGAGGGACAAATGAGTCCCTCCTAACCCATGTGCTTAAAAATTCAATTTATTTCATCTGCTTTATAACTAGGCATCAGCATGGACAAAACATGAAATGCTTTTTCATTTTTTTTTTTTTTTTAATATTGTAATTTACAGATACTTATATAAAATAGATGAACATCTCACATTTCCCCCTGTGTTGTTCTGCAATACTTTGCTGAATCTGGAGGAAGCAATGAATAATAATCCAAAGGTGACCATCAAAAGTACAATAAATAAACTCTAAATGGGTTAATGGGTACATTATTTTCTAATCCATTAAAGAATTTCCTCTTTTTTTTAGATTAACATGAAGTAGAGACCAAAAAACTGAGTTGACTTAATTTTCTGTRAAATTAACATCATTTGCTTTATCTAAATATTCTTAAAATGAATGTGTTTCYSTAAAATTTTCACACACCATTTAAACCCTGATACTATTATGAAGGATGGAATACCTTAATATGATTTCATCTTAGGTCCAAATGATAGATAATTTCAGTAAATTCCTCTGCCATCTGTCATCCACATTGAAATTTATCATCAGCAAACTAAAACTATATTAATATATCTAAGATGAACATGGTTTAGGATTTCTGATGTTCTGCAAGTTGTTGGGCTCCTTAAGATGGTAAGACATCTTATGTGAAAAATTCTATGTAAGTCRTGATTGCCATGGGCCAAGACTGGACACCAGTTCTAAGAAAGTGCCCTGAGTTTCCCACACTAAACATGAATACAGTACATATTGTCTTTTTTTTTTTTCTCTCTCTCCTTCTTACTTTATTCTAAGGCAATTCCCCATTTTAGCTGGTCTTTTTCTAACAAAAATTGTGAAAATACTAATTCTGAGCCCATGTTTGAAAAAAACCTCACACACTAAGGGATCACATCAGTTTAACTCTCTTAAGTCAATATAAGTGAATTACATTGATTTAGCTTAATTCGTTAACAAGCTAAATGAATACACTCTAATTCTGAATAAACAGAGTTGTACCTATTCAACAAAGTCAATTTAGAAGGAAATTTAGAAAAATCCAATTCAGCTTGTTTATGCCTGGAGAAATAGTCTGTGAGGAAGCATACGCTGGATAGCCTTAGGAAATGGCATCACATATTTCCTTTCCAGCATGGAATACAACAACCATTCCAGAAGTTCAAAAGTTCAAATAGTATATTCTATCAGTAAGTAATAATTATGAATTCATTTTTTACCCTATTATTGCAACTCATAAAATGCATGTGTGTGAGGAGCCATCACTTAGTGGATTTAAGAAAAGGAACAAGTGGTTTTGGCCATATTCATGAAATATGAATTGTCAATATCAGTAAGGTTTGAATACCAAGTATGAAAATAATTCATGAAAGCATGAAAAAAARATATATAGGAAAAATTAAATGGCTTCTGTAGAATCATAGAACTATAGAATATATTAAGTTAGAAGGGACCCACAAAAAAAATYGTTGAGTTCATCTCCAAAAGCATCAGAAACTACAGAAACCAGGCTCCGGATTTTTTTGCCCCTTTTTAATCTTACTGCCAAGAAACAGGTTTAGTTATAACTTATTCTAGGAAAAGTTAAAAACTGAATGCAGTACTGTTCAAGAAATTAATTAATTCCTAGCATCTGAAGTTTTACTTGACATTGCTTTAAGGTTGCTTTACATTTCTTTCCACTGTTTCCCATGGAACACCTGCAGGGTGAGATACATTACTTTGAAATAACTGCAGCAGGATTAATCTTGATTTGGCTAAAGACTAAATTCAGACTTGTATTTCTAATTAAGTGACTCATCAGGATTATGAAATTATGAAATTATGTCATTTAAATTACAAATGTATACAACAYTGGTCTGTCCTCCCCAGGAAAATCTAAATGTTTTTCCACCAACCGAGTAAAGAAGTTTCACTAATTTTGCTATTTCCCAGCATATCTAAAAATAAAATAAAATAAATATGTGCCAGTTTCAATGTGATTCTTTTTTACATGTCCCAGATACACTTTCATTCATCTTTTTTTTTTTACTTTGACCACTGAAAGAAGTATTCAATTTCCATCTGTGGCATTGGAAAATACATTTGAGTAAGCCCATATTACCTTATGAATTTTCTGTCATTCATAATACACTTTAGAAGTTTGGAGGAAGGACCTAGTGGTTTTCTTAATTGTGTTTTTCTACTGTTTTCTAAGAAATATACTCACTCAATCTTCTTCATCTCGTTGAAGGAAAGACTAAGAGCTTCTGTCTTTCCAGAAAGTCTTTATACAGAATTTGAGATATTCAGGGTCTAAATACAGATGAAATTTATTGGCCTACAACAATGACAGAGAAAACAGAATTTGAAACCAATGACAAAAATGCATATGCTTTCAGAATCACTTAGACAATTTTAAAAGAAGAGCTTATGCATCTACAGACTTCCAGTTTAATGCTGTGTTTCACGTATGTTCACAAATTGTGACTTTTGGGTCACAAAATATTTTTGCAACTTCACATTCTTTCAGAACTTTATTAAAGTCTAGAAATATGCATGCAGCTGCACATTTTCAGCATCTTTTAAGAGTGCTGATTGTGTGATTCATATCAAAGATAAACATTTTAAGAGAAGTGAGGATGCCTTCATATCAAAGATAAACATTTTAAGAGAAGTTTCAGAGCCTTAAAAATTTATTAACATTTTCATGGTTGCTTGGCAAGCATTAAAGTAAAATTTGGCTATAAAAATAATTTAAGAAACCTACATGCAAAAATTTGCTTATCACGATGCTCACCAGTAAAACATTAAATTCGGCGGTGCAGTTTAAATTCCAAAAATTTTAAAGCCCCATATTCACATCTATCCCTGYGGTACCCAACTTTCTTCCAAGAGAAAGGACAACATTTTTCATCGTAGAAAACTGACAGTGCATGACAGAACATATGCCACAAATAGTAGTGGGACKTCTTTGAAATTACTGTCTTGCTGAATACTTAGAATGTGCTTAAGCCTATGCAGCCAATTGTGTTAAGTGCATTAAGCTTAAATAAAGCTTCCAAAAATACAGGATTTATTTTGACACTTCTTTGATTAACAGTCTTAAATRGAAAGAAATACTCAGATGTGCCCTGCACATTGTCACATATTTTGGAAGGTATTCCCCAACACAAATGATTTATGAAATGGTCTCTAACTGTGTCATTGCTTTTGGTTTATGACRGGGTTGGATGATTTACCCTGCTTTTCTTGGGGGAGGGATGGGATGGTTTTGTTGAAATCAGTGCTGTTCTGCCAGGAATATATTTGTGTTCGTTTACTACTGCATGCAGAAAAGAAGCCTCTTATAGTCCTGCTTTGAGTAAACAGAACATAGATCATAACAAATACAAAATGGGTTGCTCGTGACTTGATATCTAATCCTCCAAAGTTTTACTTGTGAAAGTAACACAAGAATTTGAAAATATTACAGATAAGGCCTAGATAATGAGTTTAGTTACGAAGGCATGGAAAACCCTTGAGCTAATTTAAGGCAAAATGATCAGTTAKATCCAAGGATCAGTTAGAAAGTTTTATTTATGGCAACAATGATTTCAAGCTTAAATCTTTAGGTAGTTTGAACCGTCCATGATAGCAATGATTTAACTTTCTTAAGCATCCAACAGCAGAACAGCAATTCCAACTTTTCTGACTTTAATTTTCCTGAACAGCAAATGGCAACGATTTCTGAGCAGCCCAGGGTAGCAGTGATTTATACTTTAAACTTTATGACAGACTGAGCAGCCCACCCCAGAAGCAACTTGAACTTTCAGGGAGAGTAAGACAAGAAGAAGGAGAGGTAGAGAAGTAGAGGAAAAGATCCAGATTACCACGTAGGGTTCCAGAGGCATCTCTGGTGCATTTCCTCTGGATAGTGGATGAACCCCGATCMCCTGGTGCTATTTATAGGCTAATCCTTGTACATGCACAATTTGTTATTTTCAATCTTTTCAGAAGGGTTTTGGGGGAGTTTTGTGGTTCAATCCCACTCGCTCTGCCAGAGACACAAGTGCAATGCTGCCTCAAATTTGGGTWTGGAGATAGTTCCCAGGATGAAGAAGTTGGTCCCAGAAAAGTGCTATCCTGCCTCCACAAAACCCTCTTTTTTAACTGCACCTTATCTTGTTGGCATGGTWACGTTCCTTTTCTCTTCTGCTGAGTGTTTGAGATATTTATTCTTTCAGGTTTTTAGTCTCTCAAGCAAACATTCCCAAATTATATGCAGGGGGAGAAATCTCCAAAGTAGTTCAGAGCATAATTCCCTGAAGTGTAACTACCACATTTCATGTAGTTTTCTTATCTCCATTTTTAAACCGTTTCTAGTTATAAGTAACTGACAAAAAAAACCCCAAAKGCCAGTAGCAATATGATTGGATAACACACCTTCATCACTCTTTTATCCAAATTGAGAACTATCTGATTTATTTGGCATTAAGTAAACAAAACTTTTACAGGAAAATCTGTGACAATGTGCTGCTGTTATGAATTTTCATTATAGCAGTGCATGCTACATTGGGGAAAAACAAAAAAGGTATTTTAAGTTATAGCAAAAGGGAGAACAGAAATGAGGRTGGTCACCTCACAAACAGGGACACAAATAAAGCAAAGATATTTAATGATTTCTTTACTTGTGTCTTCAACACGGATGATTGTCTACCAATACCCCCCGCAAAAACGAACAATGAAACAAATCCAGACATTCAACCTAAAAACTAAAAAAGCAAAAAGAATTTATTAAAATTCAAGGGTATTATCCAATTTACAAACTTTGAATTTTTTTCAATGTATTTTAATGGAAGGGCATAAAGTGTGGATTTTTTTTTTTTTTAATGGTTTACACCACTTAAGTGATGATCAGAGTAATGTGTTTAAAAGTTTATGACCAGACTGTTCTTTCCTCCACCTGCTGGGCTTTTTTTCCCGTTCATTGTTTTTGGTTTTATCTGGTTTTTTTTGCTTTGTTTTAGCTTTTCCTTCTTTGTTTTTTTTTTTTTTTTTTTTTTTTTNNNNTTTTTTAAATCTGAAAAGAATATTTATTCATAAAAAAGTGATTGTGCTTTGCAAGAAATGCATTGAATAGAATGAGTTTTGTCCAGCTCCAGCAGCACGGAGCGCACTGTAGTGGATATATTGACATCATCTTTCAGATCACTCTGACTCTGGGATAAAGTGTAAATCTAGAAATTGTATGAGCTGCCATTTTGTACATCAGAACCCAGAAATGCAGAAATTTCAACACAAATTTTGCAGCCATTAATGTAAAGTGGTTATTATGGGCACAACTATTTGGTACCCTTGCATAAATGCAGGGCTTTGCACATGCAAGCATTTTTTTTTGTCATTACACTGATTTTTTCACTGTCTGAAAAAGTGTTCTTTTCCTTTTTGCATTCTTTCCATTCAGCAAGTTGGCAGAGAGATGATCCAACTTAAGCACATATGAGCAATATAAGAAAATATTTGTCAAAAAACAATGAACACACCATTCAACTCAGAATTTGATCAATTTAGTTTGAAAGCAGATGCAARCTATCAGCTTAGGAGTTCGTAAAGATCCTTTATACGATTACTTGCTTTCCAGTCTACAAGTAATTTGCCACTGAAGAATACCGTGGTGCAGGATTCAGACCAGCAGTGTTACCCAGTGTCACACTGCGGCAACGCTTCCTTTATGATCCCTCCAATTCTTGCTGAATGCCAGCCATGGCAGAGGGATCTGGACAGGCTGGATCCATGGGCCAAGACCAATGGTGTAAGGTGCAACAAGACCAAGTGCTGAGTCCTACACTTTGTCCACAACAACCCCATGCAGGGCAGAGAGTGTCTGGAAAGCTGCACAGTGGAAAAGGACCTGGGGGTGATGGTGACAGCAGCTGAACAGGAGCCAGCTGTGCCCAGGTGGCCAAGAAGGCCAATGGCATCCTGGCCTGTGTCAGCAAAGGTATGGCCAGCAGGACCAGGACAGGGATTGTCCCCCTGYACCTGGCACCCATGAGGCTACACCTCGAATCCTGTGCTCAGTTCTGGGTCCCTCAATTMAAGATGCACTTGGGAGCTGAGAGTACACATGACCAAGGGAGGCTTTTTGGGGTCTGTAATAGATGAAAGCAGCAGGCAAGTCTGGCAATGTGGAAGGGTTTTGGGAGGGGTGGGTTTGGGTTTGAGGTTTTTTTATGGGACGTTTGCACTGGGGATTTTTATACCTACTGCATCATCTCAGAGCTTCAGATTAAAAAATATCAAAAAAATCTATATTAAAGAAGAAAACTTTCTACACTAGAGTCTAACACTAGAGTCTCTCATATCTCAAATCTAACTATCTGCCCTTAGGTTAAAAATCAAGAAGTATCAAGTAAGAAGTTATTACAAAGGAATCTTAGTGTATGACAGAGGACACTTTTTCCAAAAAGTCTGCTGGCAAACTGGAACAAAATCATAATGAAAAGAATAACTAAAGGGCTGAAGAATATACTTCATAGTCTTTCAGAAGCTCAATCTATTTAACATGTCAGAAAGCCTAAAAGGATAATTCATTTACAAGTGGGAAAAATCTCCAAGGGAATAGAAGTTTGATTGCAGAGAGTTGGCACAAGAGAGTTTAATAAGASCCAACAGCTGAAAAGTGAAACCAGACAAGCCCATTTAATCAACAATGCAAAACAGATATTTTGATATTTAGGAGGATATTTAGGAGGATCAAGCTGTTATACTTGAACAATGGCTAATGATTTTTCTAGTATAGAGGATCAGCAGATAATTTTCAGCAACTAAGGTTTCTGAGGCTTCTGTCAAGTAAATCCTCAAATGCAGAAAGAACAGACCAAGACAAATGTGTATCTGTCACTGTGATCTGTAGCTCTACTGTTCTCTGGTTTTGAACTTCACAGTGACGACATCTGGAGAACCAGCTCATTCAACATTTGGAAGCAGCACAGCTGTTGTGCACCACAATGGATTTGGGTAATAAAAGGTTACTCAGCACTATACAAACACACAGATCAGTCAGTAGTGCCCTCCTTCCACCATGCAAGGATACACCATCTCAGTGTCCTCCCTCGATTGGGGATTTCCTTTGGAAGCATGCAGGAGCAACACTCTTACTCCTTGAACAAATGGCTTTTAGGGTAGATGATGCTGCCCATTCCTTTGTCCACAGAGGACAAAAYGGGATTGAGATTTTTAGATAAAATTACTCATTTTTACTGGGTTTACCTGACAAATGAGTGCCAGCAGCAGCACTGGAAGGATTGTGGGGCAGTCCCTCTGTGGGGTGCTCAGACACAGCCACAGGCAGGTGCCTCACCCCTGACTGGAGTTATGGATACAAAGAGCTAAAACAACATGTAGCAATAAACATAAAATGCACAGTACATTCTACTGGTATGCTRTGCAGTCTGAAAAAGTGGGATAACTGAACTTAACCCTAAATTAAGAATACTTTGCCATTCCTTGCTGGGTTGCCTTCAGTTAGCAATGCTGATCATCAAAATGGTCGTAAGGACATTTACCAAGAAAGAGAGAGCAAGCCTGACCTGCAAAGTCTTGATCATGTTTTTTTCCATAGCTTTCTGCAGTGTCCCTATGGTGGGCTCATGTTATCAGACTAAAGAAAGGGAAAATTTTGGYATTTACCTTCAWTCTCTTGTTCTATGCAGCTAATAGMTCTCATTGCACCTCAAACCTGGAGAGACATGGGACATACACAACAGCAAAAAAAAACCCATAAATTTTTTGGTTCCTACAATGACAAGTGTGCTGCTSTCCTTATAAAATTTGACTGGCATGGTTTGACATGTGCTTAGATACTGTAATTAAGAGCTTGCTATTCACATGGAACTACTAGAAAGGAATTGTAAAAGCGAATCTAGAGAAAAAACAATTCAAGTCTGCTGGCATCAGTAGATTTCACTGGGAGAATTAACCTGCAAGGGAAGGAACAACAATTATAGAAAAATGTGTATGACTAAACAAGAGAGGTCTGCAGGAAGGCAGAAGATGGTACTGGGGGAAAACAGCTGAAAGGATGAGCATATTGGACCTAAATGTTAATACTTATTATTAAAAAAAAAAAAAAACAAAAACAAAAACCCTGAAATCTCATTAATGAAATAATCAACAAGGAGCATAACCCTCGAAGGGAAATATTCTTTCAAAACTCATTACAATTCCCTTTTACTAAGRTGATTTACAGCACAGAACTAACAAAGAACCCTAATAATCTGGAAAGCAAAATAGTCACTCAATTTAAAAATAACCCACAGGTTTACYAGAAACACAAAAGACTACTGACAGTCTTTTAAACAGCTACAAGGAGAGCTTCACTTTTCAGAAATGGAAAACTTAAAAGAGAAARTGAAAAAAAAAATMTTTCACAAATTATTTTGAAAAGGAAGTTTCTAGGTTTAGTACAAGCTTTTCCCTCCTTCAGTTTATGACAGGAAGATTATTTTTTAAGTACAAAATCAATCAATACTTAGATATTATTTGGAGACCATTTAAATCAGTAACTGGGATGAAAGTTCACATATATTAAAGAATTAATATGACAAAAAAAATTCCATCATAAATATACTGGCTATATGGGTTTCTACTTTTAGTCATTTTGCAAAGGCATATTGTTTCATCACTAAAAAACAGGAGTATAATAACAGATTTTAACTTTTCTATGAAAAATATTCAGGCATCTGATTTGTCACTGAAGGAAAAAAAAAAGAATCTGAGACAAGTTTGCCAAAGACTTTATGATCTTCCCAATGAGGAAGCTTGTGGCATGTGTGGAATAAATTTAAGTTACTGATTTCACAAGATTAAAAACTGTGAGTGCAACTTCATGGTGTGTTCAAAATACAGTCCTACAGAAATATCTTTTTTCATCTAATAACATCGGCCACATGACAGTTTGTGTACTTGAGAGGCACAAAATCTTAATCTATGTGGAAAATAATTACATCMATTTCTAATAATTTTCATGTATTTCAAACAATCAGCTTCTGTCTTCTTTCCCTTTAAAGAGGGCTGCTTAAAAGAACACGGAATAATTATTTATTCATCTGAAAGGCATATTTTGTTTACATGTACACCATTGAATATCTTCTTATTTCTGTTCTCTCCTAAATATCAATTCCATATAAAACATAATGCACGTAAGTTAGTTCAGTCTTTGCTTCTGTCCAAGTGAAATCACTCCCTGTCCCTCTGTTACATGAAAAGGGGACATTTRCTCAAACTCTTCATGTTTGATCAGTCTGTCAGAGCCCCTGGAAGGCTGAGACCCTCCTGCCTAACCAATCTGTCAGCATCTTGTCCTTCTTAGTATTATTTGTTGGAGTCTGKATATGCTGACTGAATTCCATCCAGGCAGTAGCAACCTTATTTTCCCCTGTATATCCCATACAATAATCTTTTTTTAACCCTCATCTCCCCACACCCTCCCAGGTTTTTTAAAGTAAGGTACAGAGGGTAGTTTGACTGCTAAGCTGAGCCAACAGCCGGGCACCACCAAGGTCTGGCTCCTACAGTGGCTGTACAGCTCTACCCTGGTATTCCAGCCAGGCTTCACACACCCAAACTCTCTGTTTGGAGCAAATGTAGAATCTAAAGGAGATTGACATATTGCACTCATAATTTTATATAATTTCTCTCGTTCAGAAACACCTTTTGAAAAAGTAAGGTGGAAATTYGATCTATTTTCTATCTAACAAATASCATTTTGGTCTTTTGATKGYTGGAATTTTATATGCTCTTCTTGAAAAGTGCACTAATATTRAAAGTGTGTGATTAAATAATACCTTGGTTGCTATTACTCATTTCACAGATCATTTAATACTGACATATATTCCCAAAAGGCAAATTAAATTATATTTGAAATAAGAACTGTTAGTTTATGAGGAATAAGACAAATTATTTACCAAAGATGGAATTATGATAACATAAGTTCCATTATGGATTCATAATATATTATCAAAAAGGSCTACCTTACCACACAGCCCCAAAATGACAAATGATAATTCTTCTTTTCTTTACAACTTCAGAACTATAATTGTTTCGAGTACAGCATTAAAGAGTTTAGCCCATTAACAAAAATGTACAGGTAAACCTCTATTTTCTTATTTCTACTATTTCTAAACCAAATTCAATACAAAAAAGACTAAACCAAACATTTTGTGGAAGGAGAATTTGGAGCAGTATGAACTTATATTTCTCTTGACTTCCCAACATCAAAAATACAATATTTTTCTGTGTGGTATCAAGGATCAGCTCTGCTCAGCCCTAGGCTAACCTCTGCTTTACACTGAAGGAGAAAAAGATTTATCCCATTTCTGCTCCATCATGCTCTCCACTAGCAGAAGCAGAGAGAGTTGATTATCCCTCAGTATCATTTTCTTCTTTGAAATTGAAAAAGAAGAACACAATAAAAAGGAGACAACTATGATATATTAATCCAAGGAAGGTGGAAAATTGGTATTTAGGGAGAAGAAAACAACTATGAACAAAACCAACAGAGCCATAACAAGCTAGACATCAAAAAAAWMMCCAAAAAAMCCAATTGAAAAATCAACTGACAGATATTACCATAATATAAGAATATATTTATATAGTACACTTTCACACTCACCGTGATTTCTTTTCATTAAAATACTGGTAACAGATTAATGAAAAGAATCAAACAAAAAAACAACAACAAACAAACAACAAAAAAAACCCCAAAAAACAAAAACAAACAAAAAACCAAGCAGCTCACATATCCTCCTACTAATATTAATGGTCCCTATAAACTCCAGCTGGCACAGTATTGCGTTCATTAGTAAGCTGAAACAATTTTTAAAACATGTACTTTATAAGTGACCCTTTTATCCAGACTGGTTATTTAAAGCTGATAGGTATATCCAGGGTTTCTGAAGAGCTATGCCATCAGATGTGTGAAGCCCATTTTCTCTCTG
>NW_026623257.1:4138758-4141862 GCF_030028575.1 Malurus melanocephalus | reverse complement strand
GGGAAGGGGAAGGGGAAGGGGAAGGGGAAGGGAAGCAGAGCAGCCTGACAGCAATCCTTCTGCATCAAACAGGCCATTTTCAAACTGGATCATGGGTCATCTGCAGCTTCTGGAGTTTTTTTAACACCTGTATTTTCAGGTGAAATGCCACCTACATTGCATTAAACACCACTTTGCAAGCAGGGCAGCTAAGCAATTAGAACTAAAAGTCTTTGCCTTTGTCATTATAACCATGAACATTTTCACCATTTTGTCAGCTTTTAGTTTCAATGGTATTTTCTCATAGGGTARTAATTAGAAACTCCTATCTGATATTTCCTTTCATGATAGCAAAGCTCATTTTCCCTTTATTATCAGGAGGCATTTCAAGCAACTTCTACTAATGTAATTTTTCTATTACACATCTATTATTTCTTCCCTCCTTTCTGCTCACATTTCTTCACACAGACAGCTCCCAATACTGACAAAAGCAAAAAAAGGTTAAACTGGAATTTTTCTATCTGGTCAAATATCCTATTCTAAGTGAAAAAATATTAATTGCATGATTMCTGACCACTTTCATCATTATGAGAAGATAGCCCATATACATTATCATTCTCATTAGGGATRTGCTTGGTAAGACTTACATTGTTCTTTTCAGTTAATTTGTGCAATTTCATTAACTGTATTTGTGCTGATGATGTAAAACTGAGGAAGAGGCTCATACACCAGAAGGTTGTGTTGCCATCCAAAAAGACCTGGTCAGGCAGGAGATTTCCTGTGGGCTGACAGGAACCACACAAAATTCAACAAAAGGAAGCTGGAATCTGTACCTGGGATGGAACAAACCCCTGCACCAGTATAAGATAAGGGATATCCAGCTAGAAAGCAGCTTGGAAGAAAAGTCCTGGTGGACACCAAGGCTGAATAYGAGTCAGCAGTGTGGTCCCATGGCAAAGAAGGCTGATGGTGTCATCAACTGCATAAACAGGAGTGTTGACAGAAGATCAAGAGAGGAGACACTTCCCTCTCTACTCAGCACCTKTGGGACAGTGWCCAGTCCCSGGCTCCTCAGCACAGGAGGRACATGGACATACTGGCACRGCAAAGAGCCGTGAAGGTGACAGACTGAAACAGTTCCCAYATGAGGAGTGGCTGAGAGAGCTGYRACTGTCCAGCCTGGAGAAGAGAGGTCTCTGGAGTGACATTTTCACTGTATGTAAATACCTGAAGGAAGAGCAGAAATGGGACAGAATCAGGCTATTTTCAGTTGTGTCTGGTGACAGGATCTGAGTCAGTGGAAATAAGGTGAAACACAGGAGGTTCTTTATGAACATCAGGAGACACCTTATTGCTGTGAGGATGAGTCAATACTGGCACGGTTTTCCAGGAAGGCTGTGGAGTCTCCACCCTTGGACAGTGACTGGACTGTTCGTCAAAAGATGTCTGGACATGATCCTGGGGATTCAGGTCCACGTAACTCTGCTAGAGCAGRAATGAGTTGGACTAGATARCATCTGGAGTTCMCTTCCARACTCAAYTATTCTACAATTTCMTTTGGAGACAGGAAATCARTGAATTCTTCTGACTTGATTTTGARAGCAAATATATTACTCCTAAGGGATTTARCATTTTAAGTGATTGTTAATTGCCRGTGATTAGAAACTGTCTTAGAAACAATTAACTATATTAGAAACTATTAAAAAGTCTTACCAGTCAATAAATTAGTATACCAACATTATCATATTTAATTCTGTTGCAAATAACTATCAGCTTTCACTAAATATTACCTTCAGCTTTCTTCACTATTATAAATGAAAAAAAAAAAAAAACCTTCAGCTTTCTTCACTATTATAAATGAAAAAAAAAATAAAATAAAAAGCAGCTTCATCACTCATGCTTTCCATAAGCTTTGGTTGCATATAACAATAAAATAGATTCTTAAGTAGATGTTTGCTTGGGTTTCTTTGGCACAAAGGTGGACAGTTCAATGCCATGGGGGCATCTTTATTAGGTCATATGCGTGACCAGATACCAGGATATAAATTAAGTAAGCAAGAACATATATCCACTACAGACTTTTACTTAAGTCTTAAAAATTCCTTATTTTTACCTATTAACAACTTCACTACATGCTTATTTGACCCCAGGCACACTGGATGTCAGCTATTTGTGGGAACTGACATCTATTCTGTGCTAAGGCTTAGCCCAGAACCCKTCTTCAGAAACAAAAGAGAACATGGTGATTGCCCCAGCACTGCCAGAACAATCCTTTCCAAAGGCAGACATGTTCTCAGTTGGCTCAGCTGTATAGGAACAAATCCCAGAGTAAAAGAGCACAAAGCATCAGGGCTTTGCTCTCCTGGGCACACCCGTACTTTGGTTCAGGGACAGCAGCACACAGAAGGCTTTGCTGTGGGAATACTTATACCCAGGTTAGGCTAACTGGAGCACTTTGATCCCAGTACTAATTAGCTCAGATGAGCCTTCAATGGAGATATTCCCTTTGTAGATGCACGCACCATCAATGCCTTCCAAGCACTTTTTATATTTCCTCTCTGGGTCTAATGGGTATTGGATGGCCGATGGTCACAAAACTAATTCTGACTGCTGAGAGTGAAACATTACCGAACATAAAAATATGAATGGAATTGCACAGGGGAACAGAGTCTGAATGGAAAAAAATAATGACAAAAATATTAGCTGTTCACCTCTGGCTACCAAGAAGGACAGAACACATGAACAGAGAAAGCAGAAAATTCACTTCAAAGAATGGAGGGGACAGGAAGCCTCTGCCCAGAACATTCAAAAAGATAATATAGACAGAAAAGAAAAAAAATTGCTTTCTGTCCTAAGATAGGGCAATGAGAATTCCGCAAATTCTGAGAATATAGCAATGAAGAATATTCTAAWGAGTCTGATACTAAAAAATGTCAGTTACTTATGTTGTCTTTTTGGTTGAAATCCTCCTGCTGTTCTTTGAGCCACATCTGAGGAGTTAAAGTACAAACCCACAGCACTTAAGTTATTAATTCTGTCTAGTATCAGTTTTTCTCTTCCATTAAAAAAGAAAAAAAAAAAAGTGAAAAAAGAAACAGGTTTTATGAGATATATTATGGACACTG
>NW_026623257.1:4137066-4138557 GCF_030028575.1 Malurus melanocephalus | reverse complement strand
TTACCTACAGAACACTGTGTCATATTATAATTGGGGTGGCCCTGACTGGAGGCCCAAAGCTGCTCTATCACTCCCCTTCTCAGCTGGGCAGGGAAAATCACAAATATGACAAAAAGCTCATGGTCAAGATAGACAGGGAGAGATCACTCAACAACTACTGTGATGGGCAAAACAGACTCAACTTGGGGAAACTRGTTTAACCTATCAGGAAATTAGTTTAACTTATCACAAATCAAATCACAGAGTAGGATAATAAGAAATAAACACACATCTTAAAAACACCTTCGACCCACTGCTCCATCCTTTCTGGGCTTCTCTCCAGAATTCTCTACCTGCTCCCGCTATAATGATGGAGGGTGTCAGGGAATGGGGGCTGCAGTCCAACACAGTTTGTCTTGGCCTGTCCTATTACTCAGAASGATACCTCCACACACTCTTCCCTACCCCACCATGGTGTCTCTCCTATGGGAGCCTTCCATGACCTTCTAGAGTGTGAGTGCTTCCTTGGGCTGCAGTTCTTCACAAATTGCTYCAAGCACAGGTCCTTTCCATGGGGTGCTGCTCCAGAGTGGGATCCTCTCTCCACAGAGCCACAGGTCCTGCCTGGAGCCTGCTCCAGCACAGGCTTCCCATGGGATCACAGCCTACTCTGGAATATCAAGTTGTTGCAGCGTGGGGACCTCCACAGGCTGCAGGTGGATCTCTGCTCAACCATGGACCTCCATGAGTAGCAGGGGGACAGTTTTCCTCACCATGGGCTGCAGGGGCATCTCTTTTCACTTGGAGCACCTCTTCCCCCTCCTTCTTTGCTGATTTTGGTGTCTGCAGAGTTGTTCCTCTCACTCCTCTTTCCCAGCTGCTGATGTGCAGCATATTTTTTCCCCTTCTGAAATCCTTTACCCAGAGGTGTTACCACAGTCACTGAAGGGCTTGGCTTTGGCTGGTGGAGAACCTTCTTTGGAGCCACCTGACATGGGCTCTGTCGGACACAGGGGAAGTTTCCAGCAGCTTCTCACAGAATTCACACCTGCAGCTCCCACCACTACCAAAACCTGGCCATACAAACCCAATACACAGACCCATATGGCACTCAGCTGCAAGCACAATTTCCTCTCATTTTTAATTTAATGCAGGTCAGAACCTGTACAGACTGTCTTTTCAACAAGAAATTTATTCAGTCATATGGACTTGGACCCTCCAGCCAGGAGTCTCAGATGTGCTAAAGAAACAAGATCTGTACCTAGTCTCACCCTACATAAAAGCTGTTGTGGAAAATGAGCTTGCTTGTGCTGGTCATGCATATAGAGTTTCCATTATATAAATTAATATCTCTTGCTGTCTGACACCAAATGTTTTGTTGGTAACTTGTACTTACGTTTACCTTATCTGACAATTTCTTCTGATAAAAAATGGCAATTCTTCACCTTTTGTTCCAATCTCCAAAATGATGCTGTTTTCCATTTACATCTTGCTTGTAGATACCTTGTCCAA
>NW_026623257.1:4114832-4136061 GCF_030028575.1 Malurus melanocephalus | reverse complement strand
AAAAAAAAAAAAAAAAAAAAAAAAAAAAAAAAAAAAAAAAAAAAAAAAAAGTTTTGCTCCAAAAACTGTGGTTATAATGAATATTCTTGTTATGTATTTGGTATTAGGTATCAGAGCATGACAAAGTCATTCTTGACATTTCAAACTTTTAGTGACTGCTAAAACTTTTACTTTTACTTTAAAATACTTTTAAGTATTTTAGAAATCCAGGGATTTTTCTCTTTTCCAGAAAGTGTGCAAATGAGTCAGGAAAAACAAGCATGTTGAGCAGTCTGTTTTACTGCAGAATTCGAACAACCTTTTCARGAAAGAATACAAAGAACAGAGGTGCAGAAAGTCTTAACTTCCCTTTTTATCAAAGGTCACACATTGTTTAGCACCTATAGAAATAAATGCAAAAGGAAAATGTAGCTAATGTGGCAGGGAACCTCTTTTTCCCACCTCCATAAAGCAGGACTTGATTCCTGGGAAGGAACTCCTGAGTACAAAAGGGAATTTGGAAATTCCAGACCCGAAAATGCTACCTGATGGTCCTCAAAGGACAAGTTTCTTGCACTTGTCCTCAATTCAGCTAGCTATGAGATTTGTAAGGGCTGAGAATTTTAAATCTGAAAATATAACTCAAATTTGTCCTTCTGCTGATTATTTCTCTAAGGGGAAATCGTGACCACTGTTGGAGTAAGCATTAAAGCCAATGTTAATAGTATAATTTCAGTACTGTTCAGGATCCAGAGGCAGATACAGATTTGAGTGTTATCACCAGCTGAGCAATTCTATTAACCTTTACACCTAGATTTCTGCAAAAAGGAATACCAACACAGTAGAGGGTGCAATAAGAGAAATKAAATTTGTAGAACAGAAGCACTGTTCTAGGCATAGTGAGAAAAAATTTCTTAGGGCTTAAATAAACTTCAACAAGTCCATTTAGCATCATATGCACTTTGTTCTGCTTTCCTGTGTTTGTGGATTTTACTTTGCTGTCTGTCCCACTTTCCCCAACAGCCATCCTTAAAAAGAAAGGTGTCCACTTCACCAGAGATTTAAACATACAGAGAAAGATGAATGTTTTGCTAAGGCACGCATGAATATTTTTTGCAAATATTTTTTTAACATGATGTTCCATTTCATCRGTAGTGAATAAATTCACACCTAAAACTTTCAAAGACTCTGGTGTCACGCTAAAGTCTGAAGGAAAGTGAGTGACAAGAGCCCAAAAATTAGTCTGGAAAACTTTACCCAAAAATAAACTCCTCCCCATTTAGCAGTCAGTAGTGGGCAAATTACGGGATACTTTCCACATTTAAACAAATTACAAACCTCAGTGTGGTGTAGGGAGCAAGAGAAATTGGCAATTAATAACAAATTACTGTGTGGGAAATCCAACCACTTTACATTCTACTGTCATGTTAACTCTAGTGAGAAAGATGTATATATATTGTAAATCACTATTTCAGATGAATGTATATTTATATAGATAGATTTTTTCTTTATTCTTTTCCATGCTGTAGCACTGTTGTGAGCTTATCTCAATAGGCTGCTGAGTTTCACTCTGCTGCTCACTCACTCCCCTCTGGCTGGAACAGGAAGAGAATGGGAAGAATAACAGTGAGAAACTTGCAAGTTGAGATAAAAACAGTATTATAGGGAAAGCAAAATCTGCAAACACAAGCAAAGCAAAATAAGGAATTCATTCACTAATTCTTATTGGCTACCAGGTGTTTGGTTATCTCCATGAAAACAGGGCTCCATCACAAACAGTAGTTACTCGAGAAGAGACATGCTGTAACTCTATGRGTGTATCAGCCTCCTTCTGCCCACCAGATTTCATTTCTGAGCATGACCTCACATGATGTGGGATATCCTTTTGGTTGAGGTCAGCTGTTCTGCTTGTGTGAATTCCCAGATTCTTGTGYCCCCACAGCTCAGTGGTGGGGCACTGTGAGAAACAGAGAAGGCCTTGACACAGTTTAAGCACTTCTCATAGTATTTGTATTAATGTGTTAACAATACTCTTTTGGTCACAAATCCAAAACCATTGCATCTACTATGAAGTTAATTGAAGTAAAGTGACTATTCCAGGTAAGCCTAGTACAAGCTCCTGGGCGGTTACAGGGAATTTTAAAATTTCCACCAAGTAGTTCCAGCGTAAAAGACTCTCAGTGTTGACAGGGGAACCATGTAAAATGTTAGAAGATAGATCCTGGTACTTTAATTGGTTAATAACTCATTTTCACTGTAGCCTTTAGCAACCAGCACGCTTCAGAACATTGTCAGTCTGTCCCACTCCTGCTGCTGTGGAATCGACTCTGGACAGCTTAGGGTTGGAGATCAACAGCAAACCAGCTCAGCCCTGTAGCTCAGCTACCTACGAAGCCACACTGCTGCCTCCCTGGCTGCATGCAATTATTTGGTTCTTAATTCTCTGCTGGMCATAATAAGATGTCTGCAAAACGAGGGGGGGATGATTTGTTTGTTAGGTGTGTAGGAGGAGCAGACACTGTTAATAGTTCCTTCTCAGTGGCTGCAGGAGAGGGAGGRAACACAGAAAGGGACTGTTTTCACTGTTATGCTGCCTGGCAACTTTCAGCTCATTCTTTATTTACACAATGGTTTTGCCCCTCAAAAGAAAAAGAGTAAAAGAAATCTGGCTACACACTGAAGCACACACTTAGGGGAAGAAGAGCACAATTCTAGGAATATTTCAGTTAGAGAAGCAGAGTCATTGTTTTCTTACATTTGATGTAATGCWGTTGGGAGGCAGCAATTCCTTTACAAGGTGAAATGCATATAATGTATATTCTGATCAGCAGTRGTAATAAATTCTTTGTAAAATAAACTAATGTATACACAGAGAAATAAAAATGCAGCATGAATGATGCGATGAGAGCACAATCTTTGAAAATACAAACACAAAGAACCAGGGCTGTAAACAACCCTGCCTCTAATTGCCAGTGACTAAAAGCTTGAGTMCTGCTTGTTTGGGGTGTAAAAATTAACGAAGTAACAACCAAGGGAGGAAAACCGTATTCACTCATTCTCTCATTCATTCACTCTTTCATTCACTCATTCACCCATTCACTCATTCATWCATTCATTCATTCRYTCRCTYAYTYAYTMAYTMWTTCWYYYWCCWTYCATTCAYYYWYCWTYCATTCATTCATTCATTCATTCATTCATTCATTCATTCATTCAYTCAYTCATTCATTCTAAMAAGASAATCAAATCAGCACAACTAGAAAAGGGGTTCTTGTTACCTGACCCAAGATTTAAACCACTGGAGATTAGCATTGTATGTGGACCTCCCCCTTGCACCCCCAGGCAGCACGGACACCCAGTGCTGGGCAGGGATGGCTTCTCCTTCATGCTGAGCTACTGCTGTCTATATCCACACCACAGCTTCCCCAAAGYAGGAAAAGCAATGATAGCCATTATGGAAAACCATYRGATGGAATGRCATACTCTATCCTCCACACASATTTTTATGGGTTGAACACTGCCTTTCAACTGTCTGGGTCTGAGATGGAACAAAGTGAGATGCCAACCTAGTCTGRGTCTGAGATGCAACATTTTTCTCTTGTACTTCACAAATACTCACTTCCCTAAAGCTCATTTCTCTTGTACTTATTAGTTAGCAATCCCTCCTAAAAAAAAATATGTCTGGGGGACAACACTTCCCTCTCAATGCCATTGAGCCAAGCATCAGCATCCAGATAAATAGTTTCAAATAGTTTCACACATGTCAAGATTGCCTGATATAAATAACACTAKGCAAAGAACTGCTTTTGGCTTAATTTACTGAAAGAAGTAGCCTGGTACTAAACAGATATCACTTCATCCTGGGATGTTTAGCACCAGGTCATTATTAAGTGAAAGTGGAAAAGTGAATTTCTTGAACCCTACAGCCTGTGACAAGGATTACTAAATAAACATGCAGAAGGAAAAGTAGAAACACCACCAGTAAAAACTCATATGCATTCACACTAAGTTCTGTAAGTTAATTTCAGCTGATTTTGTCCAACACCTGGCAGCTCTCATGCTGCCATGTTCACATAAACATGGTGAACAATAGAAGTGTGCAGGGGAAGAAGTAGAAGTAGAGTTTATTACCTTGAATTGTTGTGCAAAGCCTTGCATCTCTTGATAGCTGATTGCCTGGATTTCCCACACTCCTTCACAATTATTTTTGCTCCTTCTTCCATGTGTATTTAAATGGCCAATAGTTCAGCCATAGCTTTGGTTAGCACACAGGACAGAAGTACATCTCTCAAGCTCACATCCCAGGAGTGTCAATATTTTTCTCCTGACACCTATATTCAAACTGCCTCTCAATTTTTCTTTCAATATACCTATTAAAACATATCTGCCTAAAAACTTGGTGTGGTGTGGGTTACAGATTAATTTTTTTTAGTACTGCACAGTTTTCCAGCTGAGTTTGTTTTGAATGAGACAAGGTTTTTAATAGTCTCTTTCATGAAGAGAACCTGCGCTTGATTTTAAATAGGTTTGGTAACCAAATTAAAACAAATAGAAGACAATTACCATTATTAAAATCTTTAAATTATTATTTCATGAGAAAATAGAGAGGGAAATGAAAAAACTGAACTAACAGATCTGATACCTGCAGATATTAACATTTATGAAAAGATTTAAATACAGCAATGTATACAGCACTTTAATTAATGGACAAAACATGCAGAAGCCCATAAATGTGAGATTTTTTACTTGTTTGCACTTATTTTCATGCTTGAAATATGTTTTCAAAGAATAAGAGTAACAATTTAAATTAGGAAACTAAATAACAAGAGGTCTAAGAGTGTAAGAAAACCACAGCCTTTTTTTTTATGGAATTTCCTCCAACTTTTACTTCATTCCTTCTTTTTCTTGCTTTCAATCATCAATCTCATTTCCTATATCTATTCTAAAGCATCTCTTCACCTAGGCGTAATTTATAAATTAATAAAACAAATTTAAAGAATATCAAGGTAGCTAAAGAATGTTCCGGATTTAGTATACCACCAGTGGGCATTTTGGCTGTTCTACTCTCTATTATTTTTCCTGTTTTATTATGTAGTACAAATATGCAACCCTTGATACCACAGTAAGGGTTGGTTACCCTTGGTAACATTGTGACAAGTTGTGTAGCCAAGATATCCCTCATAACTTCCTACAAATCTCATCCTATTCCAATCTACACAAAGAAAAATGGAGCCAAAACGAAGAAAAAACTCTGCCTTTTAAACTATCCAGAACTGTATTGCTGAATTATCTGTTTAACATGTCCAAATCCAATTTTACTGTGTGATTTGTAGACTTTATTATAGTTGGGAGTTACTTAAAAATACCTAATTGACACTCAGAGTTCAGGTGTTTGGAGTTCATGGTTTTTGAGGTGTTGGGGTTTTTGCAGTGAAATCACTGTGTCCCTGCCAAGTTTTGCAAATCTTCACCACTCCCACCCTGCAGTGAAGTCACACAACAGTAACACGAATCAAGGGAATTATCACAGCTACACACCTCCTGCAAGCAACCATTTGAGAAATTGATTCTCCCTTCCTGCTTTGTTTCCTTACTTGAAAGTCCCTGCCTGTGGTTATTTTAGTTGCTGTAAGAGCAGARTGGGGAAGATGCACAATTCCATTGAGAAAACTCRTATAAGAAGCAGTTTAGATGACAAGCATCAAACTCTAAATTTGGGGTTGAAGACTCCTTTACTGAAATGTAAGTAAACAAACAAACCCAWACAGATGGGACTTCAGTTGTTTCCTTAATAATATTCTGCTCTTGCTTATTTGAGAAGCTATTTCCRGAATTCAATTCTAAGTGATCAAGTTACAATCACAGTTATTTTCTATACAAAATATAAAAGTTAATAATTCCTCTATGAATMAATATTCATCAGCAGGAATTATAGATGTTATAGAATAGAATTCTATATAATTATTATATAATTCTATAGAATTATAGAACTACAGCCCTGAAGTGGACAATCTGTGGGCAATGACATGATTAGACAGCATAGTGCCACTGGCTAGTAACTTCCAAAGCTAAGATAATTTGCATTTGACACGGTCTGATTTGGGGTACTTCCATATGAACGCATCCYCATTTGAACAGATGGAATGATAGGACATTTTTAAAAGAATAAATTCCTTGGTGAGTGGAACTGTGTCAGCCATTGTGCATATCTGCAGAGGAGTTAAGTCTCCAAGGGTKTCTTTGCTTTGAGTTTCTGAGTAAGCAGTTTAGGAATAATTCTCTAATGTTTTGGAATTTACCCATAAAATTCTCACTCAGGCAGGATACAAACATGTTGAAAATTGCCACGGCAGTGTTTTCTAAACTTTAGGTTACTATTTAGAAGTAGTAGTTAATAAGGATACTTAAATGAACACCAAAAATTCAAACCAGACTTTAAAAGCTTAATTAAATTAGTAGGTGTACACAGCTCAGTGATCACATAGTATGGATGTCTCACCAGAGATCTGATGGTTTCAACTCCACTTATTTTAGGTGTTAATTCTGAATTTTCCCAAGGGTGTTCAGAAATAACTTACTCAATATTAGCTTTAAACAGAACATCAAGTTTAAAAATAAAGTGTAACACATGAACAAATGTCAGAATCTCAAGCAAAAATTGATGTCTAACATTATCTACATACAGCTAATACATACAGAATTTCTGGGATCTTTAGTTGAAAGCTGCTAAGAAAACCCTGGATTGGTTTTAGAAGCAAGCTAGAAGAATTATTAATGATTTGAAATAGTTAACCTTTGGTAAGACAAAGATAAAAATCTGTTCACTTTAGTAAAGATTTTTTCCACACCAAATTTATACAAGACTACTTTAATAGACAACCAAGTACTCAGACAGATGAAGACAAAGGAGGCACAGCCATAGAAAGCTGGGGAGACACCATTACATAAAATTACATCGATTTCCTTTTTTTTTCTTCCCAGGGTACAATAAATCCTTTTTACTTATATAAAGGAGCTATTCACCTGGAATTTTGTGCATTCCCTGGTACTGCAAGCCTAAAACAGAAATACAAGCTCTACCTTCATGTTGACATAAACCGAATAATCCAGAGGCTCCCCTATGCTCTACCATTTTGTAGACTATTTGTAGACTACAATGTAATGTGAGAGGCAAGTAATTTCAACTGGTCAAGCAATCTTTCGAGGACATGTTTATTTATGAGTTTCCTAATTMTTTTTGTCTCCAATAAATGGCATAGGGTCATGCTATTCCTTAACAGGTTTAGGTGTTTACTGAATCTTATGTGTRTTTTCTTTTAAAATACAGTGCTACTGTCTGAAGTCCCAAACTGGGTAGGTAATTTAACATTAAAACTTAACATTAAAACTTTAACATCAAAACATCAGAAGTACRATCAAAACATGGATTTTTATATTGTTCAGAATATATACAAGAAAGAATATGAGGGTTTCTTTTTCTCTTTAAGAGGAAGATTCAGATATGGGGGTTAAGACATTGGTCTTTAAAATGCTTTTAGAAATATGATGATCTGGAAGAATCTTGCTCCCGTTCACCGCCCAAGCCCTCCCCACCAAAAAGAAGGAAGCAGCAKTGAATTCTAAGCAGTGAATTTAGTACTATCATTTTCAAATCCTTCAGAATGCTAAAAAATAAAATAATAACAAAAAAAAGAAAATCAAATCTCTGAAATTAGCTCATTTATAAAAGGTYTTGCTTACTCTGATGCTAAAATGTCTAAATTATATTTAAATTCTAAAATAACAGCCTTAAGGTATTTTATTTTTACTAAATTTGGGGGTTTACAGAGAAGTTCAATAACTCAAAGTGATTTGAGAGAGAGCCAGATYCAATTTCACATTTCTGGTTACTTTTGTCTATGTTTTAGAAAYCTGGATCTCTTTGAAAACAGTCACAGCATACTCTTTTTAATTGACCAGATGAAAAGAAAAGTGTTAAAATTAAATTATAGGTGTTAAAATGGACAGAATATGCTAGAAGAACTGGATAACACTGAGAACTTCCTAAAAGGAACTACTGAAAGGGAAAAGGAAATAATTTTAAAATATGGCTCATTATATATCCTTTCAAATGCTGATTGAGTGATCTGTATGATATCAACTGAAATAATTAATAAAAAACACCTAGTTAGCTCTAAGTTTAAGTTTTGTCCCGAACCTCGTTACCCTTCTGAAAGAGCTGCAAACAATCAATTTTCCCTGTTCCAAGCTGGAGCGCCAAAATTGAATCCTAATAAGGGAATTGTCATAAGCTCACAGCCAGCTCTGGTGTTTCATTTTTCAGAAACATGAGGAGCTGTAAGTAGCACCTATAACTATCTAACATCTAATTAAACAGATATAAGTCTGTTAGAACTTATGTAAGATGCTAATTTATTAGAAAATTAATAGAATCAGCTCTAGAGAGCTGTGGCCAGATATATCACTGAAAATCTATACTAAAAATCTATCACTAAAAATCTATACTAAAAGCCATTTTCACTTTTGCACATTTTGCAGTTATAGGAAAAAAAATMTAAAAGAAATTGAAAAATGAAATTACAGTGGAAAGTATCTGTCACCTACTTGAAAAGCAGAGGCTAAAAATATAATAATAAAAAAAAAGTAAGAAAAAGTAAAGTACATTTCTTTCCTCAYCTTTATGGATTTTAATCTGTTCTTTGAATATTTATTAACTTTTGTTACAAGCCAATATGCATTTTTTGCAAATATCTTGTACATAAAAGCGCTCAACAGCAGCAACTCTCCAATAAGCTAGATTTCTTCTTTGAAATAAACCACTGATAAATACTAAAGCCAAGGCAAATTTTATTAATAACAGTAACTCCATATAAAATTTAAAATTCTGATTTTATTCATCACAAGAATGTACAAACTCCAAACACTAGAGGTAAAATTCACATGTTRATTATTATCCTCTAAATTAAAGTTCTGTGAGGTGTAAAGTGTTAATTTCAATATTTCTATTTATTTTTGCATTATTTGAGAAATTTTAGGAGAAGTGTTAGCACTGTGATGGAGAAATTTCTATCGGAATATGGAATTTCTATTGCTAGGTGATAAGATCATATTTACTAAAGCAGTAAGAGTAATGAATGATAAAACTGCTAAATGTTTCTGAAAGATAGTTGTACAATAGTCACATTTTACCACATTGGCAATTGCTCCCCTAAGCATTTACAAAAGTTTGTAGCAAAAGAGAATCATCACAGTCCCTGAGTCAATATTTTACATTCACTGTAAAAGTCTGCAGAATGAGCCGTGAATATCACTGGCAATTTGTCTTCTGATCAAAGTTAACAATTAACCCTGCTGATCAAAGCACTTAGAACTGAATTTTGCTGGCTCACCAGCAAAAAATGCAGAACTGATGCATCCCCTAAACCCAAAGGGAACACTGATAGCTCTTTGGGCATAATGCTTTAACCCCTATTCATGCCAGGGGTTCCTGACAGGAATTCCTTACAMCACAGATTATGATTATATGCAATAAGGACTAAATATACAGCACTTGGGTATTCCATATAGACACTCCAGATCCAGATTTCTTGCTTTAAAAAGCACTAGAAGGAACACAATTCTGTAGATAGTCCATGAACATAAATGAACAAAATTGATATATGGGGTATATTGTCCTCTAGGAAGCATATATTTTCACATGTATACCATAGAAACAGCTTTCTTCTGTATGGCATGATTTAAGGCCATGAGGCTGATTAAAGTCTTGGAGCATCTATCATACAGGGAGAGGCTGAGAGATCTGGGACTGTTTAGTATCTAAAAAAGAAAGTTCTAAGAGAATCTCTGTGTATTTACACACTCCAGAATGGAGAAAGACTGATTTTTTCTCATTGGTACCCAGTGAAAGAACAAAGAGTAATAGACACAAAATAAAAGAGAAMTGCATCTAAAAATAAAAGAATTTAAAGAAAGAAACACCTTTTGTCATGACAGTGATCAAATACTGGAACAGGTTGCCCAGGGAATTTGTGGAGTCACCATCCTTAGAGATATTGAAAACCCGACCAGACAAAGCTCTGAACACCCAACTCTAGATAACCCTGCTTTGGAGCAGGGGCAAGAATTAGATGAGGTGTTCTCCAGAGATCCYTGCATACCTCATCTGTTTTGTGACTTTGCAAAATGTTTTTGAAGTTGCTTCCAGAGGAGCAACTCTAAAAATCAACTAAACAAATTTAGTTGCAAAAGGCTGATATAATATTGCACTCTTCTGTATTTTTCTGTCAAAAATATGTTCTGAACATTCCAAAACATACTTTATAAATATTTCATATTACAATATGGTGTTACCTTGCTCATTGTCACAGTAGTRTTGGGAGAAAGACCTGGCTGGTTATAGTCACATTTTTGTGTAATTTCTTGAATTATACAACCACCAGCATCTATGTAAGTGTGCAGAAATACTATACGGCAATGAAGAAAACAGTGTTTGTTTTCTTTTGGTAATTCTAAAAGGTATTTGAAAAGGTCTAGCCAGTTCAATGGGAAAAGAAAAGTAAGGCACAATGAAATTACATTTCTGCTTTTGTTTGTACATGGRAAAAGTAAAAATGTCACTTTGGCAAGTTAAAAATGATTTCACGTATTGTAAAAATGTTATCAAACCAGAAGAATAAAAAAAAAGAAAAAAAGGTAAAAAAGGTCAAGTTCATGACTGGATGCTTCACTGCATCYGTTTCCACATGGACTTGCCATTTCATTGAAAATATCAAGCACATAGATCAAGGTTCCATAGAAGTGAATTACTAGACCTGATAAGAAAAAAAAAACAAAAAAACAAAAAAAAAACCCTTCTTAAAAAGTTTGAAGGTTGTTGCAGCACAGGTTAATTGTTTCATTACCCATGAAAAAGGGCAAAAACATACCAAGCATTTTCCCCTCAAAAAGCATTATTGACAGCACTGAACAAAAAGGGGACTTGAAAGCCACACAGGAATGTAGACAAATACTTGGAAAAATAATAATAAAATAGAACAGTGTCAAATACAACAGTTGTTTATTACTATCAATCCTCTGGCTTGGTATGTTTAATTAGTGTATTCAGATCTCATTAGATTTTGCTTCTTTGGCTTTTTTTCCTGGTAATATAGCCTGAAGTCAGTGCAAATTAAGTACTTTGAGTGTCCCACAAGATTAGGCTCATAATTATTTCTYACCTTAACATCATCTAGCTCAGCTCAAAMCAACTAAAAYATGAGAAAGASAAGAAYATGTTTTAAACAGTCCCATTTGAAYGCATAASAAGTTTTTTATGGGMATGCATAAAGTGTCAGGCATCTGGCTCAGAAGTTGTCTATAACATATCCTCACCATGCACTCTATCAGAAGCCCAGTTTGAGACAAGGCAGAAAAAAGAAAATGCAGTTTGTCAAGGGCTTTTGTGTATGAAAGACTCCGACTATACAAATATTTAAGAATTAGGGAATTTAGGGAAAATAGAGTTGTGCTTCACCTGTTGTTTCAGGTTTTTTTTTTGGGGGGGGAGTATTTTTATCATAATAAAACTAGTATTAATATTTATTAGTATTAGTATTAACTGCAGCAAGTTATCATACAGCACTGAATTTAGTAAAAGCTAAATGTGTAAGAAGGAAATTAAAATTATGCACTTGTGCTTCCGAGATCACTAGATTTTGTAAGCAGTGTTTTGTGCATATCTTACCCTTTTGGTACACAAATGATGTTACAGTATTTCTTATAGTTTTAGTTCTGCATGTTCTGCTACAGCCACTATAAATTTAAACACATTTTATATTCCTATTTTCCTTCAAAAACTTTGTATCYAATAAAAAAGTGCTTGGTATACTAYCMAGATTGAARGTGAATAGAAGCCACTAACCTTGTGTTTTGTAGAATGGAAGGCARTAAACTTTGAGTTTGCTTCCTGGAAAGCATCTCAAAAAAACTATTCCACTCTGAGCTATTCTAAATGGCAATGGCCTGGGATTTGTCTCTTGAGAATAAAAAGACCAAAACAGCAGAAGGATGTTTATGCCCACTTAAGCAAGATGCATGAACAACAGCAGGGTGTGAGGGTGAAGTTTAATCCATCTCTTAAGCTGTCTCTAAAACAGATATATCTACATCAGATACTGCTTGGAAAAGCAGCAGAAGAAATGTAGTGTRTTAGATGCTGACATTTATTCTCTGCAAGGACATCCTGGTCAATTGCTACCAATCATATGCTGCTGTCTGCTGCTGTTTTTCAAGATAGCACAGATAGAGCCACGCTACATCATCACACACAATGCACTTGAAGTCCACAAAACAGCATCTGAAGACTAGCAACAAGATTTTCCTACCCCAACAGTTTTTTTTTTTTCCCCAGTTGATGGAAAACACCCTGATTTTCAAAATCTTTATTTGAAAGTCTGAGTAAAAATGTGCTAACTTTAACTGTTACAGAAAGAGAACAGAGGTTTTTTTATACCTGGGTTTCTCATAATGGGGACAAAAACATGGAAAAAACTAAGTTCTTTCCCCAGGAACAGAACATAATTTAAGTTTCAGAAAGCTTGCCAAGAGAATTACAGATGCATCTCACGCCTGCAGTAGCCACAGAAGCCTGCACCTTGATGACAAAGTTTGCWTTGCTTAAATATTTAAGGTAGGGCAAGAAGGACTTAATACTCAGAGATTAAGATCCACTAAATTCATCAGGAACTTAAGACAGAGCAGCTTACAGGAGCAACATGAATTGTGAGTGTCAATGACAATATTACTGGACTCCTTTACATCTTCTCCAGCTGAGATAGGTCACCACAGAGGAGGTTGCCCTGATGCACAAGTTTAAGTGATTAATGGACACATATTATTTCTGGCCCATAAAGTTTCAACAGCACAGCACAAAGACTTAATTGTCACAGAGTTTTGCTAAAGTTGCYGAGCTGGAAAGCTGCCAGCCTGGAGAGCTGCTGATAAACAATTAACAGAACTTTTATTTAATGAGCACTACAAAATTAGCAAAAAAAAGTGCCAAACACACACCTTCACAGAACAAAGCTGTAAGCAAACTCAGGCCATGCAATTGAAAAGCTCTGTTGGAGAATTAGTAAAACCAAGGTCAGAGCACTAATGATTTTCTCCTGTGCATGCATGTGAGCACACACATGCACACACATAATTAAAGGAATGATGTYGCTTACTGCAAATAGGGGAAGTGTTTCCCTGAGACTCTCTTAAATTAGTGTGATGAAAAAAAGCAGTGGATAGCATACTGAAATCATTGTGAAAATAGAAATAATGGCTTTGTTTGCCACTATATAGAATTCCTTCAGTATACTAGACTGCAGAGAAAAAGAACTGTTTTTTTATTGCAGGAAACATAACTAACTGAGGGAAAGGAAGGGAAATTCATCACTATCATTTCTTCTTTTCCTAAAAGAAACAATGAACAAAATCTCAAAAATCTTGCCTAGCATTTAAGTTAGACATGTCTTGTGAGGAAAATCCTAATACCCWCCCCAAACTAATAGAAAACTCTCAACCAACAACACACAGTTTATYACAACTTTACTAGTTTCTGTCAAAATGTATGATATATTTCTTACATTAGGAAACTAGTGTATGGACAGAAATTACTTAGATTGTATTTTTACTTCAGTCATCATCAATCACTAAGGTCTCTCTCTATAAATCAATCATGGATTTTTATTACAATCAAAATTTCTTAGGCTGTTAGATGCAAAGTTTTGTTACAAATAAAAATACTTTCTTTTTGGCTAGAAAGAAAAAGATGTGAAAAAAAAAAAGTTACATGACCATATTAAAAAGCAATGTAAATGAGTAGATTAAGACTAYCTAAAATATTTCAGCTAAAACATTGTTCATAAAATCTTTATTGTACTGATAGCATTGACAACTTAACCTTTACTTCAGATATCACTCCAGGATAAATGCTCTAACCTTTCTATTTATACCAAAAATGAAGAAACATACCAAAAATGAAGAAACATGATTTTTCTTGAATTCAACAGTAAAAATAAATCAGTTGGATGGACCTTTCCATGACATATAACCCAAAATTTATTGAGACTGCCAACACTATATCTAAGAATCAAGTGAAAAGAAAATTACAGGGAATTTTCTTGTTTCACATATAAAACTCTAAGGTCATTTCTGAAATTCCAGTTTTTCTGTAAGCTGCATCCTATGAGTTAATATTTAAACTTAAGACTGACTGCTAAACACATTTTTCCCTGTGAGAGGGTATAATTTAAATACAAATTATATGGCTAAACTAAGTATCTCTAAAGTAAGGGGAAAAAAAACCAACAACAAAAACAAACAAACAAACAAACAAACAAAAAAAAACAAACAAAAAAAAACCCCAAAAACCAAAAAACAAACAAAAAAAACCAAAAAAACCAAAAAAGCCCAAACAGAATAAGATGAAGAAAAATGTTGTGGATTCATTCACACTGCTTTGAAGGAATAGTTCCTGGTCCAGACCAAAGGCCAACCCATCATCCATTGACATCAACACCTGGGCATGAGAAAAGGCAGATCTGAATTTTATATGGTTATCATGAAACACAGACATGAGCATAATCCTTAGGGATGCACATCCTCCACTGGACAATTGGGCAACCTGGGCCTGGTCCAGCACAGCCACCTTCCTGTTAGTGCTATTAATAGTGTTACTATCCATTTATCCACCTCTGAATTTTAACAAACATCTTTAGAGATAATAACAAGTTTTCTGTATTTATAGACAAACAGCACCCATAAATTTTCAGTGTCACTATTTTGCATGCGTATGCTGAGTTCATATACAACACAGGTAGAAGACTGGTAATAACAAGATTGTTTTACACCCAAAAAYGTTCAGAGAAACAGTTATTTATCCATTAAAATGCAAATAACTTCATTCTTTACATCCTTCTAATATRTGAATGAAAGAACAGAAATTATCAGTTAATTCCAGTGCTAACTAGAGAATCAAGTMATTTTTAATGGCAATAAAAGTATTTTTATTTACATTTCTCCATCACAAATTAACAGTAAGAGATTATCTTTCTTTTACAATGCAGCATAATTCTGTAAGAGACTGTCAGTTTCAATCTTTCAGAATTAAGATAAATTAAGAAAGCTTTTGCTGTATGGCATCCAAGGTGGAAAGCTGCAGTCCCTTTACAGTGAGGGAATGTCAGAACTTCTGCAKGACTCTTCAGACCCTCAAGGCAGAAAACTGCCTCCTTCACCACTGAAAGTGCAGGGAGCTGCTGCCTCCTTCAGGCTCCTACAAGGGATAGAGAAGACATCAGATACCTTGCAAGACCTCAGACCAAAATCTAACAAAAAGAATCTGCCAAAGSTCAAATTGTCCTTATAGATAAACTAAGGGATGTCCATTCCTAAACATCATTCAGCTGTCTCTTGAATTTTAATTAAAATTGAAAACTTCAAGKGTTTTGAAAAAAAAGTTTTATTATGAAGCAATGAAGATTATTTCACTAGCTWATAGAWGGTATTGTCTACACAGTGATCAMTTCAGTGGRTTGGTGCAAAGRGAATGATATTCCTCTGGTGAAAAAWGGAATACAGCCTGCAAAACATGTAAGCACTATGCTTCCTAGTGTGTTAGATATTAATGCATTTGATGATSATGTTATATGATACTGYAACCACTRTTCTTTCAYAAACATCACATGAGACTACTGTGTAATAACGTTGGTGTCTTACATCATCAATTTCATTTCAATCTAAATGAAACAATATTTGACTTGAGAGAAGACTCCGGAAGGCTTTCTTCTCCTTTTTTTTCCTTGATTTTTTAGTTTAGTGAAACAAACTTAATTTACAACAGGCAAATATTGTAATACTAGAGAAAAAGAAAGGAGAATAACCTACAGGAATATTTTTGTATCAAAAGCAGCATCAAAAACCATCTTATATTTGCAGGATCAAGGGATAAAGCTYTGAGCTGTTCTTTTAAAGAAACTTGCAATGTAATGACCATTGCAAGACAGAAATGTCGCAGCAGCCTAAAATATCTGCTAATAGTTATATTTTTTTTTTTACCTTTTCCCTTAAATCAAATCTCTGTCTTCAAAGATACTACTGCTTTACTGCAAATACAAAATATATGCAATAAATGGTCTATTATATGGCACAGATTATAAGCTATTAGTTTTTCTGATGATCCAAAAAGTAATTYAAGGATTGTTCTTTTTCACAGTATGATAGTTAAGTGTCAACTCAAATCAAAACACAAACACTAATTTTCCAGAAAGAATAGTTTTCATTGACATGAATAGCTATTTTCTAGTTGCATAGCAATTGGTAGAATTAAAATAATACTATTTGAAATCTTATTATATTGAGTTAGTTTCATATGATAGTGAGTTTGATTTCTTAGTTTAACATAGACCTCACTCTTTTTTACTTCTTCTATCTAAAACTGAAAGAGGAAAACAGACAAAAGAAATACTGAAGCTCAAAGTCCTCAATTAAAACAAAGATTTTGAACAAATGTTAAAAGAAATTTTTGGATCCATGTTGCTCATAGGTTTCTATTTTATGAAAATGTACAGATTTAGACAGAGGAAAACCCAATATGTTCTCATATCAGTTCACTTTTACCCACTTCTAAGGCTTTAGTTTCATGTGTGAGCTACACTTTATGCAAATGAACCAAAACATAACATGATTTGGAACTAAACCAAACATTCTGCATTTGTCCAAGGAAACTAATTTCCCTCCTTCATTATGATATCAAGTATATTTAATCTTTTCAATATGTCAGACTCTTAAAAGGCCAATGGCAGTTATGTGAAGAAAAAATCAACAAAAAAACCACCAATATTTCTGCCTAAGAGTAAAATGATCACATAGCATATGGCATTTTTTCCACAGAGTACATGCTGCTGGATGGATATGATCCCAGAAACAGGGATGGTGGAGTGTGGGCTCCACAGTGTCCTCAGTTTTCCCTTCCACTCCCAGTACAGACTTGCTTTACAGAATTGACYGCTAGTAGCAAGAAAAGATCAATTGATGAGCTGATTTCAGTCATTCCCTCACTTAAGAAAACTTTCATGGCTTCCACTTCTAATTTTAACTCCTTTGATAAGCTCTTCTCATTAAACTTATCCACTGTACTGTCATTAGAAAATTATTAGATACTATGGGATACAAGACAATGCTCAGAAAGGAAGTGTCTTTTGAACTTCATGGAGCTGTATCTGTCATAAGAGTCCAGTCATTTCCAGCAGCATTCAAGAACAATTCCATGAATCTTGTAATATATGGAAGAACTCAAAATAAATGTTGCTAGTGGATCTATTTTTACTTTATGTTTCTGTTGAATTTCAGAATACTGATGTTTTGTTGATCCTTACATCCATTTTAAGTTGAAAAGAAAAGCATTTTGAGTGTTTTAAATGYTTGATTAATCTGAAGAAATGCATATTAATACCTATCAAAAGCTGAAAAATAAGGAAATAGCATCCAAAGCTTCCAGTGTACTACTTTGGTCAGTGCTCTCACTGTGCACAATCATTGAAAATTCAACCACTGTAACACAGTTTATCAGATGATCATAGACAAATTTGCAGTGAAAGAAGAAATTCCAAACCAAAAAACTAAACAAAACTATATGTCCTTTAGCAGCTTCCAATGTGGCGTTTAAACAACCATCAGACACAATGCAACATTTAGAGATTTCCAAATGTGGCTGGATGTGATAAAACATTTCAATCAGTTTACAACGTAGGCTTCAAATGATTCAGTATAAGTTAAAAAAAATGCTGCAAAGCTTAACCATATTGATCCARCAAGGAAAGGAAAGCTATCATTGGATTGGAGATTATTTCCACTAAATCTAGGTATGTATGACAAAGATCCATTTGTTATGCATACCTAGATYTAGTAGAAATAATCTTCACAAAAATTTTAAAAAGTCTTATTAGTATTGAAGAGCAMCATTAGTTTGTTGGAAACATACCATCCTCTTATTTTTCCATTCTCCAGTATGTAATCATTAACATCAAAGATTTTCACATTCTTAATCTCTTTAAAGTTCCTCAATTAGTCATCAAAATTTCCTGTCCAATTTCCTTCCCGTGCTGACTCTTCCTATTTATTGAACTAATTTTCTTTCCTGCTGTGAACGCTATGAAATGAATACTCCTACGACATTTGCCTCCAAAAGAATTGAGTTAAATTTTCAGTATGTTCTGCATACCATATAACATGCATGAGTTTCTGAAAATATACAAAACATAAAATTGCTGTAGCCAAAGGAAAAGATTCAAATATAAAAATCTTGTTTTCCTGACATTAAGAAAATTGTTTGAGTGTTTTTAGCTGTTTTTTAACTTTTTCTTTGTCTGTGTGTAGGGGTTTATTTTTTATGATASAGGAATATATAGAATCATTCATATCTCATAACATCATAGTACTTCTACAACATTCTACAACACAAAGAAATATTTTTAAAATTACACTTTGAAGCGCTTGGTTTAGGTATTGTATTTAATACCCTAAAAGAAACCTTGTCCTAATATTGTTAAAGTCACTAAGATARCTTTCAAAAATAARAATTATAAAGATTATATTTARAAAAGGTTAAGATAAAATTMTTTTGGATTTCAGTAAAGTTTTCTGTGCTGTCTCTCAGAGMATCCTTCTGGACAAAATTATATAGTAAATGAGGTTACATCAGGTTGGCTACTGGTGGGGCTCCACAGGGATCTACTTTAGGGCCTGCTCTCTTCGATGTTTTAATCTGCAGTGGCCACAGCACCAGCCTGCCAGAGTTCAGSGAGCATTTGGACAACACTCTCAGGTGCATGGTTTGATTTTTGGGGGTGTCYTGTGCAGGGCCAGGAGTKGRMCTGYGTGGATTGCTTTCAACTCAGAATATTTCATGATTWTMTATTGGATTATGAGTTGCACAAATKAAATCTGYAACAAAAAGCCCACTGATTAATKATTTTGAGCCAAATTCAAAGACTGTGGCTCTGGAAATGTTGAGAAAGTTTGTTTCCCCTTTTTGATAGTTCTAACGTAGCTTTGTTTTAGCCTTGTAGACTTGCTTATAACTATGTTCCAGTTCATATTAACCATGCCACTTTAAAGAAAACATCAACAAAACAACTAAACAGATTTTAGCTCCTCAGCATTCTGGATAACCATCTCTAATTTTTCATCCTTGTTTTTTTTTTTTTTTTTTTTTTTTTATTACTGCATAGTAAGATAATATTTGTAGGGATAAACTATCCTTGCATAGTACTGTCTTTGAGATTACAACAAACTTCAGCATTTTATCGCTAATAACAGTGATTTATTGCTCCCAGTACTCTGTGGGTGAAGCAATTCATGTAACAACCCTAATKCCACTTCCCACTGTTTTAATTTAATCAGGTGTAAAATAGAAATAATAAATTATGTTGTCTTGCAGGTTACAGGATTACGTATGTCCAGTGGCCCATGAAAAATTCTAAGCAATGTATTTGGTTCATATTTTTCATTAACCATGTACCACACTTAGATTGTCAAATATTAATCCAGGAGACCAAGGCTATTTTTGCTTTACTGTGCAGAATGTAGTTATAGCTATATAAAACTTAAACAGCTACAATTAATGCAAACACAACTTGAATGTTAAACAAGTTCCTGTTCCTTATTCTGAAAAGAATTTTTGGTCCTGAATTCCATCTGGATTGTTAACTTGCTAGTTAGACATAGCATGGCGTTTTTGCTCTGCTTTCATCTTAATTTTCCCAGCATTCCAAGAACAATTACTTGACAGAAGGATGAGAAAGATAGAATGTTAGAATACTTGTAGACCAATGAACCCCTAATATGTCAAACCTATTCATATTAACAACTTTTTTGTCTTAGGACAGCTTTGCCATCCACCTCACAGTAGCCCCTAAGGAGGATTTACTAAATCAGGTACCTTGCTAAAATTATTACTTATAGGCACAGGAAGACAAAGAATCCAAAAAAATTGAACATTTTTGCTGGAGAAATGAAGATCAGGGAAACTATATAAGGCATTAACAAAGTTGTATAAAATTTAATATTATTTTTAAGTGATAGATGTTGCAAGGCAGACAAGTCACATTCCAGCAGCATTATCCACTTAGGAGAGACCTTTTATTTTCCTCTTGTCATTCTTGGGGATAGTATCTATATTTCCTTTCAAAGTTTAGCTACAGCACTTGGCTCACTTGGGGCTATTGATCACATTTTACAGATTCTTTTCACCCCGCCAATACTTCCCAGAAGCCCTTCCACTAGTTTTCTAACCAACACTTTTGGTCTGCTCATTCACAAAAACCATTCTCCTCCCATACCTAGGACAACAATCTTAGCTGCATTTCCATGATTGAGACAACCACGGCACCAACATTATTAGGATAGAATAAAGCACTCAGGCAAGAGAGGGATTGTTTTTGTTAAGCATATACTTTGATGTTAGGTGTAGGTTTACAGCAAGATGAGCGATGAGCCACTGTTGAACTACCGAATATGGTCTTCCTTCCTTCATATAGATGACTATTCTTTATAAATTTAACTTAAAATAATTAGCAGCTATTTCCTTGCCTTTGAAGAAAAAATCAAATGTGTACTGAAGTCTTGCTAGCAGTTTGAATATTTGTTACATGAGGCTACAAAGGCGAAGTCTCTTTCAAGGTCACRCAAATACAATGAGTGAGACTTTTATCTATAGAAATGACAATGCAAATTGAAAACCATTCCTGCAGTGCCAGGCTGTTTAAAGAACTTTGGATTAAACTTCATTGCTTCATGCACTCACAGTATTTAAACTCAACATTTGACAAGGAAAATTCTTCTGCACAAAATGTGGTAACCAGTTTATTCCAATTTTTTAGTTGSAGAAGGAGTTTATCCACACTGTAAAAGTTAAAGATTTTCTCTAATAAATGTATTTTATAAATTTGCGTATAGTCAACTATACACTTCAAAGCTGCTTGATAATCTTGTTCAAATGAACTGTGAACAACAGAAATATCCCCAACAGAAGATTACTGAGATATTTCAAGTGTATCACAAGAAGTCTGCTTTCAGTTTTGTGCTCACTTTGTGTGACTTAGGTGTCATGATTATTTTGAATTAASTAAAGCAGAGAAAAATATGGCCAAAAGCTATACACAGATTCTTATTCAGCAGACTGAAAAGACTTCTTCATAGTATCTCATATTTTCCTACATGGTGTAAA
>NW_026623257.1:4098390-4114403 GCF_030028575.1 Malurus melanocephalus | reverse complement strand
CTTATATACTGATTGAATAAATCTAACAAAGTTGAAAAACTTTTGATTTTTATTATAAAGTCATATTTAGTTTTATAAAGCTCAGGAAATAATGGCAAGATTTAGTGTATTCTTGAAAGTGAAATTAATATTTCAGGTTCATTGAAGAGCAGAGGGACTATATTGACATCCTTCATGATAGAAGCTACTGTCATGGGAACCTCTGTCTCTTCACCAAAGAGATTACCTTCTTTCACATGTTTGGTTTTAGCAGCCACTTTAACATTTCTTAWCATACCCATCAATCTGAATTTTTTATCTCAAGTTATTTGCATTCCCATATAATTTAATACTGAATTATGCATGTCAAGAGAAAGGACAGTTTGGATCTCTGAGCATATGAAAAAAAGAAGCTTTTGAGTCTTCATGCAATGACAACTTTACTTAATAAATTTTTTTGGGTGTTGCAGGTTCTCTCAATTGCACTAATTACCTAAGAAATGAACACTACTTCTTCAAGTAAGRTGTTAAGCTGTCCAGACTATGTAATAGTTCAATTTGTTTGGTAAGATATTTGACAAATGAAATCACCGTGTTTATTCTTTGTTATAATTTAGAAACAAAATTATCTGGGATAAGCATYTTCAAAACATTACAGTTCCACAAGGAGATACAGAATAACTGCCTAAATTTGCACTTAGTGCTTTATTTCAGCTTTCTTCCTTGAGTGTTACAATTTAATTTTACTCTATAGGGTATTTGAAATAAAATTTGTACCATTTAGGAAAGCATGTCAAACAAACAAACAAAACCTACAAATAGCGTAGTTTGCCATTCCCTAATATCTTTTAGTCYAAGGTATCAATGATATTAACACCTTTCTAAAATAAGTTGTCAGGATCCAATCAACTACCATTAGTAGCAGGGCGACTCACTGGGAAACACATGAACCATATCTGAAGAGYCTTTTGAAACATTTCTAAATATCACAGAAACTACAAAACAAGCCACTTCATCTTTTCCTCCCCTGATCTTTAGGCCATTGGAGTTCCCTGCTGAACCAGAGCACAGTCCTGGCTCTGCAGTTACAGCTGGTCTCCTCCTGGTTACAGCTGCACCTCTAACTGGGCAGCCGTGGAAGATATTACCACACTAAAAACAATCGTACTGAAAACATAGGCAATAATAAAAATATCTTTTGTACACTCTTGGATTAGCTCATCAGCCCACTGATGTCATACTTTGGCAAAATTCAGGTCCTTATATCAGAAGGAGATGCACAGAAAGATTGGCCTGGTCCCCAAACATTACATATTTCTAGATAGTTGTATCCTTCAGATATTAGAACAACCAGGTTTTTTTTTCACTATTAGTCTTTCTCACCTCAGACCCTGTCTCATGCACACCTAAGGATCTTTCTTCATTTTCAGCCTTTACTAAGCAGGTCTTCCTCACAGCCTCTAAGTATGATGGAAAAAGCTGGGTTATTTCCTTCAGAGACTACATCCCCTTTTCAGCCACCAACATTACTGACATCCAGAGAGCATTTGCAAGACAGATAAGTTACTGTCTCATGAGTACAGCTAAAAAAGAGACTTGATTATAGGATCAGGCTTCCTGGAACAGATCTCTTTTTTTTCTAAAACATTACTGGCTTTTAAGGCACTGGGGAGCTTTCCAAATTCCTCTAAGTCAAGGCAAACCATTTGACTCTCAAAATACTAGAATAGTTACTGCTCACCTCTAATAAATATAACTGGCAAGTCAAAAAATGCACAGTCTTGTAACAATTTTTAATGATTAGGTAGAGCCTTTGAAAATTCCATATACACAGAAAAATATATATATACACATATACACTCATCCTTGRCCTCTGTGAATCCTGTGAAAGTATACAGTGAAATACAGGATGAAAACCACTCATTTATACTTCCAAGTACTTGGACTTGTCCTGAAYGGTCTGTACTGGATCTGGGATTCTGCCCCTGTATTTGGAACTCATATTTTGCAGGTTCTGAGAATATAGGAGGAAATGACACGCTGTGGATTTCATTACTACRACTGTGTTTGCTGAGCAGCTTCATAAGCATATGTTGGGTATAGCTACATTCCCATCAGGAAATGTAAAACACTATTTAAAACAGTGAAATCACCGTAATTGAAAGAACACAGATGCTCTTTAATAATGCAGTAGATTGCACTCTCAATGGAAATGCTCATTAATTCTATTTTAAGACAGTGTGATTCACCTGTATGTCAGACAATTATCATTGAAAGCTAGGTTAGCAGAAAGGTTATATACTCAGGTTTGATGACTCCATCACAGAATATGCAACATTTTCCATTTGACAGCAATATGCCTATTCATTTACTTCTCCCATAGCATATAATTTATAAGCAGGCATAAAAAAAGTCAAAATAGTATATTCCTTTCTCACAAAAGAAAAGGAAAAGAAAAGAAAAAACACTTCTGAGGTTAGATTGACTCCGAAACTTACAGTACTTAATACAGTATCATCTGTAATCCAAAGGAGCAGGTTATGATCCTCACAAATAGATTTTCAAAATCCAAAGCTGAGTTACATCAGTAATTCAGCGTTATGAGTTGCTAAATTGCTGCAAACTTGAGGAACATAAGAGTGGAGCGCAATGAGCAACATACAAAGATAGAATTACAATGAAGGTTGTCACCAAGATCATCCATGCTATTTTACACAGGTTTACTACGTCACTCTCCAATATTCAAGATTCCTTAACAGAGCCTAAAGCAACATGGTGTAAATTCCTGTTTCAACATTGTTTAAGCAATTACTAAATTTCTGCCAGAGGCATAATTTGACTTGTGCTCCTTTTACTTTATATATGATTCCCATATCCATGCTAAAAAAACAAAAACAATAACAAAAACAAAAACAAACAAAAAAACCCCCCACAAACAAACAAACAAAAAACAAAACCTCAAGTAACTCCTTAGTTATTGGTTTATAGAAATTTGCGAAAACTCCACAAGCAAACTTCTGAAGTCATTGGAAGGGGTAGTTCAAACTCATTCATTACTCACTGACATGACCAAGCATTTTTCAAATCCTAAATMTTTTTCAAACTTGATTTTGCTTTTCTGTATTTTCTACTTCCTGAAAGAAGTATCTTAAGCCTAATTACAATATTCAGACATGCAAAACACTTAAAACCAGTAATTAATCAACTCCACACACACAGGCTATTTGTTGCAATCTATTAAAGCAAGTTAACTGCAAACAGAAGAAACAGAATATTTCTMAATTTATTTTGGCAATTTTTGTATAATTTTAAAATATATTTTAAAATGTCTTTTTCATACATGTAGATAGACAGAATTCTGGACTTAAACATGTTCAAAACTTTGTGTCTCTAGTTAATACATGTATTCACAAAATGCACACACCGAGGAGAGTAAGACTCCCTCATCTGCTGTTTCAGCATTACAGGTGTTTGTAATACTGTACTTCTCAAACCTTGCCTTAAATAATCCTAGAGAAGCTGCTTGGGCTGTCTCAAAACAACSTCCCACATTCCCACATTTATAAGGACATGTAGTGACAAGATCAGGGGGAGCAGCTTAAACTGAAAGAGAGATTTAGATTAAACATCAGGAAGCAATTCTTAAGGGTTGTGAGGCACTGGTACAGATCTCCCAGAGCAGATGTGGATGCCCTTTCCCTAGAAGTGTTYAAGGGAAGGGTGGATGGGGCCTGGTCTAATGGAAGGYATCCCAGCCCATGGCAGAGCAYTGATAAGTGATATTTAAGGTCTCTTCCAATCCAAACCATTCCATGATTCCCATGTGTCAGTTCAAGAAAGGTGGATTTATATGAATTTATAATTTTCTGTCCTAGACCACTTGCTTGTCTCCAAAAGAAAGAGGACACCTCTTGAAGGTCAGACATTCAATCCACCCCACAGATTACCTTCCCAACATCCTAATGAATCCGGGATAATCCAGAGATTATTCAGGAAATAAAATCTTGTTCCATTGAGCTGTTTCATTCACTAGTCTTTATCTTCCCCTGCAAATGATATTGGCCTRTAGCAACCTAACAAAAGAGCCAAGCACACTCAAAATGGAGTAAGAATAAGCCTTCTGCATAGTTCAGTCTAATACAGAGCTSGGGATCCAACCATGAAAAGCTCTGCTATAGAAACTCAATGATGTGTTACGGTTGGTTTATGATAGCAAGCRCTCCCTTTAATTTTTCTTTCATAAAAGAGTATTTTTATTCAGGTATTTCATTGCATCACAAGGTTAATGSTATACTTAAAAGGCATGAGCTATCCGGATTTAATAAATGTGAAAAGGCAAAAAACATAGCAAGTTCCACCACATTACCCTTTCAGATAAAATTAAAATTCAAGATGATGTCTGACATATTCAAAAGCTGTAACCCCATTGATTTCATGAATAACTGGTACTAGGTCTTCAGAAAGTTGTTGGTAAAGAGTTTATTTTATTTTGATCTTTGCAGCAGTAAACTAAAACAAAAACAAAACAAAACAAAACAAAACAAAACAAAACAAAAAAAAGAATAAAATATAAATATCTTCTCTTTACATAGGAAAATCATACAAGCAAGAAAATGGAATGGGTCTGCTTTATGCTTTCATGACCACATTCAAGAAATTTATAATAACTTTTAATGACTAATGATATCTGTGTCATTTCTATGTTTCAAAATTCCACAGAAATAAAGTGAAGGGAAAACCAGAAAAATAGGGAAAAAAAAGGAAAAATTATTTCTCTGGCAAAATTAAGATATTTGCTAACACAATGAAGATGGGAGCTGCAGGAAAATGCAAAGAAATCAGTGAAAAARCACTGCAATTCAAACCTCAAAACCCAACCATAAAAACCTGAAGAGAAGTAATATCAAACAACAAAATCTTTCACAATATCCGAAGACTTTTCCATTGGCTTCTAAATGTTCATATAATGTCCATGTTAACTTTGGAAAAACTGAAGTGCTGTACATGAAAAGAATATTTATCCAAAACACATCAATAAACACAACACTTTCAAAGTATAGGGTGTTATCATCAGTTTCAATTGGATGAAAGAATTTAAATTTAAAACCTAATTCTGAAAAGCGTGGGTCATTCTAATTCATATTGTGAAAATACAGTATAGAATGACATGCYTGAAATGACTGTCTTTTTGATGCCTCCTAGTTTATTAAATATTTTATAAGATGCAATATCAAAAGTAAAAAGAATGACTGAGCCAATTATCCTAATATTCAGAACAAGGAAATAGCTGCTTTCAGTTTCTTTCACTGATCATGCAAAGCCTAAGCACATTTTGCCAAAGGAAAGAGGAACCAGAGAATAAGTTATTACTCCAGGGAAAAGAAGTTATCTCTAGATCTGGCCAAACACAGCTAAGCATTAACAACCGTGTGTAAGCCATTTTTAACATAACTTTTTATAACATTGTATTTAATACAAAAGGGTGAAAAATCCCACCAAAACCCAAAACACAGGAAACCCTCCTCTGAAATAAAGATACCTACATTCTTGTAGCTTATACTGTACTTATCTTTTCAAGATAAAAAGCTAAAAGTATTCAAATCTTGATAAATTTTTGCAGCCTGAAATTTATTTCTGAGCCTCTTGCACTCCAGAAACAACATATTCAGAATCCCTATGTAGAATATGATGATCAGAAATAATTCTCTTTCTGTAACTACAGGAAGAAAGATGTTTGGGGGAAACACAACAGCAACAAAATATCAACAACAAAAAATATCCCAACTCACAAGCAAAGACTTCTTTTTCTTGAGCCTCACAGGTGAAATTCCCCCTTCCCATCATCTACACGTGCAAATGGTGAGGGCCATGGACAGATCAGTTCTTTAGGAACTACTTTGATGCATGAGACCTAGAAAGAATCCAACAATTTTAATTAAAAATCAAACACTCTTGTTTCTGAACCTAATACTATTGATGRCTGCAAAACAATACATTAAATGCCTCCAAATAAGCACATAACTAAAAAATTACTACTGATCAAAGAGATCACAATCGTATTAAAATAAACAAACAAACGAATGCCTGGATTTTTCTAAAATGAAGTACAAAATCACGTCTTGTAGGCTTCTGTCTGATTCCTATGCAGTCATTAGTTCTRGAAAAATTAGCAGAAATAAGAACGATTTTTTTAGCCTCAATTCTGCTTTAGTAAAAAAAACATAAAATGTATGAGCGGAAATTAGGAAGAAGCTGAAATATCTTCTGTTATGCTTATTAAATGCATTTGGGTATATTGAATTAATTTTAAATTTCCTGGTTTATTGAAAATGCTATCACTTTATTAGTGTAGCTAATTTGCAAAGCAGCCACAAATGTGAAGGCCCAGCTGGGTTCTCAAAATAAACCCCCAAAACCCAAGAAGTTGGACTTTCAGAAAAAAAGAAGCTCTCCTTATGAAAGGGAACTTTACAATAATATCATGACCTTGTATATTTATTAAAAGAACATTTCTCTGTTCCTTGAACTGTACAAGAAATAGCAGAAGATTCAGCATAGAAAAAAATACCGGCTTAACATCTAACAGAGATATTTAACTRCATGTCATAATTAAGATTCCTTAATAATGTTGGCAATTAAAATGAAATGTGACAATGCTAGTCACAGGTTTTCCTTTATACTTGAATTGCCTTCTTTTCCAGCAGAATTCCGCAATATCCAACAGGACTTTATCACTGTAGACTTCTTGTCTCTCCTGGACAAATTTTACTTTGTAGGGCTTCCTTACATTATTCTGTCTACACTGACCATCACCTCAGCATACCAGATCCTGGTTCACAACTCTACTCCTTTCCTCAAAATTGTTAACTTGATCCATTTAAATATATCTCTCAATATAACCTCATCTATAGAAACATAAATAGTATTATTGAGATGGCAATGCTGATATAATTGCAACCTTAGGTATAGCTCTGTTCAGGGAAAAATATTTGAAATCCACCCCCCTGGGCTGAAATACTACAGTAGGGGTCCCTACAACTGTTTGTCAAAACTCCRAAAAGACTGTGAAAGTGTCAGAAAGCACAGGTGAAGGGGATAATATGCAACATTGACAAGTATAATACTCTTTTCTACTAGTAAAGCTGAARAAAGAAGTCAAAAGAGGTCATTAGACATAAAAAACAACTTTGGTGGCTAACTGTAATCTTACATGACAATGTATTCCTTTTCTCTCTGAGGTGTAAGAAGATAATTTCCATATATATATAATATATATATAAAATATTATATAATATAATATATTATATATATATTATAATATATATATTATAATTATATAATATAATATAATTATATAATATTTTTTATATATATATATATATAATTTTATTATAAAATCCTCTTGGTGAGCACCACACAAAACCTTGCAACTAAAGTTCACTCAGTGTATTTTGACACTAAAGGTCCATTGAAAAAAAAAAAAAATACACACATCTGTGTATTTTTTGGTATTGCACTTCTGTTCAGACTGTTAATAATAGCTCAATTTCAGACCTAAACTGTCTGATGTTCTTGAAAGTTATAGCTTCAAGCTATTTATTTCAAGGGGAAGGTTAACAACTCTTATCTCTTCAGCTATGGACTGGCTAAATCTCAAGGTGGCTGAGCAATCAAGTTCTTCACATAAAACAGAAAGCTTACACATTTATGAAACACCAGGATCTCCTAAAATTCACACTGAAACTGAAGAAATGAATTGTGCAAGAACTCTACGCTGGAGGATTTCTAGCACCCCAGGGTATACACCACAATATAATGTAGCCCTCCCAGATACACGGTAGCTAATAGAATAAAAGTATTTAAAATGAGATAACTCATTTAACAATTCTCTACTATGTGTTCATTTTTCACATAGCAATTATCTACAAATATAAAAAGGAAAATTACAGAAAAGTGAGTGTAAATTGTGCTGCATGGAAAAAAAAAAWGTTAATTCACTGCTATAAATAAACCCAAGATCTCTAAATAAATTAGCCTGTTCTGTTATATAGAGGAAAACTACCACTGCTGTTAGTTCTTCTCTACCCTCATGTGTGGAAGAAAATGCCAAGATGTCATCTGAAAACCCTCTCTGTAAATGACCTCTTCAATTTTAGAAAGACTGTCAAGCAAAGATGAGCTAAAACTTGAATTATAACAAAGTGATGACAAATTCAAATAGCGAAGCATGATGAGTGCTGTATTRTGTGAATTAGATGATTTGACAGTATTGAGAATCAAAAGTATAATTTTGCATAAGCAGCAATGTGAAAACTCTACACAATGCTTCTTCAGGCTATATTCAGATAACTTCAGATTATCAAAAACATTTAAATATTATTAATTTAAAAATTCAGTTATGCCACTGTATGTTAATGAGCCACTGTTACTTGACTACCAAATAGTTTTTTTAGCATCTTTTAAGTATATAGGAAAAGGACATAGAAGGAGTCATCCTGCTACAATAACAATTCCAAATAGTGTTCAGTGTCTCTTTCTGTAATTTTTTTAAGAGGAATCATGGAAGAGAAATGCAAAGAAGACAAGTAAAGAAAGGTGCTTGTGACAGAGAGGCAAGAAAGCCTACAWTGAATAAAATACTTCAACATGCCTATAGTTTAAGGCAGATGCTTAGGCCAGGTTTTTTCAAAATTTCCTCTAAAACCATGTGAGGCACAGGCTACAGGGCATTTGAGTTTTACTTAATGAACAGATAAAAACGTGCTATTAAAAGTTTTAGGCCTACTAGTAATAAATACTGTAAAGTGTGCATAAACTTTACACATTCTTAGTATACATGGTTAGTCTTTAAAGATTGATTCGATTCTCAGATTACACCAATGACAATTAGTTTACTGTTTTGTTTTTTTTTTTAAATATTCTATCCACCCCTCTTCAGAACGATCAGTTTCATAGGAGAATTATGTCAGGATTAAAGGAGATGCTGGTTTGGGTGCTTTTGTGKTAGGAGAGAGATACAGATCACCCATCAGCATAAAATGTATTCTTTAAACAGTTTAAGAASATCTCTAAATCATAGACCCTGACACTTAGGATGGATCTTCATCTTCCTGAAATCTACTGGAATGGCAGCACAGCTGTAGCCAAGTAGTTGAGTTGTTGGGGAGGTGTCAGGGACAATTCCTTGAGACAATAAATTATTGGGGCAATTGCACAATGGATCTGCAATTCACTATCGGGGACAAACTCAATGTGAAGGTAATAATCCATAGTATCTTTGTCTGTAGTGACCATGAAACACAGAAGCTCAAGATTCCCAGGGGAGGGAAGTGAAGATAGCAAGTAGCACACTACAGATCCAGGGSTCTAGAAGTGAAGAATTTGGCTTGATCAGGAAATTGGTATGAGTGACCCAAAGAGACGGAGCTCTGGAAGGGAAAAGAGCTTGTAAAAGCTGACAGGTCTCTAAGAGCAATCTCTTAGTTCAGGAGTGGTCCCTCACAATAAACAGGAAAAAAACAGATTAGCAGATCAGTTTAGCAGGGAACACATGACTGTGTTTCACAGTGAAATTACAGTCCACAGGATGGGGAAGCAGGAACAAGCTACAAGGGAGAACTGTGGTAATACTGCTGAGACAAGCAGGGACAGTGTGAGGAAAGTCAATCCTCACCTAGAACTGCTACCTGCAGAGGTCATATCAAACACAACCAGAGCTTCAAGTGCTCTGTTAACAGGAAAATCCTAGCAAGAGAAAACATGGCTGTATTGTTCTACAGGGCATTCTCATTTGGCTGAAGCGAGAGCACACACAAATGAGGCTGAACCACTTCTCTTGCAACAGTAGCCTGTCCACACCTGTGTGCTGGTTACTGAGAAGATGGAGGTTGCCTCTTCATAGCAGCAACGGGCAGGACATGAGACATGGCTGGTAAAATGGTGACCATTTTACCAAAGAGAAAAAAAAAAATAAGCCGAGGAAAGTGGAGTGTGTTGCCCAGAGAGGTTGTATAATCTCTGTCCTTGGAGGAATTTTCAAGACTCTGCTGCATAAAGTCCTGAGCATCCTTGTGTCATTTTGTAGCAAGCCCAGCTTTGCATGAGAAGTTAAAATAGAGAACTRTTGAGTCCTTTACAGTCTAAATTGTTCTGTAATTATTTTACAGGAGGAAATAAGTCTGATGAAGGCTTTACAATACCACAGACAGGATGTTGTGGGAATAAAACTGTTTTCCGTATTTTAAAATTTTGTGCATGCCCTGCTAGATGAAAGGGAGTTCTGATAACTCCACAGCTGTGTAAAGAAATGAAAGCTGAAGATTCAGAACTCTAAAGAGATAACTTTTAAAGTAATTTCTGAAATTGAATGTGAGAAAGTGGACCATTGCGCATGATATTTAGAGTTGTGGTGTATGTTTTTGAAAGTTCAATAGATATAATAAATAGCTTGTGAACAACTTATATGAGATGAGCACAGTTTTATAATGGATGTGTTTTTCAATCAGAGACTTTTGAATCAGATGCCTAAGCACTTACTTCCTCAAACACATGCAATTTTTCTAATACTCTAGCTAAAAAAAAATTCAATGATTACAAGACCTGACCTAGATAAGTCATTCTTTTCCCCTCCCTGAAGACATTGTGCAACACACATACTATTGTGACAATTGAGAAATTTAATAGTATAGTAAACATCACTAAGATCTTTCAATGCCTTCAGGAAAAGATGTAAATATCAGTTCAAGAGGCACTGATGGTGAGCTATTAAGAGCACCTAAATAATTTGTACTAATAACAACAATTTGTAAAAGAATTGCTGGAATGACAATAATTAAACTCTCAGTGAAATTGCCCAGAATTCCTTGTCACAATATTAGTGACAAACTATTCCAAAAGAAGAGAATAGACTGAAAAATAGGCAAAAAGGATAAAATAAAATATCACAGAAAAATAATTCATTAAATCTTACTGAAGATATTAATCCCACATATAAACACCATAGTAAGGTGCAAAAACATCTATAATGTGAAAAATAATTCATCAAATGCAGAATGAGCCAAGCCTATATTGGTTATCTGGAGCATAAATTCAAGAGCCAGGTAGTGGCTTTGTCTAGTACCTGATATTGCACTGTGGATTTGCCAAGGACAAGAAAGGATTGATGGAAGAACAATGGAAGACATAGCCTTCAGAGGTGTCTGAAGCCTGTGTCTTTAGAAGTAACAGCTCTCAAGTTTCAGCATCATTTATTTACATAAATGGGCTCATTGTCTGTTGACAGGCAACATTTTAACATTTTAACATTTAAATCAACATTTTCAAATCCTAGGAAAGCTAACTGTCTGTCAAGAGGGAAATAGAATAAACAAGCTATCCAGGTTCATGATTTCTCTGCTCTTATTGTAACATGACAAGTAAGCTCACCTGGAACAGAGAGAGCAGCAGCAGAAATACAAATGAATAGGTAAATGTAAAGTGAAGCACAAGGGAAAGGTGCATATGTAATTGATGTACATTTAAAATTATGAGCCCTGAGCTGGCTAGGTGGGCACTGTGGGATTATCACAGCTCTGTAAAATCAGCTGCTCAGTGCTCAGTAGCAGTCAAAAACCCAAACAGAAATTATTAGGGAAAGCATGGAGAGTGAAATAGAAATGTTATTATGCTGCTTTTCAAGTCCTTCAAAGTAAGATCTGGTAGGACAGGAAAAGGTCCAGAGTGTGTAGGTAAGAACATTCAGTGGTACTGGACTATTTCCACATGAAAAGCAACAGACTGGTTTGGCATCWTCAAAAGACTCTTGTCTCTTGAAAAGAGAGATAGAGATAACAGAGAGCTATAAAATCAAACTGACATAGACACAGTAGACATGCAGAAATTGCACACTGTCTCTTCCAATATAAGAACTGAGAGCATAAAATGAAACTGGTATAAGCCAGTTTTATAAAAAAGGAGGCAGTTGCTCGGGTAATGCAGGATTGCCACAAGATGCAGTGAATGCTGTGTTTGCAGAGCCTCCAGGGTAAACTGTAACATTACATGGAAGCAAAACACTCTGAAACCACATTTGCTTCAGAAAGTCCTGTGAGACAAAACCAGTTCAAAATTGAAAATAGTTCAAATGAAAACCCTATATACCCTGTCCTTATTATTAGACGTTTGCTCTGTAAGCTGTGATGAGCACAGGTTATTGGCTAGATGAATCTTTGGTCTGACCCACAACAACCTTTCTTCTCTTAAATTAATGTCCTTTACTGAACCTCAGCTAAAGCAACTCCTTTATTCTCTTAAATTGCAGTTGAACAAAACYAACATTGACTATTCAAAGTTCATATTGTATCTGCCATGTGAAAATTTCTTCTCTGTACCACTGCATTAATAAAATGAAACAAGAAATCCCCACACACTCASAGAACAAAAATTACTGTTTTACTAGATACACTTTCTAATGAGTRTGGGATTGACATAGCATACTTTTTGAACCTTTAATTTTTTCTTACTCAAACACAATGAAATCTTATTTTACTGTATAATATGCATGCGTACACCAAAGGATTGTTCTTTACCTGAAAGGGTTTGCCAGTTGAAAGAAGTCATACAGCAACTGTGGGTAATTATATGAGAGAAATCTCTATCTGCATAGAGATAGAAAGCAGGTGGATAGCATAGGATCTAATGTATTACAAAGCAGATGATCTAATCAAGCTAAACCTAGTTCTATATGCAATTTCAAGCCACTGTGGTATAAAAAGCATATTTTTTTTTTATTTTCTTTCTTCTCCCCAAGAGGTCCATGAGATCATCTATGAGGACTTAAATTAATCTGTCCATATCCTATTAAGAATACTTGTTCATGAGGATCACAGCAGAAGCTAATTTCCTTATCTGTGGCAAATAAATTTCCTTAGGATAAGAGTATGTTTCCCAAACCCAYTCAATCTATGCTAAAGGCAGTCAAATCCTGATTTAATATTTTTTTCCTGTGTGGGTTACAGATATCACATAAGGTAATACCTGAAGTTTAGTGGATTAATTCTAAGCAGGTTTCTCCCTATYTGCCCCACCAAGGATGGTGAGAAGAATTTGATAATGCAGAGAGAGTCAGGACTTTTTCCAGTATAACAGGTGATGTGAAAATAAAGAGAGCACCCATGCATKGCTTTTACAGTTTTGTTAGCAGTTTTCTTAGTGCAGACAGTGCTCAAAYAGGCATTGTGGCTTTGGGATGAATGAGAATGACAGAATGGTTGGAGACAGAAGGGACCTCTGGAACCATCCTGTCCAGCCACACGTGSAAGGCAGCCTCACCCAGAGCAAGTGGCACACGACTGAATCCAGGTGGGTTTTGAACACCTAGCAATAAGGACATMCTGCAACCTCTCTGGGCAGCCTGTTCCCAGTTCTGTCACCCTCACAGTAAAGAAGTGCTTCCTCACATTCAGATGGATCTTTCTGTATTTTAATTTGTGCCCATTGTTCCTTGTCCTATCRCAGGGCGCCATATAAGTGAGATAAAATATATATAGTGTTTGTTTCAGAAATGTCTTTGTGACTTTGATTAAAAAAGATTCTCTAGTCCTTGGAAATCAAATTTCAAGGTACATGGTTAATTTGATCTGAGTTATTGATCTGTCAGGTATATGGAATCTTGCCTTATATAAAGACCATTACTGACACACACATTGAAAGGGGAAGTTTACTACCAAGAAGATAAACTAAATTGCACTAACTATGGTTGAGTGAGTTCAAATTGAATATCCATTTAGGGATTCAGGTTACAGGGATACCTGCTTTTGCATGGCCATGGATAATCAGAGTATCAACAAAAGCAAGAGAAAAGAATTTGAGAAAATAGGGTATAAATATCTGTGATGAGGCATTTTTAAATAGCTCCTAACCATTTGACCTGCAAACATTCTTAGYTGGTTTTCCCATGGAAAAATTGCACCATTTGCCAAAAGCACTGAGATCTCACATGCATTATGTTCCTTGCAGCTGCATGCAAACAGGATGCCTGGCAGAGAAGAGACACGGCTGCTTCTGCTCAGAAGTTGGCTGAGTTCACATCCCATTTTCCTTCAGACATCGAGTACCCAGTCAGGAAAGAGCAGAATTGTCCCAGAACGTGTTTAATGCAGCATTACACCATATCAGATTTCAGTAAAACTGATTGTGCTTTATTTATAAAGGATAGTGGGCCTAGCAAGTCTCATCAATAATAACAGAATTTTTTACTTACAGATATTCTTTTCCATGTTTTGAAGTTCTTGCCATACAATCATAAAATCCTTATAACACACAGTTCTATCATTAAAATCTTAGGGTGTGTGGGYAAATGTCTTTAACCTTGAAGAAAAAGAAGGAGAAACAAGAACATTTCTCCTTCCTGAATATTTTATCTCCCTCAATGCTGAAAACAAAAATAAAAAGGATAAAGAGACTGCAGCATTGACAGGGACTTTCCAAGAATATCATAACAGTCTTTTTTTTTTTACTATGCTGTATGATGTGGTGCTATGAAAAATCCCCTGAGAAAAGTTAATACATCCTTCCTCATGTGTCAAAAGTAATACAGTAATATAACTATGCTTGTGTGGAGATCTGCACGGTAATTCACCATATTTCTGGCATGGATGWATACAGTTGGTGAATGCAGCTGAGTGTCTGGCAGCAGAACCTGCTTTAGTAGGTTACTGATCCCACAGTGACCACTAAACAGTACTTTCCAACAGTTGGGACACCCACTGATGACCAAAAACTTGGGCAATTCTGCGAGATGRTGGAACTGCCTCATTTCATTGGTTACATTATACATTGACATGTCTTTCCAAAGGCATTCACAATTCTCAGGGAATGGGTGCACAGAAACCTGAAGGGCCTTAACATGTTATAAAATAATTCCTTTCAAACCTAAAATGATAAAATGTGTTTCACTTGATAGCATTCAACCTGTAAAGGTCTCCTCCAAGCCAGACTATTGTGTGATTCTACAATGATGCCACAGCATTTACCATATTCTATTCCTGGCTTTTTTTGTTTTGTTTTGTTCTCATATCTTAATTCAAAATAAACAGTCTTATTAACAGCATCTCAACAGATAATAAATTCTGGAGACCTCTCATATGTTAATTTACATATCACCTATTTAAGTCTACCAGGCCACCTTTGACCCTAAAGAGCAAAAGAGTATTTTTTTTTAACTAAAAACAAGATTCATAATATGCAGATTTTTATATCATTTAAGGCAGGATAAAAATGCTAACCTCTTCTGTAGTGAATATTCTATGCCAAATGGAAAGAAAAACTGCAGTTTTGCTATTAAAATTAAAAGAACAATAGAAATAAGACAAGTTAAAACTTTAAAAAGGCTTTTGTTCTGCCTACAGAGATGAAAAGTATCTGGAGAATTAAATACAATGCAAGCAAAACAGTGGAGAAAAAATGCATAGAGATCATCCAGCTCATATACTTCTCCAAGCCATGATCAGAAAAAGGAGAGAAAAATCATTTCAAAATTTCAGAAAACTGTCTCAATGGATTTGCGTGAGCAAATATGTTTTCTAAAAGACAAAAYTATCAAGGTTAATAGTTCTGAGAGAACAAACAGGAAAGCTGAAGAAGAAAAGTGTGACAAACATTCTTGTAAATGGTATTTTTCCCAGTGTCTGGAACTAATATCTTATTTTTGCCAGTGTCTGACTGGATATCAAGTATCACTGAAATAGCATGTCAGAGCACTGATAGGAAAGCTATTTCTTTTTTCTTTTCCCTGTGCACTGTGCAGGTAGGAATATGTGATTTCATACATCATTTGCAAATTGCTGTGGGGATTCCAGAAGGCCAATTTGACTTTATAAAATTGATGAATGAGGGAAAAAAAAAAAAAAACACTGCTGGTTTTGCGTCTGTTKCTTTTGGAAGCTGCACGCCTGGGACTTTGGCAAACTGGGCATCACTAATGATTCACTGTCAGAGTGCTACGGTGAAAATGCTGCAGCTTCTTTTAACCCTCAAGGAACTTGTTCATCAGAATG
>NW_026623257.1:4074924-4098336 GCF_030028575.1 Malurus melanocephalus | reverse complement strand
AAAAAAAGAAACACTACAAAATCAACCATCTCAATCTAATAAAGCTTTCAAATGAGAATTTAATTCAAGCAGCAAAACCTAAGGAATCACAACAATATCACAACAATATGGGGAATAAGGGAAACAAAGAGGTCTGCAAAGTGGGGTGTGATGTGCAACTACTGCTGTATCAGGCACAGAGAGTTGGTTTGCACAGCGCTGTACCCATGCTGATGTGAAAGGGGACAGTGAGAGACACACTGGCCCACTTTGATTTTTAATGATTTGAACAGAGCTACATCAGATCTAAGTCAAGAAGAAACTTGTAAGATCATCTGAGCTGTTACAAAAGACCTGGAACCTAATCCAGTTATAGTTTGGTTGAACTGTAGTGATCATCATTTAGCACATTAAATAAAACAGACTGCCATGAAATAGTCAGTGAACTACAAAGCAATCATTCACAATTCAAAAGAGCAAAAATGATAGGCATCCTAAATCAAAAAAATATTACATAAAGGTTTAAAAAATCCTACATAAAAGTTTCTATGTGCTAAAAATACTGGGAGAGTTTTTCAAACCAGAAAGAGAAATACTGTTTTGTATAGAGGCACGTGTGGTTTTATCACTTTATTATATAATTACTAATCTGGGTTCCACAGACAATTATCTGCAGAARTTAATGAAAATAGTTAAATACAAGCTAAATATCAGATAGATGTCAGTTTCTTCAACCATTAGTTGAATGAATAAACTTAAAGTAATTAAAGCCGTAGAAGGGGGTACCAGTGGTGTTCCTTATGAAGTTGCTATTTCTGCTTCCAGCTCAGAGGAAGCTGCTGTGGACCTGCTGGGTGAAGTGAGGCAGATACATCTTAGGACAAAGATGCTCCTGAGGCTGTTACTTCTCCCTCTCACCAAGATGAGAAAGGAGTTTCCCTTTTACACATCCATGGGGAAGTCAGTTGCAGGGATCTGAACACTCACTATTATCATGGGGATTAGCCAGGATAAAGAAAGGTTTCCTTTCCCTAAGACATACAGACTGCTCCGCAGCCCCCATGCAACAGAGTCAGATAACCTGGGGGTTAATATCACAACACACTGTCACCCCAGACACACTGTACCTCAGGCCCAGCAGGCAGAATTCAAGACTTACTTCAGTGATAGAAGGGAACAAGACAACAAGGAGCTCAGGTATAAATAGCTGGGGCTGAGCCTTTACTGAAAACCTTGTCAGATTAACCAATCTCACTGCCCAACAAAGGAACAGCACAGATGCTTCCTCTTCACCCTGAACCACACTTCCTTCCCCATCCCCATTAAATCTCCAGTTTGAATGGGGAAATATCTTGGAGTAAAAAAAAATATCCAAAAAACTGAAGCACCTACTGGTTAAAATGTATGCCTGCTTCTTCAACACATACATCTATAAYTGAAGACATGGGTCCCACAGATTGTGTTCTGTACCTGTAAATAAACAAGTATAACTCAATCTGTCTTCTGAGAGTAAAATGGGAGTGTAGCATTGCCTAACCTGGTGCACTTGAGTCCAAAAACAATCACGACATAAAATTAGCTATATTTGAATATCACAATTAAAACTTATCAAAATACCCATGAGAAATTAATAATTCTGTAAAAGATAAATTAAAAAAAAAAAACCAAAAAACTAAATATATGTTATGGAAGTTAATGCAACCCTGACAACRTACCAAATATAATGTCAAAAGAAAATAACATATGACTCCTCAAAAGTTAYGTCATTTTAATATTAAATTTGGGTACAATCTTAATATAAAATATAGGAAATGYTTACAGAATTACTTCATTTAAAGATATCCATCCTGATATAGATGGGTTAGCAATAATGCTCACAACTTTGTGATCCTTGAAATCAACAAAAAAAAACATAAGAGTGAAATAATGCCACATATTCTTGCTGCACAAACAATTAACAAACACATTAAAATAATAGATTAAATAGGCAAAAATTCCCCAGGCCTCAGATACCAAAAAAAGCCCCATTGTTCAATCTTGATTTATCCAAAATAACACTCTCCAGAGTGCTAGAAGCTGAAGTTGCTGGGAAAATACATGTCTTTAGTTACATATTTTACAAGGTTTCTATTAAGTTGCAGGGTAACAGGAAACCAAACASAAATACAAAAGTGCAATTTCCTCATTGATTTTGCTTCCCCCATCATCAGTCCTTATCCAAAAACTACAAAAAATCTCTCAAAGAAGCAAGAATAAGTATGTGCTGGGAATGTGTGTTGGGATAAAGTATTTCAGAAAGGGGAAAAAGCCTGCACAACAGCATCTGCAGCTGGAGAGGGGAGTGGCCCTGTGGGAAACCAAGGAGGCTCCTGGAAAGACCTGTGGACCTGAGGGAAGAGAAGCCCATGGTGGAGCAGGTTTTTTGCTGGGACTTTAGACTCTGCAGGAGACTCACTCTAGAGCAGCATAAGAGTGTAAGGAGGAGGCACAGCAGAGAAAGCACRGACTGGTTACAACCCACATTCCCCATCCACCTGCACCACTATCTGGCAAGAATGTAGAGGAAATCTGGAGCAAAGCTAAGCTTGGGAAGAAGGGAGGRAGGGGTAGGGAAAAGGCATTTTAAGATTTGGGTTTATTTTTTATTATCCTACTGTTATTTGATTTGCAATAAATGAAATTAATTTGTCTGTGTCAAGTCTGTTTTGCACGTGATGGTGATGAGATCTGTCCCTGTTTATCACATTCCACAAGACTTTCATCTTATCTTCCTCCCCCATGACCAGTGAGGAGGGGAGAGATAGAGGGGCTTGTTGGGCATCTGACATCCAGCCAAGATCAACCCACTACAGAGTGAAACCTAAATTCCAGTTTTGATGACGGACTAATGTGACTAGAACAAATCCTTCACATAAACCCTAAGTTTGCATTTCCAGGAACAAATGTTTGATATGCATAAGAACTCAAGCAGTATCTGTTACAGGCTAGGACCACACCAATTCCCAAAGCTCAGCAACTGAGAAAAAGGACTATATAGCTTCTCAAGTCACCTCACCCAGGCCTCAAGCACACTTTCCACTTCAAAGGATGACAGAACCAAGAACTAAATTAAAATGAAAGCACAGTCCAGCCATGCGTATCCATTCACACATGCAATATTTTCCCCCAGACCTGGCAGCAGGAACTCCCACCCCTGACTAGTAGAGCAAATAACAAAACACCTTAATGCTCAGTAGACTCCACTGGCACCTGAAATGTCAACATAGAAACTTCTGGGAAGAACGAATCTAAGAAAGCAATAAAAATGCTACAGAACCCCACCACAATATTAGCACAGAAACAGGCTACTTTAGCACAAGCAAACATGCAAAATTAAGTCAAACTAAATGAAGACTGACTGACCTRTCTCAAAATAGGTGAGCACATAAACAGGCAGAAAATACTGGATAAATAATTGTGCTCCTTTTGCAGCATAAATAAGCGCTTTTATACCTTAATACTGTGTTATAGACTTAATTACACCCATACTTAAGACTAAACAGGAGAGACAAGTGATTCTCCAGTTCCCAGTCTTTTGGGAAATCAGTTGGACTTGTACCATTTTCATCTTTAGCATGTTCACTGTCAACCAGACTAGATGCAAGAAATTTCCCTTGCTGAGAAATTCTGCTGTTTCTCCTTGRATCTTATCCTGAACCATAAAAGGAGATGTCACTTGAAATTTACCAATAGCTTAAGTTTCAGAAACAATGTTTTATATGAATAAGTCTATTCCTGATAATTAAATATTTTTCTTTGATTCATTCCATGGTACTTAAATCAAGTAGCAATTATTATTAAAAGAAATGCCTGCAAAAATAATTTCACACTGTAACATTAAAATGCCTGCGGTATTTGACTTCTTTTTAAATTCCAGCCTTCTCAATTCTGTTCTCTGCAGCACAAAAAAAAATCAACCAGCCAACCAAACAAAAGCCTAAAAGTCTCCAAGACAAAACAAACAAAAAAAATAGCTCCCACCAAAACTTCAACAGCTTTAATATTTTTCCAATTTGCATGCTGCAGGACAGCTTATTAATCTCACTAATGGCAAGCAAGAAAGGGAAGTGTATGCAAATCTTTATTAAAAAGGCCCTTGAATTTAGAATTTCAGGGAAATAAAGATATTAYTGAGTTAGAATTCAGTATTTTACACTGATACTATTAATCAAAAAATATAAAAAGACTTGTCTGAACTTGATGTTACTATAGTAAATGCAACTCTGAATATGGCTTTAATTAAATAATTTGTGGCATTTTTAAATCACAACCTCTACATTAAAGATCGTGACTCATCAGTCAGAATAACAATACTACTTCTGCTGCATCATCATCTTTACAGAAATAAAAAACAGTTTTGAAATTCAGGATTTCACTTTACCTCAAATATATATTTATAATAATTTTTGATGAGATTAAATGCTTATCGAAGTCTGAAGATAAAATACTGACATATTTATGATGGAGAAAGAAAAGGATTATTTTTGTACCTCTGTAGCAGAATTTATGAAACAAAACAATATGTTTGAAGGAATAATTTTATTTAAATCTACAAATTATTAAATTACATATAGAAACATTGTTCTGAATCATCAGTGCTTCATAATGAAAAATTAAAAGTGTTATCATATCTTAGAGAAAATGTTAATTGGAAACCACATTTTTTACAACAAAGGCAACAACAAGTGCATTTTTGAATGAACAGAGGAAAAAAAGGATTTGGATTAAATAAAATAGCAAAACTTCTCTCCCTGYTAAATTCATACCTCCCTGACTGTTTCTTTCATTTGGTTCTATTTGGACTGTATTCTTCATCTCTTATATTCTGAACTTCAGAAGTTTGCAAGTAAAGTTTATTTTATTCACTTTTCCTCTCAGTCCAATTTTTGGCAACCTTATTGCATTTGAGAAGGTTTATCAAGACCTCAATACACACAAAATGGAAAATATAGACCTCAGAACATTTTTTTTTTCCTAGAAAAGCCCAAATTAAAATATGTCACCACATTTATTAGGTATTTGGAATGGGTAATAACAGCAGTTTCTGCACAATATTTAAATTTAGATTAGCAGAACTGTTAGAAGATGCAAAATGCAGGCAGATAATTGCTTAGGTTTTCTGCATATCTTCTTTGAAGGAGAAGCTTTCAGGGGAAAAAATGGTTTTTTGGTTGCTTTAGAGTGTTTTAATAATCTTCAGAAGTCTATATATAATAAATAATTTGGAAAAAGAAACAATTTGTAAAAGTTTTTTCTCAATACCCACTTCAAATCCTATTTAGCAAATTAACTGTACATTTCAAATCAGAGTTCAGTACTCAATGCACTCTGAACAGTCAGTGAGTTATAAATGCTTAGCTTGTTTTAAAATCATTCCATTTAATTTGAAAGCCAGAAATCAAAAACAACATTAGGAAATGTTTTGCAATTGTTTCTATCTTGCCCCAAATATCTGTATATTTTTAGGAGTCCAAATGTCCTGTGGCTGCCAGTTTCATTGCCAAACTAATGAACACAAGAAGAGATTTTTTTTACTGTACATGTGACTCCTATTAGTTTAAATTGATAGCCAAGTTCTCCTATCAGAAGAGAGAGGGCATAATCCTTCCTTTCTGCCCTTCCCATGAAACCCATATGGAAACTCATTAAACMTCTTGGTCATATCCTTTCTGAGACATAATTTTTCAAGATGGAAGAGCCTTGAAAAGACTATCCTGGTCTACTCTAGCCTAATTATTTCTCAAGGGTAAACTTTTTCCATGTCTTTGATTATCACTATTATATTTCTCTAAATTCTCTCTTGGTGTCATTCTTTTCTCTCAAGATAAAGGAAACCTGTACAAAGCACACATCAYCTGGAAAAGCAAGCAATTATACAATGGCTTCATGATTTTCTTTGCTTTGATCTCTACCGTCTTCCTAATAATGCTAACAATTCTTTTGTGACTGCTAGTGATGAGCAAGTTTACATTTTTGTGGTTCACTCTTTCCTAATCGAAATCTACCATCTGGCTACAATGATTTGGAATCTATTTTAAATARCAGTTTCTGGTTTGTCCACTCCCTTTATCATCAGTAGCACTTTCAATATATCTACAGTGAATTCTACGTTCTTAGCTGGTTACTGGACCTTGTAAGGTATTTCTACAATTCATCACAATCGGCCCTTCTCTCACAACAAGGTTTCATTTCAGACAGATTCACAAAAGTCTCCTGCAGCACACCACAAGTTATAATGTACTTCACATAACCTAGGGGATGCGGTGTTATTCACACAGTATTTCAGTGTCAAAAACACCRCAGGAATCCAGTCTCATGTAGTTTAGAAAACACCCACTACCTTATAAAAAACCTTCATCAGGTAAGCAGAGTGGAGAGWGCATTTAAATGTTTTGATCTATTTGCATTCAGGAAGGACTTCCAGAACTCAAAAAAAWAACATAATTTTCAGTCCCCTGCATGGTGTGTAAATTGGATCAGACCTTATCTAACCATACTGTTATTYGTGACAGATTTTATTTTCACATATGTAATATATTCTGTAGTTGGTGGTAATAAATTGCACATTAGGTGACTGGTGACATGATGAGTCATTGTATTTGTACTCGGGATTGTCATGGCAAGCTGGAATAGCTATTCACTGTCATTGCAGGGATTTTTTGCCTATCTTGTTTTCGTGCAGCTTCCCTTTTTGAAACTGAGTAGAGATGCAGTGATTTCTGATTGAATCTGCACGGATATTGAATATAAACTCCTYATGTTTATTGTCATGAGAGGACCTATAACTGAAAATTTCAGACCTGTTGCGTCTTTGCTTAAGGATACAGAATTTCTGTGATTTCATCAGCAACAAATAACTCTTCACTGAACAGCAGTCTCCTTCAGYGTGGCTGACTTCACAGTGTTCATAAATTTGTATATAAGTTAGTCAGTTTTCAAAACTATCAAAAGCCATAGTTCTTAAATCTGTTGCACCTCTATTGTATAGGCCTTCTTTATAACAGAAGTACTTCCTGTCTCGGAAAAATCAGAATTCCTRTTTACATCCCTTCAAAAGCCAGACACTGAAAACTCTGCTTTCGTTAGATACAAAACAACTTTGAAGTACTATGAGAACTTAAGAGAATGATACTGTAGGTGTCCCAGTCTTCAAGTGCCTTCCTAAAAGGTGATATTRTGTTTCTATAATAAAATAACTTGTTGAGTGAATTGTTCACAACAGGGAAAGCCATGGATGCCTGTCCATGTGACTATCTTGACAGTAACAAGGCTTTCAACRCTCTCCCATTAAGGTCTGGGTGGCTGAACTGCTAGATGGAAAAATAAGAAGGTGGATGATTGGAATCAGAGGATCATGGTTAATGATTTGCACACTAACTGGAAGCTTGTAACAGGTGAAATTCTGCTTTGTATTCTACTGAAACCAAAGCATTTGACCAAAACTAAGAATAATTCATTGCAACTGACCAAGTCTGGGAGACCTGCTCTCTTAATGAATGCCCAAAAGGAGAAAAGGGAATACAAAACGAAGAAACTTACTTGGAAATTTATGTAAGTGTTCTCATAACTGCTTTTCTTAGTTCTTTTCCTCTTACCCTTTAATTATTTGAATTGCATGTACTTTTCTGTGATTGTAGGTTTCTTTCTTTCTATTATTTTCCATTTCTCATTTGACTATCTCCTCACTCTATTGCTTTCTAAAAAAAAAAGTTATAATTTGAATCCTTCTTTAAAATTGAAATGACATTTCAATAAAGTAATTAGCAAAATAACCCCCCAGCAAAGTAGTCAATATATGATGTCTTGTACTAATATCATGCAGTTTCAATCACACTACTTTGTTTTTTTTATTACTGTAACATTTGATTTGATTATAATTTTTTATGGCAAGATTGTGTCCAGATTTATCAATCATGTAATTGTATTGTTGATAAATATTTATATTAGTAAAACTTAAACTGTGACAATCTTCTACTATAGAAAGACTCAATTATCTCAGTAGAACTGGACTAAATGATAAATTCTTTCTGTACAAAAATAAAAGTCTAGTTTCATAATTTGCTTATTTGAGAATATATGCTCTTACATCTGTGAATTTCCCTTAAGTATAGTGACATTTCAAAATGTAAATAAACATTACAAAAAAAAAGAGACATTACTTTATTTTCAAGGATTTTGCAACACAGTAGAATGCTTTACTGAAACCTACTTTCTGGGTATTTTTCCATGGCACACTATGAAAATCCCTCTTGGTTTTCACACTGTTGTAGTGACCAAGCACATGGCTATACTTGTTTGTCAATTTGACATTGTCAATTTGACAGGTTATCTGTCTTCTTTTCTGATAAAAATGTTTGCAACAAAGTACTTCAAAGGCTTTTACTGCAGTCTTTTAGGTAAGTAAAACCTCCAAGACCAGTAAAGCAGACCTTCGGGAATTATTTTACATAGTGGAGCATTTGTTTGCTGAACTTCCCCCCCCCTTTCCCCAGATGGTAAGTGCATATATTTTCCAGTTTGCTATATTACTAATAAATCACATTCAGTTTTAGCTGCTAGAAAGTAGGTAGTAATATGTAGCTACTGTATGAGGTCCCTGTGCAATTTCAAGCTGTGGTAAAGTACACAATTCAGCAGCTTCACAATAAACCTGCACAGTATAGCAGAGATTATTTATCACATCTGGTATGATGTAAGAGAAGTATTTCCAACYGTATTAGAAACACAAGTTGTTATACTTCTAACTTTTAGATGATCAAGGATACATATTATTTTGAAAAAATGTTACAGGAAATGTAGAAGATTAAAAGACAAGATTAATATAATTTTACTGATGGACTTTAGATATAGTAACATTCCAGAATAAAGTGCCATTTGTCGCAAGAATACAAAGAGAAACTATTCTCTCTCACTGAAATGCAGTGTCACACCAGGGATGTAAAATCCAGCATTGCTCACATTACCTGCTCGGATCACACACACCCCAGGGTGAATAGGCTGACAATCAGCAGCAGCTCTCTCACCAGTGCAAGCTGAGTCTCCTGGGCTTGCCTCATAAAATATTGATTTGCCAACAGCCAGCTGCAAACAGTTTTGGTGCAACCATTCCCAGAAGCATTCTCAGTGCATACAGCCTAAAGACCCATCTAAACTCCCAGTGTGAATTTCCCTTCAGCTACAGAACCCTTGGGAGGCTGAGCAACTGGAGCAAACTTGKATCACAACTGCAGTAAATTGCAAACTCTTGGGAATCACCCTTCCCACACCTCTAAGTTTTTGGAAGRCACACCTCCTAAAATCCTTGCAGACACTTTTTGGTTTTGAGGCAGATTTTCATGTGACATTTTCTGTAACAAAGAAAAGGGTTTCTAGAATTGTAACAGGATTTCTAGAATGTAGATCCGCCCAATTTATTTTTTTTTTGTTCTCACTAACAGACATTTGCTGAGAACGTCTCCTTTTTCAGTAAGGTTTGACAAATATATTACTAGTTAAATGTGAAGTCTCATACCTAAGCTAACAACATATTTTTTTGTGAATGCTACTTAAATTAAAAACTGTAAACACCTCTGTTAGGATATTTTGCAAATATATATCTTTAAAAAAAAAAAAACCAAAAAAACCACGAAATTGTTTATGTTTAACATTATTTAAATTTTTAAGGGAAACAAATTAGAAAAAAAAAAAATTGAAATAAGTTCAGTGTTTTATTTCAAGTAAAAAATTAATACTTTCCCCTCAGATTTGGTCATGCACCATGAAAAGCTTTCATTTTTCATCAAGTAAACTCCATACTTCTTTCTCTTCCACTACATCCTAATTCACTTTTTGAATGAAAAAAATGTATTGCTGCATACCTTTACTTACATGCAAAGTGTCACAGGCTAGTAGTCCATATTTCAAGAAATAAATACAAGTAAGAAAAAAATATTTCCCTATTCAGTTATATCCTCAACAGGCATGCTGTTACACAGCCAGCATTTCACAGCTGAAACRGTTTGTCTCCTTTCTCTACAAATGCACGCTCTCCTTACCATACATAACTTAAAAGTAATGCCGCTCTCTGCAGCATTCATGAATAAAACAGCCCAAAACACATATGCTGATAACATCAGAGAGTGATTATCTACTGGGTAGGAACACAACAAAGTAATAAAACAAATTATTATACAGGCCCTTACAAAGTTTCAGTCCTGAGAGTTTCAAAATGAAGTCTGCATATTTTGATGTTTCTATAGGTTTTGGTGTTTCTTAATCATATCCGTTTTATTATGTTGAGAACAATTAGGTGCATATTAGGATGCAAAGAACAGACTCCAAAGAATTTCTATTGCTAAAAACAGCATGGGAACTTTTCAAGGCCTTACTACCAGTACTGCCTTTATTTTTAAGTAATATTTTTTAAAAGCAATTATAAGAGACTGTTATATCATCAGATTTGCACACAGGGAATATTTTAATCATTCTCCTAGATTCCCTAGAGATTTTTTTTTTCAGTGCTGTCCTTACAAATAAAAAAAATCAGCTAAACTAAAGTTGTTTTTATGAAAGACTATGCTATTTTTTATTTCCATTGCACTATYCTAGCAGATTAGAAATCTGAATCCAATTCAAACTTCAGCTAAGAGTTCTTTGTTCTGCTCAGTAATCACCCCTCTCTGCTTAGATATAAAATATTATCTTTTGAAAATTCTGTAGACCTTTACTTAATAYGAGTGGAAAAATTGCACACAGTTTTCATGAATAAATGCAATTTAGGGTGTTCATACTTTGAATRCAACCAGGCTTTGTTGATCAAATAGCACAGAAAATGCAATATCCCTACACTGTGTTAAAATCCTCAATCAATATATTTTTAGTTACATATAATATCATTCTATTTCTTTAACCATTAGTGGAATAAAGGAGAAATCTAATATATGTCTAGATTAGGGATGAAGTTTCTTCTGAAATAACCTTGATAAAAAMCTTGCAGTGTTTGTATTTTTCTGCAATGTCTTCTAACTCTCAAAGTAATTTTCTTCAAGAGACATTCTGAAACTCGAGATTAATCTTGCTGGTTTTAGTCTTCATTTATTAAAGTACCACATGCTGTTACTCAACAGCTCAACTTGTATGAATGTGTTCGTATCTCTGCACCTGRGTAAGGATTTCTAATTTATAATATGGTTTTGCACATTGTTACCAAGTCAGATACAGATTTAGCTCTATGGAAGTGATTACCACTTTCAAACTGTTGTATATAAGCTCTGGTTATCTTCAAAATAACTCCAGGTCCACCTCCCTATTTTAAAGATAAGGAAGGAAGAAACAAGGAATTGAAGATATTTTCTCAAGATCCCACAGAAAATTTTTTAGAGCACATAACACATTCAATTCTCTTGTATCTCCATCTTACATCCCAACCTTATACCAGGCTTTCTGTCACTGCTGCAGATAAAACTGTAAGGTTTTGAAAAGAAATTTCTTTAAGGTCTGGAATACAGCCCTCCACAGATAACAGCTAGAAATGAATACTCATATACAAAATAAACAAAGCTGGAGGGAGAACAGAGGGAGAAAATAAAAAAAAGGGAAAGCTAAGAATTTAAATTACAAAGGAACATTTTCAGAAACAAATATTCAGTCTGTAAAATASGTTGAAAAACCTCAGTTTAATCAAATGCTTTTTCACAAATGAAACTCAAACAGAATGAACTACTTTGTCCTGTAGAAGACACGTAAAGCAGATGGTTCTCAGGCTGGAGCATCTCTTAAGAAGCACATGGAGAACTCCTGTTAACTCAAAGCCCCTTACAGAGAATGCCTCTGTTGAGCCTTGCTGTACAGGTGACAGAGCAAGCTTTGCTGTCCCCACGGTCAGATGCAGGAGAAAAGCACACAGGTGCATTTAAGAAATATTCCAGGTTCCGCCCTGAATTCAGGCTGGAATCTTGGGTAAGATCATGCCTACMATCTTGAGCTTCCCCTTCACGTGATGCTGAGTTTTTGCCACACTTCTCCTAAGGGCAGTGCTGGATACTAAGCTTTCCTCAAACAAACATTAAGAAGTGAATACTTACAGGCAAGACAGTAAAAATAAGYATATAGAGCAAATATGATGATACACACTCATATCTGCACACATGATACACATTAAACCTTACAGGCTGATAACACTGTCTTTTTATAATATACTATTAAAATTAATAAGTGATTTACTAACATAAAAAATTTGAAACCAACAAAATGCCATGATTAAAATCAAGATACATTTTTGAACTGTTTTTCTAGCTGACTTTCTTTCATCTTATTACTGAAAAACATGTAGGTCCCAGCTGTGTTTATACTTTCAAGGTTTAAATTTATTTTTTTTTTTTAATCAAGCTTTCTTCAGCCCATTGCTTAATCCACAGCAGTGCAGAACATGAACAAATAAATAAATTAGTTAAGAGGCACTCAGTCACAATCTGAACTCATTGACTATGCAAAACTCAGATGACAAGTATCAACCTTTTTCTATTAGGTTAAAACTTAAAATCTGAGAGGACCCTTAGTTCACTAATTATTAAATTGTACTGAATGTGCACACAAAGATAGCAGCAATGGAGTGACAGAGATTCTAAACTCAATTCTTCCAGGATACATTACTGACAATAACAAASACTACTTTGATGACAATTACATAAGTCATCCTAATTGGATAAATGTTAATAGATAGTATATAACCAAATATCTGAAAGTACAGTTTATTACAGTTATTAAGTATATATATATATATATATTTTAAATTCAAACATAGATGATTAACATGACCTCCAGATTAGGATAATAAAATAATTCACTGAGTATGTTCAAGACCTTTCAAATTTTAATTGAAAATTTCTTTTTTTTTTTCTGTTTACTTACACTCCCCCAAGGGCTCTGAAATAAAACTGAATACTGGTAGTTAAATTGCAACCCCAATTCATGTCATTTCTCTTCAATGTAGCAAAAAGTAATATAGTAAATTGCAGGCATCTAATATGCCACAGCATAATTTATAAAAGCAGACTAACCTTTAGGGGTGGGGAAAGAAATAAAGTCAATTTCCTGGTCTGACAGAGCTCAGAAAAGGATGCTGTTATGTAAAACACTTTGAAGGTAATCACCAGCAAGTCTGAGTCTTACARCAGGTGTCTGGAAGAAATAATAACACAGGAATACTGCAGTCAGAGAAAAGTATGACAGAAAAAAAGTGGCCGTGAATTCTATGCTTATAAGGGAAGATATACAAGTATACTGCTAAGGAAGAGGGTTGCAAAGTGTCAATCCTAGTTAGTGTTTAAAAAGACACTTTTGGTGAGGAAAGCAGAACAGTGTTCTATAATCTTGCATTGGAAAAACAGGGTTGAAATACTGYTTACTGAACCAACATAAAAGCCAAATTTCTTTAATCTAGAAGAAGGGAAGAGCTTGATCCTGAGGAACTTAAACCAAGAGAAATTTCTACTAGAAATGTTTTTCATTCAGTTTGCCAGATCAATGTGATAAACACTTTTTTTGCTTTTAAAAAGGGTTSCTTTCTAGGCAGGAAGAGCTACTGTGTAACCCTAGGAAACGTCAACATCCTGGCACTTGGATGTTGATCACTGAAACTCAAGTGAAGCATTTTGCTGGTGTCATAAATACATGTAGCTCAAAATTATTTATCTGTTACAGACTTAGACACTGATGTCTTGTCAGTGTTCAAAAAACGGAACAATCAGATCACTTCCCTGCTTCAAAACACTTACTGTATTGAAATTCAACAACAATACTTGTTGCCAGAGGATAGTTCTTATTCATTATCAATCGTTACCAATATGTATACAAAACTATTAATTTCAAATGGATTTTAGAGTCAGAAAACATAATTCTTCTTGATGGACTCCATGGGATGAGTCTGATTTCAGTGATATCTTCATGTCAAGCGGTTGGTGTCAGGCCATTTGTCCATGTATCATTTACTGGAGTCTGCAAYAGGTGATTTGTGCTGTTCAAGAGGTAAGTTTGGATGATGGAGGACGTGGCCCACACTCAAATTCTAAAGAGTGACTCTTCAGTTGAAAAATAAGGGGACACCTCATGTTCTGCTGCAGTAACAGACAACAGTAGTACAAATTCTCATGAGCGCTTGAAATCATAATGGAGGAAACGTGAGATAAATATCCCTGACCATTCTGAGTTTCTGAAAGATACCATTTTGTCAGTTTATGGTGACTGGTGTAGGGAGAGGAGATGAGTCTGATCAAAATCCCTGCTGCTGTAGAYTTCAACAGTGCTCTTCAGAGCTCTATCTGCTGAGCATACCAGAGAACCAGCATTCTTGTGGTTTTGCTCATGCAATTAACTATTTGGAGAAAAAAAAAAAGACTCATCCTTTACCAGTCAGTTCCAAGGTACAGATGTAACTTCAGTATATAACAGTTAGAAATCAGAACCTTTACCAGTGTATCAGTTGTGCAGGCATCATTCACATCATGCAGCAAAACTCTGCTATCAGGTTATATACGATGTCCCTGGTGATCAGCCAGTCCTACAAAATGAGGGAAAGGGGATCTCCACCTCTCCTCAGAATGGGCAGGTCCCATTCTTACCAAGCTGCTATCTGCAGGTTCACTCTTTTTCCCTTGGTGTCTCATAGATTTGTATTTTCTCTTGAATCCTGGAGCTGCTAACTGTCACCATCTCAACAATTTCAGTCATGTTTCCTTTTCCCTTTCATTGTCATACATGGCTTTAGCTCACATCCTTTCTCATTCCTTAGCAACAGACTTCATAATAAAACTGAATCAAGATCACACATTTGTTGTGCCRAATGAGGTCTGAAGTGACGGGCTGAAGGTTACAGCTTGCTATCCCTGCAACTAGGATGTCATTGAACACCTGCTCATTAAATACATCCAGTGCCATGTGAAAACCAAAGGCCAGAAGSAAGAACGGATAATGATCCTGGTCTATTGTGAATCTAAGCCATTTACAGTACAAAGGGCTGGTAGAGACCTGCAAAAAAGCTTCAGGTTTGAGAAATAGAAGGCAGCCGTTTTTTTTTTTTTTCTTGAACATGAGGATTATCCTCACCAAGTCAGTTTCCTGCAACTGAATTTCACAAAATATGTGGTTCAGGTTGCTTGAATCTGAAAGTGTTCTTTAATAACAGAAAGTAAYACAAAGAGATATACTCAAAACATTATTATGGACTGCTATTTGAAAAAATAAAAAGCCCATCCCCATGTATCTTGTGTAAAGTCAACATTTAGTTCTCATAATTGGCATCCCAACTGACCAGTGAATTACAGAAGTCCAGATCTAATACTAAAAAAAATAAAAACTGAAATAAAAGAATCACATTCTATTTWAAAAATCAATTAAAAATGGTAATGTATTCTAAACAACTCACATTTCCCAGCAGCTGCCTCTTTTTAATGTTACAGTCACAATTCTGCCCTCCAGCCAGGGCCTAAGATTGATGTCTTCAGTCTTGATACTGGGGGTGAGGGGGAAAGCAAAGCAAAACAACAGTATTTTCTTGGTCCTTTCCTGGAAGCTTAAGGTTTGTTTATCACGTTGATGGTTTCCTTCTTCTCACTCTAGGATTAGAGTAATCTTGGAGTWATTTTACATATTTCCTAAGCATTTTACACCTTGTTTTCCTCACTGTCAGCAAGTCCATGTTGAACTGAAATTTTGCAGTTCCTCCTTTTTGTGCTCCCTACCCTCACAGTGGTTAGGACTGGGGCAAGCTTGGTCATGTGGAGAGAAAAAATACTTGGGAAACTGTTTTTCTGGTCTGGCCCAGTACAACTTGYGTCACATTATCAGTAAGTTGGTGTGGGTATCCTGTGTGTGAACTCCAAAAAGAGTGGAGCCTTTGTGAAATGAGCTGCTTCTGGAAGCTGCTCTTAACAGGAAGCTGTTTGCAAAAGATGCAGTTTAGCCCAAGGCAGTTTTGATGAAAGAAACAATACAAAGTAAAAAAATCTAATGTAGTGTCTCAATTCAGAGACATCTGTTGTACAAAATGACTGGAAAGGCAGAGTCTGCCCAAACTGGGAGGACAGATCAAACTGACAGAAAAAAATATGATAGCAATAATTGCTATAAGTCTTCAGGGTTCTATAAGGAAACTGGTCAGAGATTTGGAACTGACTTATGAAGATAGAAGTTAAAACATTTATCATAGCAAATTTCATTTAGYTTGACAGTCAGAAGAAAATATGAAATGTGGAAATGTTAAGAGATAGAATGTAATAAACTGTCTTCACTGTCTAGGACTGTATGCAAAACGAGGAATTCAGCCTTTCTTGGTTTTTGTGATAGGGACACACAGGTACAATTTATTATATTATATTGATGTTTATGAATCTTTGCATTTAATAATGATTTCATCTTTAATTGCATGAAATGGTGACCGAAGCATATTTTCTTCAGGTCTTTCAAATGAGAAACTGATTTACAGGATGARATACATGGTTTACAGGCAACAAAACTTCCATTGTAAGATGATGCTTTATTTCAAAATCAGGAAAAAATACATAAACATATAATTATAGTAAAGGTCTTACACAGAATTTATAAAACATATTTTACTGAATGAAAGATTTACTTTGATTCATGGCATGATTACAAAAGCAAATTTAGTGTGAATTAAATGCCAGTAAATACTATGTGGACTAAAATCTCTTTGAAAAATTTGGTAAAAAGATCCATTTACAGTAAAGAAAAAATAAAAAAATAAAAAAAAAAACAAAAAAAAAAGAAAGAAAAAAAAAAAAAACCCAACAAAAAAAACCAGCCACACTCAAGCAACTCATGTAACTCTTGGGAAAACCACTGCTAGAGAGCAGAAGTAGTATGATGTCTCCCAGGACGATCTCTCTCCACATTCTTACTAAGAAACAATAAATAGTATATTTGAAAAGGATTTTAAAAATCTGTAGCTACAGCTCTTATGGGGACAGCCTCCTTTGGAATCAACACCTACACATATCTTAAAACTTTTGTCAGTCTTACTTACACTAACCAATAGTGAAGGTGCTGAATCCAACTGGAATGTTTATTGTACAAGGTCATATATCAAATAATAGTGAAAGCATGAAGAAAGCAGGCAGGCATTAGATTTCTCAGGAAAAAAAAAAAAGAGAAAACATACAGGAAGAAACAATACTGGAGGAATTTGGAGAGAGTAATATTTACATGACACAGTAATTTTAAAGGTAATCTAAAACCAAGGCAAAACACAACAGCAGGAGAGTAATAAAGGGGCATGAGGATGTAAGAAATTAAAGAAGAGAGGAAAAAAGCAATTACTGGCAAAATTAATAAACAATGAGAAAAAAAAAAAAAAGATATGCTCTCATCTATAAGAAAAAAAAAGATTGCTGGGGAAATAAATAGAGAAGGAAATGAAGGTATAATTGTGATGCAGTAGATGCAGATTTTGGAACAGCTTTTTTTACCAGAAAACTAAAATACCCAGGGATTACAAAACAAATTTCAATAAATTATTCTAACATTCAAAAAGAAGAAAGGASAGTGAGGTGAAAGTGAGGCTAATACTGAAATTTATCTAAGAGCAGAAAATGCAAGAGCTGGTTCTGCAAGGGACAGAAAGAAGAACATTAAAGTGTGATATATATTCAGTGGGAAAATTCTGGGAATGACACATCCTTATACACTTACATAAAATGCGTACATTTTGAGAAAATACCAGTGACATTGTCATAAGTAGTAGATACTTAGACTGAACTATTAATGACCTTAGAACCAAGGGCATATATGCAAATAAATTTGCCTGTAACTCYATCAGTTTCCCTGTCAAGACAGTACACGAGGACAGTACATCAATTTTGGTACCTGATATTCAAAAGAAATGTGGGCAGGCTRGAGATGGTCCAGAGAAAGGCAGTAGGGATGATCAAAGGATTGGGAAACCTGTCACATGAGGAAAGGCTGTTAGTACCTGGAAAAAAAAAAACAAGGTTTAGGAAAAACTTAATTTCCATGTTCCAGTGTTTAAAGGATGGCTACAAAAGAAATGCAGACTCCCTTTTCACAAGGAGTCACAGATACAAGTTACTCTTGGGGTGATCCCTATTAGACAAAAATTAAAATATTTTCTCAAGGGGAATAATCAGCCATTAGAATAATCTTCCCAGGGAAGTGGTAGATTCCYCAATGTAGAGCATTTCCAAGGTTCAGCTGGACAGGCTGCTGGGCCATCTTGTCTGGACCATGTTCTTGCCCAGGTTGGACCACATGATACCTGAGTTCCCCTTCAAGCCTGATATTCTAAGATTCTAAGATTCATGCAGTCCTATTCACACTTTAAAAAAAACCCCAAAATTAAAATCTACTTGTATTTTTTGGCAGGTTAATTCATTACATTGGACAATAATGTACACCAGTTAACATTTTAAAATGTCAAGCAGATCTGTTTAATTGCATTATTACTTTTGCAGATAGGAATATATAATTTTGACCTTCTGAATGGTCATATTAACACTTAAGACAAATCTACATATATCAAGCTTTGCAGAATATTTGTAATGAAGTTCAAAATACTTTGAATCAATTCATGCAAGATKAGATAAGAACATGCAAAGGGCAGAAGGAAGATGAAGAACTGCATATTCAGCTAAATGCTGATTGCCATAAGTACAGWGGTTTCAATCTGAATCTGAAATCACAAAAGAGGATGTACCTGTTGTGTTAAAACTTTACATGCAAGCATAAACYCAATTATAAATTGAAACCAAAACTGTCACAAAGGGCTGTTTCATTCCTCTGTTAAAATAATCCAAACACTTCACATTAGGTAATGCTAAAATTGAACTAATAGGTGTTCTAAGGATTRCCTTTTGGAAAATAAACCAGTGTGCATTCTTAATTTCTGTATTTCCCCATGAAATTATACATATATACACCTTGAAACTGCAACAAATATTATGTATGTTTTTAGTGGGTTTACCCAACAAAGCCTATTACAAAATAGCCTATTACAAATGGATGAAATCAGGTTTCAAAATTTACAGTGATGGAGGAACAGATAGATGAAGTAATTCATTGAAGCACAAGTTTAAACTGGAAAAGAAAAGGCAATGTGGCATAAATATTCTATGAATAATGTTCACAAWGAAGTCTACTTGAACCTAACAAAGCATGCATCATGTCAATGGTCATGGAATTTTCTATGAGCTTTCCTTTTTCTTTTTGATTCAAAGTAAAATTTTAGAAACATATTTTTCTTTCTTCAGAATGCAGCATATGTGAATATACTGTGAAAATACATGGAAGTGTATGTACTATAAGTGCATCATATGTGAATATACAATGTGTCCTTCCTATGAATAATTCAGTCCACTCGAATTATTTTGTGCTGGTTTTTGCTGGGGTAGAGTTAATTTTCTTCATAGCAGTTAGTGTGGGGTTGTGTTTTGGGTTTGTGCTGAGCACGGGGTTGATAATACAGAGATGTTTTTGTTATTGCTGGATTTMCACAAAGTCAAGGCCTGCTCTGTTTTTCCTACTGCCACAATGGCAAAGAAAGTGAGGGTGTTYGGGAGGTTGGGAGGAGACACAGCCAGGACAGGTGACCCAAACKGACCACAGGGATATTCCAGACCACATGACATCATGCTCAGTATATAAAGTGGGGGTAAGAAGGAGGAAGAGGGGGGTTATTTGARGTGATAGCATTTGTCTTCCCAAGTCACTTTTACACGATTAAAGATCGATTGGGTCATATATGCTTACACATATATAATTCCTGTAGATTACCTGTTCTAATACTGTTATTAGGAAGATGTTTTTCCCTTAAAAGGTRTAAAATTGTTCATCTTGTTTGTATTTCAATTTCTGAAGATTTCTGAAGATTTATTTTCACTTTCACTCCAGCTCAGTTATTCTCAATAGAATGGAAGCAGATCATGGGACTTTGTGCCTACAACTGCCTATACTGCCCATGATTCTCTGCTTCCTGGAACCCATTTCACTCCATTCTGTTAAAAATGTAATAAATTCTTTAAACACTTGGAAAAGTATGTAAAACAAATGTTTTATCCTCGCTATCTTATGCAAAATAATGGCAATCCAAATCTGGCCAGTCCAAAGAAACCACATACTGTTAGGTAATCACATCTTAATCTAATATTTTAGAAGCACCTTTTGCACTGGAAAATTTCTGTGTTCTCATTGTGTTTAAGAACACTTGGTGAATAATTCAAATTTAGATTTTGCATACTAGGTGGACAARTTATACAGTATTTCATATAATGTTTTGTCCTCTCTTGCCTTCTCCTTGATTCCATCTCCAGGATCAAAACTACTTAGGGAATGAGCAGGTCTTCAATTTTACTTTGTATTTACATCATTCAATATGCACAACGAGATCTTACTATTTTCCATACTAATGGAGGACCAAGAATAGAATTAATAATTTCCTGTTRGGCTTTTCTATACTACTGCTTATTGTTCTATCTAGACAATATTAAAGGGCTTTAATATCCACAACACATATATTAAGCAAGACAGGATTATTGTTCACACTTCACAGATATGGTATTGTTGCACTTAGTGGAAAATACTCTGTCTGAATGCCAGAAAGATTGAATTCCATATTCAAAAAGTATAGATTTTTTTCAGAATTATTGGTCATTCATGGGTCTCATTCTCAGTGGAAGCTTTACTACTCCATACCTACACTAAATAATCCCAGGTATTTATATCAAGAAATGTTTTCATTATATTCTTGGTCAAGGAGAWAAAGTCTGCTTAAATGATGCAGGACTAAGTCCAAAACAAGGGAAATGAATGTTGTGTCGCTATATCAAATCTGGGTATAAACAACTTCTTTTAACATTCAATAGAATTACAGAATAATTTAAATTGGAGGGGACCAGTGGAAGCCATCTGATGTAATTCCTGGGTTGGTTGTCCATGGCCTTGCTCAGTCAAGTCCAACTCCAGTGACAGACAGTCAAGTCATTCCCAAGAATCCATTCCATACATTTGATTGGAAGAATCGGAAGAATTTCTGTGCACATCTAATGAGAATTGCCCTTGCTGCAACCTGTGTTTGCTGGCTCTTTGTTCTGTTACCCTGCACTTCAAAGAGCACACTCTACAAGTGCGGTGGAACACTTGTAGAAAATTTGTGTGATCYTCTGATGGACAGTGAAGAAGGGGATGACAGTTCAAATAAGCTCTGAAGTTGTTTTGCAGAAGAAATGAAGAGCAGATAACTGCTTTGTAACTTYTGTGTGAATTCCAGCATTGCCTGACTTATGATAAATTTCAGACAAGGGATTTAGGTTGTCTGAGATAGCAACATTCTAATTCAGCTGATTACATATCAAGACTACAAAAGACAAATATAAAACACATGGATGAGASCAAATTTACCCTTTCATATTGTGAGATCTAGTAAACTACAATACTGACCAAGAGCCAGAACCCCAGTAGGAACTTGTAAGTTATCTAGACAGAATGGAGCATAAAAAAAGTTGTCTCTCACGTTAATTACATATGTCATGAAGGTGCAGGTGCTTTAGTTATTAATTATTGTATGTGTTAGACACTGTTTTAACTGCATTATAGATATGATGGCTATAGTTATGGTAATACAGTATCTAGAAAATTACAAAACAATATAAATATTAGTCCTTTAGGGGTCAATAGACATGAAGTACTCTATTATTTCAAAATTCAAAATATTGTCAGAAATAAACACTGAGAGTTGCCATATGAGAACTTTATCTTGGGAATGGAAAACTTCAATTTAAACAATTTGTTCTACAATAGAAGAAAATTCCAGTAGGAAAATTGCTACGCCAAATGATACAGAATGGAAATTTTAATTTTTTTTCATTAAAATTTATGAAAAATATCTTTCCTTAATTACTATTTCCCAAACATGGAAATGCCCTTTCATTAAAAAAAAAAAAAAAAAAAAAAAAAAAAAAAAAAAAAAAAAAAAAAAAAAAAAAAAAAAAAAAAAAAAAAAAAAGCAAATAGTAAGCATGCTTCTGAAAAAAAAAATACCTGGAAGGTGAACACTGATTTACTAAGTGAACTACCACATGACACTATTAATACAAGAAGCTAACAACAGTTTTTCATACTGAGCTCGGTGAAACAAAATATCAGAAGATGTAATCTCTGTGAAATTACTTTGACCTCCAATGCTTTTAGCTAATCTACATGAAGAGATTTATTTTAGAAACATRTACTTAGTAATGGAAGAGCATAAAATCTACCTTTATTACTGCAATGCTAATTTTGAGTAACTAACTGTACTCTTTTGTAGGTTGACCTTAGCTGGAGGCCAGGTGCCAACCAAGCAGCTTAATCACTCTCCCTTCTCAGCTGGATAGAGGAGAGRAAATAAAATGAAAAAATTCTCATCATTTCAGATAAGGCAGTTCACTAAATCACAAGCAAAGRAAGAAACCAAAATATTATATTTTCCACTTCCCACTAGAAACTGATGTCCAGCCACTTCATGGGAATCAGGGTTCCAGCACACAGTGTTTGCTTTGGRAGGCAAACATTATAAATAACAAATGTCTCCCCTTCCTCCCTTTTTCCTTAGATTTTTATATCTAAGCTGATTTCATATGATATTGAATGTCCCTGTGGCCAGTTGTGTCCCCTCCCAGGACCTTGCCCACCCCCAGCCCTTGATGGGGGAATGCTGAGAGGCAGCGCCGATGCTGTGCCAGCGCTGCTCAGCAGAACCCAGAGCTCTGCTGTGTTATCAACACCTCTGCAGCCACCAGAGCAGAGCACAGCCCTGGGAGAGCAGTTGTAGTGACAATTATCTCAGTCAGACCTATTGCAATTTTCTTAATTGATTGATGAAAAGATATTCTCTCACTTAAACTCTAATAATTTCCTAAAATGAAAACAGGAGAATTCTAAAAATGGGAGAAAAGTTCCTGAAATTAAGTTTCTTATTGTATCAAAGTGGCTATCTGGAAAACCCGCAAAAGAGCTTAGAAGTGAGGTTTTTTTTTCCCTGAATTCCATGTAATTTCTTGTTTTCAAGATCTCAGTGTCTAGGTAGGAGCTTTTAAATGTTCTGAATYTCACACAGTACAAACAGTTATCCTGGACTGTATGTCCTTATAYAAATTCTTAACTCACAAAAACATTGTTGGTGTTGCTTCAACTAGAAGGGCTGTGTTCATTAAATTATGGAAAGTTCTGTGTAAAGAGAGTCATGACATTTGCCAATTAGTCTTCCTACTGGTAGAATCAGTGCACATCTAATACACTGTACAAGCAACACGTCTGCTGGGAGAAGGATTTTTGCACAAAAAGGTAACACTCTTAATACCAGATATAGAAACCTCTACATTAAAAAAAAAAAAAAAAAAAAAAAAAAAAAAAAAA